>NC_084795.1:159998477-160315242 GCF_963169125.1 Humulus lupulus
AGGTATGCAAAAGTGTTAACTATTCGAGTTAAGAAATAGAAAACTCGACCTAGTGTGAATTCCCTATATTTCTATGGTCAATTCAAACAATAGGAAGCAATGAATACAACCCTCAATCACATAAACCAATTTGATACTCTCGTTCTAAATTGAAATCTATGTCTATTCAGTTTTAGCATATTCAAATCTCACTTTTCAGATTTTGATTCAAATTCGTAAATCATATGTAAAAGATGCGCAGTCAATTACATACACAATAAACACAAATTGAATAGATTTCAAATGAAGAAGAAATAGATAGATGCATTAAATCATAATAGAGTTTCAAGAGAGTCAATTAGAAAACCTAAATAGAAATTTAGTTCATGAGCATGACTAAATCAAACATAAACATAGAATCAAAAGATAAAGAAAAAGAAAAAGAACTCTGAGTTTTCTTGTTGTTTCTTGTCTAGCCTCCTTCCTTGATCTGATCTCTCTCCTCTAAAAACGTCAATAAAGAAGTTTTCATAGACCCTAATTCATTTTTGCATGAAAAGACAAGATTACCCCTGAAAATTCCCCTAAATTGTGTTTCCGTACGGACCCTAGCGCTGGGGCGCTACGGGATAGCGCTGGGGCGCTACGGGATAGCGCTGGGGCGCTACGGGATAGCGCTGGGGCGCTACGGGATAGCGCTGGGGCGCTACGGGATAGCGCTGAGGCGCTATAAATAAGTCTCAAAACACGTTTCTGGAAAATTGATGGCGCTGGGGCGCTGAAACGTAGCGCCTAGGCGCTATAACCCGCATAAAAATATGCTCTCTGTTTCTCGGCAGCGCTGGGGTGCTGGTTTGTAGCGCTGGGGCGCTACTTTGCACTGAATAAAACTGACTCGTTTTGAATAGCTTGCAGCATCAGCTCATCATATTTTGATCATAACTCCTTCAATATAACTCCGAATTGAATGATTCAAAAAGTTGTGGAAAGATAAGAGAAATATCTACAGATTCTATTTCTAGACGTGTTTCCAGAAAGTGATTAAATCCTTGTCAAAATGTGGCATAAAGTCTCAGACTTGCGTTATAGAACATAAACGACGTGTGTTGAGCCTCTTTAATGTAGTATCTTCCACACATGATGTCTTGAAACTCCACAATCAACACTAAATCCATCTTATTCATCATTTTTTACTTGTTTCTTCTCATCTCATGCCATAGTATGCACTTGACCATTAAAACCTGAAACAAAAAGAAAACAAGCGTAAATCTGCACTAACCAATCCTAAATAACTAAAAACACAACCTAAAACGATCCCTAAAACACACCTAAAATGACCCTAACATTGTGCATTGTAGTAGGGATCCCAGAATTTCTCTTGTAAGCAAATACTTTGCTAAAACGTGTAGAAAACTACATTGTCAAAACTCTCTAAAGCCTAATACAATTGATTCATGGACTAAGGCTCATTAAAGCCCCAACTATGTAAAAACTCTGATTGTTTATCTCTAATCCTTTCTTTTCAGCTCTTATTTCATAATATATTTCTAGTTTTCAAAAAACTTGGTAAACATTTTGGTGCTTTCATTGAGAGTTGAAGGAAGCTTGAATGAATCTCGATCATCTGCAAAAAATGGTGAACACCAGGCATACCATGTTTGATCCTACTCACCAGCAACAACAAGACAATGGAGAAATATTTCCCAATCAACCATTTCCTCAAGAACAACCCGAGGATACAGGTTATCAAGGGCCTCTGCCAGACGACTCCCAGAACTTCGGGGATCAGGGTGACTAAGACGAAGGCTATTATGAGGAAGATGAAGGGGAATATGAGGATCACGAGGCTGAAAACCCCGTTGATCTTAAACAGGAGGATCACGAGGATCACGAGAAGGATATGGATCCTAAACAGGAGGATCCAAAGGTGGTCCATCTAAGACAACAACTCCTGGATCAAGAAACCAGGATAGCTGAACAAAAAGAGGCCACCCGCCAGATGCAAAAGACCATCCTGGATCTTCAGGCCTTTATTGTTGCCCAAGGATTAGCAATCAACCCTTCATCTATTCCTCCCCCAGGAATACAGCCGCCTATCCTGCCTCTCAGGATTGGCGTAGCTAATGACGCTACCCATATTCCTCCTCCAGGACCATCCCCGCATTTCAAAGTTGGCCTGTCGAATCCTGCTCATGAAAAAGGAAAATCCAAAATGGATGATCCTGTTGGAAAAACAAACCCCCAAAAAGAGCTCATCCTGTTCCAAAAAACCCAAGGCAAATCCCTAGGAAAGAACGGATGAATCCTGTCCCAGGACGGGATCATCCAAACGATCTGTAGGGGAAGCGCCCGCAGGGTACGAAGCCCTGCAACGTCCCTAGACAATATGAATGGGAAGACGCTTTTATCCTAGCGCATCCATGAACAAGGATCATGAGGGGCGCAAACATGGAGAAGAGCCAGAAGCAGTCAATTAAGGAGACGATACTTCCCGAGTAAACTTGCATGACGACCTCAACGCCCGAAAGGAGCGGTCCCGCAAGGAAAAGATTCGCCCCCAAGGTGGTGACTTAAGGAATAACCTCAATTGCGAGAGGAACGAGAGATTCCCCTTGGACGATGGAATGGGCAGACAGTTCATGGAACAGCTGGCTGCTCTTAAAAAAATTTATGGACTGCCTCGTCTGGAAACAAGAAGGCGGAGGCTCCGATTTCGAAGAAGAGGAAAAGGAGCCATGCACCAAGCACATACTGGATGATGTGCTGCCAAAGGGGTTCAAGATGTCGGATATACCCACCTATACAAGGAACACAGACCCTAGAGATCACTTGTCCCGCTACAATCACCTGATGACTGTAGCTCACATCTGTGAAAAAGGCAAGTGCCTATGCTTCTCAATCACTCTGGCTGGACCCATAGAAGACTGGTGGAAAAGACTTAAGGCGGGATCAATCCAGTCTTGGTCTGGATTGCAGTCAGCTTTCCACAAACAGTTCGTGGCCGCCATAAAGCTAGACATGCAAGTCAATGCGCTGGTTAATGTCAAACAACATCCCACAGAAACCCTTAGGGCTTACATCCATTGCTTTACGGAGGAAGCCTCAAAAACTAAGGTGGATGACGGATAGTGCCTGGTGGCTCTCTAGTCCAGGGTCAGAGTTGGGTCCCCTCTCTGGGATGACATGCAGCACAGCAAGGTAGCCACTCTTGAAGAGTTCATCGGGAGGGCACAAGGTTTCATCAACTAGGAAGAGGCCTAAATCCAAGCCTTTGGGTGGTAGCTAGCAACCCAGTCGACCGCCCAAACCTTTCCAAGATATAGAGAGAAATATCTGGAAAATATTTATATGGCACCCCCAACGGTGTCGAGATCCGATGGGACCCTCGGGACGCCACTCATGACCCCGACGGTCTATGGGCCCACTTCGACAGGATATGCTCCAGCTCCATCAGCCTCATTTTTTGGGTACGGAGTGGCACCCACCGGGTACAGTGCCGCTCTCGGTGGTGCCCAACCGCCTCAAGCCGAAGTAGCTGAAGCAAGAATAAACCCCTCCCGGGGAAAAATATCGGACAGGAGTCAAAATCGATCCGAGCCATCAAAGAAGGGAAAAAGGGGTACAAGCCCCAATACATGGTGTATACCAACTTGGTGGACACCCGGAAAAATATCTACCTAACAACAGGAAACATAGTCCATTACTGGAAACCAGCCCCCATGTTTAAAGGGGGAAAGAATTTGAGGGACACCAGCAAAAGGTGTGCTTACCACAAAGACGTGGGTCACACGACCGAAGAGTGTCGTCAGCTGAAGGACGAGATCGAGAACCTGATCAAACTGAGGCATCTCCACCAATGGGTTAGGATGCCAACAGGAGTTTCGGGACTGTCAGCCGCTCCCGAACAACCTATGGCCCCAGGTGCACCTGGATCATACCGACCTCCTCAGGGAGGGTACACTCCAGGTTCGGGAGCATAAGCCCCCCGGGGGCCCCAATAGTGCAAGCACCTGGGATCGGAATGCCATATCCTCTCGGAACCGTGCCTCCACAAGTAGATGGCCATGTGGCCACCATATCAAGAGGCCTACATCTAGGAAGACCATCTCGGAATGATCAGAGAAGATACCAATGCGAGCTCGATCACGACCATGAGGTATGCGCCTTGGTCCAAACTTCGGCCCAGCACCTGAAGTTGATGGACCTACACATCACGTTCACGGAAGAGGATGCCTGGAACGTTCATTTCCCGCATCATGACCCCTTGGTCATTGATGCCTAAATTACCAACAAAATAGTATCTTGAGTGTTGGTAGATGACGGGAGCTCCATCAATGTACTGTTCAAGCCGGCCTTCACAGCAATTGGCCAGACAAAGGTAGATCTGGCTTCCTACCCAACACAGATCTACGGCTTCAATGGGGATTCATTGCTCTTGGTGGGTAAGATTCAACTACCCGTGACGTTGGGGAACAAGGTTCAGTGCTCGTTCAAATATTGCACTTTCGTAGTGGTGGACTACCCAACTGCGTACAACGTAATTTTTGGTCGTCCCATTTTAGTCGACTTCGGCGCCATCACCTCCATCCGCCACTTCTGCATGAAGTTTCCATGTGATAATGGAGGAGTGGGAACTATACGAGGAGATTAAAAGAGCGCCTGAAAGTGTTATCACGTCTCTGCCCGACCAAACTTCATGGTCCGCGCAGAGCCTCTTGAAGAGGAAAACGTTGATCCAATCCCACCACCACAGCCAGCACAGAGGGTGGTCCAGAAGGAGGACGAATTGGATATGTGGATAGAAGCAGATAGGGCATTAGAACCCATGGAGGAGGTGGAAGAGGTGTGCATCGATGACACTTACCCTACAAAAGTAATCCGAGTCGGGAGAAACCTGAACTCGGAGGTCAGGGCTGCCATAATTGCCCAGATGAAAGAGAATCAGGATGTCCTAACCTGGTCTCATTCAGATATGACAGGGAACGACTGCAACGTCATATGTCATGCCCTAAACATTTATGAAAATGTAACTCCCGTCCGGCAGAAGTGGAGGGCCCTAGGGGCAGAGAGGGCAGAAGCCCTCAAGTTAGAATTCAAGAAGTTTTCCTCGATCAACTTCATCCAGGAAGCCTTATATCCCGTTTGGCTAGCCAATCCAGTGTTGGTACTGAAGCCAAATGGAACGTGGAGGACTTGCATCGACTTCACCGATCTTAACAAGGCCTTCCCGAAAGATTGCTCTCTCTACCTCGAATAGACCAGATGGTGGATGCTACATCAGGGTATGAATTGTTGAGCTTCATGGATGCCTACTCTGGCTACAACCAGATCTCAATGCATGTAGCAGACCGGGAACACACTAGCTTCCAGACAAACAAAGGTGTATACTGCTACATTGTCATGCCCTTTGGGCTAAAGAATGCTAGGGCCACCTATCAAAGGCTGGTCAATAGGATGCTCCAAAACCAACTGGGGAAGAACATGGAAGTCTATATAGATGACATGTTGGTCAAGTCCAAGACCTCAGTCGAACACGCAGATGACCTGACAGAAGCATTTGCCATTATTCGGAAGTATGGGATGAAGCTGAACCCCAAAAAGTGCACTTTTGGCGTGGCATCTAGGAAGTTTCTAGGCTTCATAGTAAGCTCGAAAGGAATAGAAGCCAACCCGGACAAGATCAGAGCTTTGATCCAGATGCCATTGCCCCAAAAGCACAAAGATGTTCAAAGCATGACGGGAAGAATAACAGCTTTGAGCCTCTTCGTCTCGAAGTTCACGGACAAGTGCATCCAATTCTTCAATATACTTTGCGAAATCCAGAAGTTTGAATGGACGCCCGAGTGTGAAGAGGCCTTCCAAAAATTGAAGGAGCATCTGGCCCAAGCGCCAATCTTATTGAAACCAGTGGATGGGGAGCTGATTAGTGCTCAAAAATATCATTTTATTAGTCTTAAAGTTTAAAATTAATTAAGTTTTAATTAATATTTTCATGGATTTATTGTCATATGTTTTATATTTGAAAATATTAATTTTAATTTAATTTGTGTTTAATTTTCAGGAAATAAAATGTATTTTGATACAAAGAAAAAGAAAGAAGAAAGAAAGAATTAAAATTGCAGAAATCATGAAGAAAATGGCATTTTTGACAAGATTAGGCCCAAAATGGAGCCCAGGCCCAAACTTTCAGCAGCCTAGCCATGTCCAAACTGAGCCACGGAGCCACTCCAGCTGAGCCGCACGCCTCCAGCCGAGCCGCCTGACACGCTGCACCACCTGCCGCCTGACGAGCTGCCTGACACACTGCCACGTTCTGCCACGTTGTCCCACCAGCAACCAACCGCGCCTGACGCGCGCTGCCAGCCTGCCACGCCTCCTGCCAAGCCAGTCAGAATGCGCCACATGGCCTCCTTGTCCCCCACTCCACCAGCAACCATTTGTCTAAAGCTAATTAATGCATGGCACGTGTCCCACTTGTCTCTTTTTCCATCAGATTTTGAAGCCACTTTCTCCACTTCCTAATGCACGTAAATACACATTTTGGGTCCTATTTTCACTATAAATAAAGGACCAAATGTAGGGAAAAAATCATCAGATTGGAGAGTGGAAAAAGTCACTTTATTGTTTGTTTCTTTTCTTATTTCTAGTTTAATTTTGCTTGTTTTAGGTGACAAAAATGAGTGAATTATTTTAGGAATATTGGTGAGGTTAGAGTGTAGTTGTTGTACTTTTCACTCTCAATATTGATATTGATTCTTCTTATGCTTCATTTCCATATCTCATCAATTATTTTGTTTCTCATCTTCTAATTTCTTTTCTAAAATTATTTAGCATCTTTTACATAAGTTCAGTCATGCTTTTCTTATGTAACTTAGATTATTAATTTATTTTAGTATATTTGTTATATTATATGTCATTTACTGCATTCTGCCAGTGGTATTTTGTTGCTCTTAGATATATAATATGATATGCTATGAAATTAGGAGTTAGATTCAATTTAATCTAGATTATTTAATTTGTGCTTTTAACATATACATCTTCCAGTTGCAATTAATGGTGTAGAATTGCAACTGTGTTTTGAATTAATATCAATATTAGAATAGGTTTTATAGCACTGCATCTCTACCTTTCCATGCACTTTATCTGATCATTTTCCCTATTCTATCATTTTACTTTCACAAAATCCATTTCTTCAATTCTACTTTATTTTTATCTTTTATTTACTAATCTAATCTTTAATTGTGTTTGCCTCTCTATGGACATAGCCCGATTACTACTGCAACCGCTTAGGAGTTTATTGGGCGATATCAGGAGCCATTGTACCTATATTTGGCTTTGGCAATGTCAGAACACACCATCAGCGCTGCTTTAGTGAGAGAAGAGGGAAAGGTCTAGCTCCCGGTCTATTACATAAGCAAAAGGTTGTTAGGCACGGAGTCCAGATATCCCTTAATCGAGAAGCAGACATTTTGCTTATTGACCGCCTCCAGGAAGCTGAGACCTTACTTTCAAGCCCACGCCATTAAGGTACTGACGAACCATCCCCTACAACAAGTACTGCAGAAACCTGAATCATCGGGGAGACTTTTGAAGTGGGCCATGGAGCTTAGCTAGTTTGACATTGCGTATGTCCCCAATATTTCTATCAAGGGACAGTCCCTGACTGACTTCATCTTAGAATGCACCGGGATAACTGAAGATGAAGAACCCATCGACCACATAATGCCTTTGTGGAAAATCTCCGTAGATGGAGTCGCAAATGAAAATAGGGTCGGGGCTGGGATCATCTTGATATCCTCTCAAGGTCACCAGTTGCAAAGTGCTCTATGGTTCTAGTTCAAAGCGTCAAACAACGAGGCTGAGCACGAGGCCATGCTAGCCAGACTATGCTTGGCCCGGGAGGTAGGAGCAGCAAATATAGAAGTCCACAGTGACTCCCAACCGGTGGTCAGACAAATTTTGGGGGAATAACAAATGAAGGGGGAGAAGATGGCCGCCTACATGATACGAACCCAAGAGTTACTCCAATCTTTCAAGAGATACTTCATCCACCAAATCCCCAGGGATCAGAATGTGTTTGCAGATACATTGGCAAAATTAGCCATAGATGTTGAAGCGGAACTCTCCGGAGTATTTGTAATTGACCATCTACCCATGCCCAATATTCAAGCCCCCACAATCATCAATGCCATCGATTACTCTACATCTTGGATGGGCCCTCTCATCCAGCACCTAACCACTAGAGAATTTCCCGTGGAAAGGGTTGCCGCCAAGAAACTTCAGTACCAGGCTCCCAGATACGTCATGATAGATGGAAAACTCTATCGCAGGGGTTATCCATGCCCTATCTCCGATGTGTATCTGAGACAGAAATGAGTGCAATCATGCACGAAGCGCACGAAGGATTTTGTGGAGGACACAAAGCTAGACTCGGCTTGTCCAAGAAAATCCTAAGGCAAGGATATATCTAGCCAACGATGAAGAAGGATTTTGTTGATTACATATGCAAATGTGATCAGTGCCAAAGGTACACGAAGATCCCGTGAGCCCCTCCAATGAAAATAACCTTGATGACCAGTCCCTAACCTTTTGCAGTTTGGGGAATCGATTTAGTAGGATCCCTCCCGACCGGGAAGGGTGGAGTAAAATTATCCATTTTAGTCGTCGATTATTACACCAAGTAGGTCGAAGCGAAACCAATGAGCACCATCACCTCCAAAAAGGCCTTGGACTTCTTCATCAACAACATTGTGTGCTGATACGGCCTCCATCACAAAATCGTGTTCGAAAACGGAAAGCAATTCGATAGCATCCACTTCACCAACTTGTGTAAAGATATGGCATCATCAAAAGCTTCTCCTCAGTCGCAAGGCCTCAAGCAAACGGGAAAATAGAGGTTGTGAAAATTTTTTTGAAGGGAACATTAAAGAAAAAGCTACAAGCCTGGAAGATTAAGTGGCCGGAAGAGTTGCCTCAGATCCTACGGACCTACCGGACCATAGAAAGAACGTCAACTGGACATACTCCCTATTCAATGGTGTACGGATGTGAAGCAGTCATCCCAATAGAAATGGCAGTGCCATCTCACAGACGGGACACGTATGATCCTGTCTGGAACCCCACCTTACTCCAAGAATCCCTAGATCTCATTGAAGAGATCCGGAAGGAATCACAGGTGTAGTTGAAGATGTATCAGGGAAAGATCTCTAGGCACTTTAACTCTAAAGTTAAGAGCCGGAGGTTCGAAACCGGTGATCTAGTCCTTAGAAGATTCTTCCCTGCATCTCAAGATCTAGGAGTGGGGGTTCTGGGACCAAACTGGGAAGGACCCTATGAAATCCAAAACGAAATATGTCTGGGAACGTATCGCTTGAGGTGACTAGATGGAACGGAAGTCCCAAGGGCCTAGAAAGCAGAACACCTCCTCCAGCACTATCAGTAGTCGAGAGGATATAATTTTGTTTCTTTCTAACATTTTTTATTTTCTAGCAATGTACTCCCTAGGGTGATTTCTTTTTTAATGGAAATGGTGTATACAAAACACCATAAGAATGTTGTAAGGAAAGAAAAAGTTCTCATCCGTCTTCAATTTTTACACAAAAAAGTGACCTAAGACTACACTCTTTGGTCACTTGGCAGCCATCTATACAAGTCTAGGAGCAAAGACAAAAAATGATGCAAAGCTCAAAGCTTAGTCCTGATCTAGACTCATATAGACTGCGGGTGCAAAACCCAACTCCCAACAAAATAGGATGCAAGGCTCAAAGCCCAGTCCTATCCCGGACCCACATTGTCCGGGGTTCCAACTCCTAAAAATAGGATGCAAGGCTCAAAGCCCGGTCATTGCTCGAACCCACATTGTCAGGGGGGTTCAAAACCCAACTCCTAAAAAATAGGATGCAAGGCTCAAAGCTAAGTCCTAGCCCAGACCCACATTGTCTGGAGGGGTCGAAACCCCACTCCCAATAAAAAAGGATGCAAGGTTCAAAACCCAACTCCTAAAAATTGGTCCAGACCTAACGTGGTCCTGGATAACCAAATCCCCATTCATGTTTTCCTTACAATGGCCCATAACCATTGAAAGGTAAATCTTAGGTTTAAATTGGTTAAAGTTAGTCTTATAAATGGCCCAGGCCGTTGGAAACTGAACACCAGAGTCAGGACAAATAAATTAGACGATAGTTATTAACTCCTTAACAGTCCAGGTCGTTGCAACCTAAACCTCGGGTTCGGAATGAGTTAATTAATTAAGTCATATCTAAAAAAAATCTCTAACGGTTCAGGTTGTTGGAACCTGAACCATAAAGTCGGGATAATTCAGTTAAGTTATATTGGTTAAGTCCAGAACAGTCCAAGCCGTCAAGACCCGAACGTGGGTCTCAAGACAGGTTAAATACCTTCTACAATATTCCCCCTAGTGGTCCTGGCCATTGGAACCAGGACTCAATATTCAACCTGGATTAATGCAAAGTGATAAAACACTTAGTGAATTTAGAAGAAAAAATAAATGAATATAAAATGGGAACCATTATGTGGAGAAAAATCAGTATAATAACAATACGGATAATTAAATAATTGTCTTGGACGCATCCGCATCCATAAAAGTAATACGGTTACAAAAATAGAAAGGAAGCCCTAACTAAAATACAAAAGCTCAGGCCTAGGCTTCATTCTGATCCAAGACATCCGGAGCATTCTCACCCCATTGGTCCCCAGCTAGGAGCGCCGCATCATCTTTCTCTTTGGCTTCAAATTCAGTCCTCTTTGCAGCCGGATCTAAATAAAGGAGGAGATTCATGTTCCTGTCCTGGAGCCAGGCCATGTAAATTTCCTCGTCAAAAGTGATTTCCAACATCTCATCAGCATGCTCCTTCTCCTGGCGAACCTCATCGCTCCGCTTCATCTCCAGCTGGACCGTGGCCTCCAAAGTCTGGTTTCGGGACTCAAGGTTTACCAGAAGAGCTTTGGTCAAACCTCCGAGCCAGGAACACGAGATAGCTCCGCCTCCAAGCTATCCACCGACTTCTTATGTTAATCGTCCTTCTTGGAAAAAGCTTCCTATTCTGAGTCCGAACCCGGGAAACCTCCTCATGCTCAGTCTCAATCTGAGTAGCCTCCTTGGCAAGGGCCTCCCTCGCAGCTTCCTGCTAATTAACAGCCCCCTCCAACTCCATTTGGGTCATCTTCAGCTTCACCGCCATCTCGGCCACTAGATTCACGTTCCTATGGGCCAACAAGGGATCCTGGAACGAATCAAAGTTAGAAAATTTACAAGGAATAATGATGGTAAAATAAAAGACTAGACGTGTATATGGCTTATCGCAGTGGCCTGATGACGAATGGTCTGGGAGATAAAAAGGGTATCCTGGCTAGCTAAGGTGGCATATCGCTTGAGCTGAAGGGTGGACATGGTAGCCCCTACCTGGGCCAACAAATTCACAGCAAGCGGAGCCGTGTCCTACCCCAGCTTAGGATGAAACTCGATCTCGGCTACAAGTCAGTCTACGATCTGTTAGGGAGCATTGAAGGCCAGGACTATTGGAAAACTCCACCTTCCACCAGATGATCAGGGCTTGGGCCACCTCGTCCCATTTGTCCCGACCTTCGTCCCAAGCCCGGGACACCATCTTCATCCTCTCCTCCTGGAGGACCAGGTCCCCTTCCTCAGAAAGGACTGGGTTGACGGGAAGCCCTGGAGCCTCCGAAACCTCTTTCGTAGCGATGAGGCTTTCCCTGGAGGAATGCTCCTCAGCTAGGGCAGGATCCTTGGTCATGGCCCTCTTGGCCCGCTTCGAGGACTCTGTGGCGACCGATTCCACTTTCTTCTTGTCTGTCCCTCCTCCTTCAGAAGGCTCATCCTCCAAGTTAATAACCATGAGAGGAGCATGTAGGGGCGGGACTGGTTCGACGTGCACCATCAGGACAGAGCCTGTAGCTGGATCCCTCTAGGAAGCCTCAAGGACTAGCTCTAAATTACCGAGTGTCAGCTCCACGATCTTCTTTTTGGTCGGGCCCTTGGTGGCCCTCTTTTTCGAAGCCTTGGTTGCGGCCACCCTAGCCTCAATCATTTCTTTCATCTTGGTCATTGGGTTGGACATCTCTGGATCACCTGAGATAGACAGAAAAATAAAATTGATCAGTAAAGTAAATGAATGGGGTAACAGTTAGAAATAAAAGGAACATTTAAGTCTAAAGTCCTCCGGGATGAACCCTCATCTATTGAATGGGCACGACTCAACTCTCCTAGGGAGAAAGAATGAATTCAGTCCCCCATGTCATCCAGGTCCAAAAAGCTATTATATTGAAGGAACAAAGACAAGTGCATGAGGGTCAGTGTGTCTATAGCAATGGGGCAAGAAAGACCCACATTGCTAACAGTCCCAGTCCAATAATCCTGATATTGTTGCCTATTCCAAACTAAGTTCTCAAAATGAGGGGCATAAGTTAAAATCGGAGGTGATTTACCTTGCCCCGTAATGCAAGCCCCAGGAGCTCCATTATTAGGCTGCCTCCCCTCAAGAAGGGTATCCAGTTCTTCAGATTTCGCCCTCTCCTCCTGACGGGCCTGCTCCTTCTTCCTCTTCTCCACATCTGCCTTGGTTACGGCCTCCACTGCCTCGATGTGGATAAGGGCCAGCTCCTCTCTTAGGGCAGGATCCTTCTCGCATTGAAACCCCCAGAAGCCAAGGGTATCTATTGACTTGTTCGCGGCAATCAACCTGACCAGTCAAAGGTTCTCCGTAATCACAAAGTCCCCCCAGGTCAAGCTCCTCGGCAATCAGAGTGGCATAGAACTTTTTTTGATCCAAGATCGATTCCCTGAGCTGAGTCTGAGCATATGGACCTGTTTTCTAGGATTGTGAGTGTCCAGTAAACAAAAGTAAAGGCTAGATAAAAGTGAAGAAGGATGACTTACCCACCCGCTGGAAGTCCAACACCAAGGTGGGGTTCTTCTCCAGGAGGAACCCGGATGTCATAAACCAATAGTGTTTTACATCCAGGGGGTGCTTCCATGTGCAGAATGGAGTCGAACTGATACCACAGGCTTTCAATCTAAAAAACTCATCCCGCGTCTTATCTTTAGAGTTCAATTGTGGCTCTAACTTGTAAAAATACAGCACTTCTCGGGAGTGGACGCTGAGATCTCCTTCGACGGGAAAAATATGCGTCATCCCGTGAGCAATTTATATGCATGGGGGAGAAGTTGGAAGGGCGCACAAAATAGTTGTGGAGCAGGAGAGTAGCTCCCATGCTGATGTGGCCTATGCTCTAGGCCCTAAACATGCCCACGCGAGTATGGGCCTTCTCCTTCCGGACCAGTCTGTTGTAAAATAGCCCCGGAGTTGACTCTACTCCAAGGGCTTTCTCTGGTAATTCTGAAATTCATTCTTCTCCTCGCATGTGTTTCCAGTGAGAAGTTTGGTCCCCCCCCCCCCCCCAGGACTACAGGGCCCATGTCCTCCATGTACAAAGTCACGTCGCGACTCATGATCAAGGAGCTAGAAGCGACAAAGAAAAAGAGAACAAAGCAGTTAGCATCAAACCGAAGAAAACTGGTTGAGGTATGGGGATTCTCCTAAACCTGCTTGGAGAGGTCTCCTCCGGACCCAGATCCGGGACAAATAGAGATCCCAGGATCTTAAGTCGGAAACTAAAGGCCAAAGGCTTTTCTAATTCACCCCAAAATGTCCCGAGGCGTCCGAATTTATCTAGGTCTACCAGACTAGTATGAGTTGTCACCTAGAAAATCTACAGTTCATGTATACCATTATCCTACCTGGAACCGCCTACACGGTGGTCCCGGCCCTGACATTTTTATGGTCGTAGAAATAGTGTGACAATAAAAACAACCAAAAATGAATAAAAAGATGAGAAAATGACCAGAAAATTTACTATGAGGCATTAGATTTGAGATTTGTAGAGTCTTAGGCGACAACATCGGCAGAATCTCAGTCTTAAACCTGAGGAGATAGTGTTGTAGTTCGTCGGTACTCCCAAACGTATGAATCGGGACAAAACTGTCTTCTGGTTGAATGAAAAGATGTCTCGTCAAAAATAAGTTGACACGAAGGTGTATCAATCGCTGGAGAATCTCGTTGGTAATGTTGGAGATATGAAGCTTTCTCCTCTGCTCTCTAGTTTGAATATATGGGATGAGTAAAGTTTGGAAATGAGCCTATCAAGGTATTTATAGGGAAAAAAATCCACTAATTGATCCAACTGTCCACAGTGGGGATCCCAAGATTATCCCCATCCGACGGTCTCGAATGATGCAGGGGCATTAATTGGCCTAATCAAATACTAAATTGTGGATTCTTCAATCCACGATCCGCACCTACCTCATCCAATGGACCATGTTAAAAATCTCAAGACTATCCCCATCCGACGGTTCTGGATAGTGCAGAAGCATTAAACAACCCACTCGAGTACCCTCGTACAAGCAGGACGTCTCGATAATTGTGCTGACACCCATCGGTCACCTGGGCAATCAAAATATTCTTTCCAGATCTTTAGGGCACGAGTGGCGCAGACACACCATCAACTTGGAGACACATGTCTGAGATGTTGGGAATTTGAAAGGATGGGGATCACCCAAATGGCCCCCAAGTAAATGAACCTGGCTCCTGGTAAACGAATTGAGATATTTGAGATTGATCCGGGAGAGTGAGGCAAGTCTCCACCATGCGAACACAGATGAAGACTCGGGGGGTAAATTTTATCCCTATTTTCCACCTGTGACATGTGGCATGACCCAATGGGTTCGTGGGCCTTCTTAAGAGGTCTGGGCCCATCCGGAGCCCAATGAACAGGGAAGGAGGAGACCCTGATAACCCAACCACCATCGAGCCCAGCAACATTCAATGGGCACGAGCATAATGAAGAAACTGGGACTAAGATGCAGGCTCAACTCACCTTCCCGGCCCCGACCAACTCACATCCTCCTGGATGCTAATTAAGGCGGTAGACTAATAGACAGACCTTATCAAGTATCCAGGGGAGATCCTCAGTGTCACGATGTCCACTTTGGCAAATGAACCCGAGTCCTAGTGAACAAACCCGGACCAGACGTCCGGATAGGGCAAGCCTAGTTTTCCCCGATGCTGACATGTCCCCACGAAATCCGACAGTTGGTCTCCTCAAATAACCTGCAGAAGAGGGTACGCCCAAAACGTACACTGTTCCTAGGAGACAGTACTGCCATTACTCTGACAGATCCTGTCCCCAAGATCCCCTTAGAAGCCCGAGCGGACCAGTCTATGCTAACGTACAATGGGTAGTTGTAAGGCTTGGCCACGCCTAAGCCGACCCAATGGGCCCAGATTGACAACATCGTATTATGTTACGTTCTTTGTATTATGGCTCCATTAGCAAGCAAAGTGTAATTACATCCCTATTGGGCCCGAATTAGTCCAGCCCAATGTGCTTCGCTGCCTATAAATAGGGGTAGTTGTGCAATGTAGCAAGGATCCCATAATTTCTCTTGTAAGCAAAAACTCTGCTAAAACTTGTAGAAAACTCCATTGTCGAAGCTCTCTAAAGCCTAATACAATTGACTCTTGGACTAAGGCTCATTAATACTCCAACCACGTAAAAACTCTAATGTTCATCTCTAATCCTTTCTTTTCAGCTCTTATTTCATAATATATTTCTAGTTTATGAAAAAATAGGTAAACAATTAGAATCAAGATGATGAAAGATGCTTATGGAAGAACATAGGGGGAAACTAAAGACCTAGAATTCTTAATTCTTGAAGTTCTTGATTTCTAATTATGTTATTTTTCTTTAAGTTTTATTTTAATCTTCTATTTTCGTTTATTATTCTTTAACTTGGATTGAAAGAAAAATAGTGTTTGGTAACTAACAACTTAAATATTAGTCTTTGTGGGATTGATTTTAATATACTACTTGTTACGATACGTGCTCTTGCGTGAGGTTGATAAAATCAATAACAAGTTTTTGGCGCCGTTTTTTAGGACCAATTTTTAAGAATTTATTTGTTAATATTAATTCATTATTTAGTATTTTGAGATAAAGTTCTTAAAATTTGTGTTTATTTTGAAGGAAGTTGACATTGTATGCGCAGACTAAGATCATCTACTCTTATTCTGATTGACCTTGAGATTGAAAAGACAGTCAAGAAAAATAGAAAGAAAGTGAGACAAGCAAAAAGTCAATCGGTAGATATGGGAGACAAAGCTAATGATGGTCAACCTCCTTATGTTGTCCCACCTCGGGTCGACAACCCACATAGGGTTGATAATGGAGCAGGTGTTGATCATGAAGTTCAAAGGCACCTGTGGATCAAAGATTATATTATGCCTTCTTTTGATGGCATACATTCGAGTATTGCAAGGCCAGCACTTGAGGCTAATAATTTTTATGTAGACTTGGCTACCATGCAAGCCATTAGAGATAACAAATTCAATGGCCTTCTAGCTGAAGATCCAAATGCTCATTTAAGGAACTTTCTGGAGATTGTTGATAATTTTAAGACTAATAGTGTTTCTGGGAGACCATTAAATTGAGGCTTTTTAGTAGATCTTTGGATGGAAGAGCAAGAGAATGGCTAGACTCACTACCGAGGAATTCTATCACTTGTTGGAATCAACTTGTAGAGAAGTTTTTGAACAAATATTTCTCTCATGTGAAAACTGAAAGATTGATTAGGGAGACTGAGAAATTTCAACAGTCAGACATGGAATCACTGTATGAAGCTTATGAGAGGTTTAAAGATCTTTTGAGAAAATGCCCATACCATGGACTTTCTGACCAAATGAAAATTTGAATATTCTATAATGGGTTGACTTTACAATGTGCTACTCAAGTACATGGAGCTGTTAGGGTTCGTTAATGAATCAATACTCCGAGGATGCATTTCAGATATTAGAGGATCTGACTTCCAATAATTGTAGATCCCATGATAGAGTTAGTTCTAGAAAACCAGCGGGTATTTATGAAGTTTATCAGTTGACATTGTTCTCTGCAAAAATGGTGTCACAACTTGAAGCAATGAATAAGAATATTGAAAAGTTATCTATCGGTCAATAACAATCTGTGCAGTCAGCACCACAAGTTCAAAATATGCAAATATTTTGTGACTTGTGTGGAGAAGGTCATTCTAGTCATCAATGTCCATTGATTTATCATGATGCATCACAGCAGGAAGTTGCTAATTTTGTTGGGAATCAAAACCACTAGCAAAATAACCCATACTCCAATACTTACAATTCTGGTTGGATGAAACACCCTAATTTTTTGTGGAGTAACAATTCGGTTTCTAATATGCCATTTAAACCAAATGCACCACCAAGATTTCAGCAACAGCCAAAGCCACAAGAGAATGAAAAGAAGCCATCTACAGAGGATATTCTTCTTCAATACAAGCAAAAGACTAATGTGGCTATTCAGAACAAAAATTCCCTAATTCAAAGTCAAAGCGCATTAGTGAGACCCTTTAAGATGGAAATGGGCCAATTAGCTAGTGTTACTAATAACCTCCTCAAGGAACATTTCCTAGTGATACTGAGATGAATCCTGAAAGAAAAAATATTGAGCAATGTGAGGCCATTACTTTAAGAAGTGGCAAGGATATTGAAGGTAATACTAGAAAGATAGATTATGTGATGGATGAATCTGAATCTCATAAAGGCCCTAGTGCGTTTGTAAAGGATGAGGGTGTTGAAGAACAAAATAAGTTTTAAGAAGACTTGACTACACCAAATAAGCCAATTCATCGCCCTCCACCATTTCCCCAGTGCTTACAAAAGAAGAGTCCAGACCCACAGTTTTCCAAGTTCTTGGAAGTTTTCAAAAAAACTTCATATTAACATTCCTTTTGTCGATGCTCTAGCTTAAATGCCAAGCTATGAAAAGTTCATGAAGAAGATCTTATCGAGCAAAAGAAAGTGGGACGATAGTGCAATGCTAGATAAGAAGCTTCCTCCAAAGCCCAAAGATCCAGGAAGTTTTACTACTCCTTTTACTATTGAGACTCAATTTTTTCAAAAAAGCTTTATGTGATTTGGTGGCAAGTATCAATTTGATGCCCTATTCTATATATCAGAAGTTGTGTTTGGGGAAAATAAATTCAGTATCTATCACACTCCAATTGAGAGACAGATCTCTGACTTATCCAAGAGGTATTCTTGAAGATGTGTTGATAAAGGTTGGTAAGTTAATATTGCCAGCAGATTTCATTATGTTGGATATGGAAGAAGATCAAGATATACCTATAATTTTAGGTATGCCATTTTTAGCAACTGGAATGCGGTGATTAATGTAGCCCAAGGTCAATTGAGCCTTAATAATGAAGATGAGTACGAAACATTCACTGTGTTTCGTGTGCACAAGGATTCATCCAGAGCTGAAAATTGTTTGCAAGTAGATATGGTGGATAAAGTTGAGGATAAAAAGAGCCTTGAAAAATTGTCAATGCCAATGAGAGTGGTTTATCAAGACCTTGAGCTAAAGAAAGTGAAAGAAAGTTGTATAAAGTACAAAGGGAGGATGCCCAAGTTTGAAGAAGTAAAGAAAGAGATGACTCAGTTCCACCATACTGATGTGAGTGATACTCAGGAGAAAGACTTGTGTGATAAAATGGATCGAGATTTGAAGGAGTACAAGACTTTGATAGGCTGGTGTATCGATGATGTAAAAGGAGAAACTTGACATTTTTCGAGCATAAGTCAAGTCATGACTATAACTAAAGCACTTATTAGGAGGCAACCTAACCATTTTACTTTAAAAATTTGTTTATGTTTTCGTTTCATGTTTAAAAAAAAGAGAGAAATTTTTATTACATTTTATTTGTTTTAAAATTTTTAACTTTTTTTGTGTTTTTCTTTCGTGGGTTTTGCTCTATGAGATCCACCTCCAATCAATAACACGCTACATAGGACACCAATGAATTTGCATATGTTGAGGATGCTTGTGACGATGCTTAATTTTGAGGGAGGGATTTTTTCTTGATCTTTTCTTTATTATTATTATTATTATTATTATTATTATTATTATTATTATTATTATTATTATTATTATTATTATTAACCTCATTGAGGACAATGTGTTTGATGAGTTTGGGAGGGTGGTGTGGGGGTAGATTACACTTTTGTGTCGTGTTCCTTATGATTGTTTAATTGTGTTGTGTTGTGTCCCTGTTTGATTAGATTGTGTTTAGTTTGTTTTAGTTGTTAGTTGAGCATGATTAAGTCAAAAAGTAGTAAGTTGATGATGAAAGTTTGATTATGATTAAAATAATTTCATAAAAATGATGGATTTAATATAAAAATTATGTGCTTAACTCTTATTACGATTATTGCTAGAACTTGTTCCTAATTATAAATTGTGCATAATTGAGATCACCCAGTTGTTAGTATTTAGAGAAGGTTTATGCATGATGAGATAATGTGATGAAATTACCACTCTAGACCTTATTTGATAGTCAATTGAGGCGAAATCATAGGTTTCACAAAATTAAGGGAAATGATGTAGGCCATTTTTTGATCGATTGAGCCTTTGAAGCTAACCGTAATAAAGTTTGTATCCTTAGTCACACTTTTTGAGCCTAATGATGTACATCTTTTCTTTAGTTTACCCATATTTTACACTCCAGCCTTATCACCTACAAGTAATTCTTCTTATCATTGTTTGCACCATGGGCATACATTGCATTTTTATTTGGATTGTACTGTTGAAGAATGAAAGAAGGGTGAATTGTGAATGTTAAAGAAGAGTGTGGTGTTTGAAAAAAAAAAGTTACATATACTTCTTTGGAAATTCTCCTCGATAAAAAAAATAAAATAAAATAAGAGGAAGAAAATACAAAGAAATGAATAAGTTTGGGGATATATATTTCTTTTGATTACAAAGGGTGAATTTCGAGAAAAGAAGAATGAAAACAGAAAAGTGTAGAACAAGTTGTTAGTTCAAGGTTTTCTGTGCTTATGGTGTAAATTGAGCCTAAAATTATCTTTGTCATCCACCTTAACCTAAGCCACTTTGAAGCCTAATAAAGTCTTATTGATCCTTGATTTTGTGGTTAATTATATTAGTGGAGATTGGGTTAAAAATAAGCTTATGAAGTAGTATTGTGAAAAAAAAAATCTTGTTGTGTATAATTTTATCTTGGTTCTAGGGGTTGGGAGAGATTACTTGTATGTTCATATAAATGAAATTTGAGTTTAGGACATAATAGTAATTTGAGTTGAGATTCTAATTAATTTGGAATCTAAAATTTTCTTGGAATCATATGAATGTGAGATCTTTGAGACCAGTTATAATTGTTATTAAATCATGGCTCGAGTTTATGCTAGTGTGTTAGTGTGTCATTATGTTTGCTAGGGACTAGCCAAATCTTAAGTTTGGGGTGTCTTAACTCTATAAAATAGAATTATTTTTATTAATTTTTCATTAGGGTTTTTCTTAGTATTAGTGTGCTTTAGGTTTATTTGATTACTATTAATTGATTTTGTGCTTATGTTGAAAGACTCATGGAAAATATGAAGTTTGAGCTTAATCTAACAAGTTTTCCTCAAGTTTTATATTAGCTTAGATTTAGTGCACACAAATCTGAGAATTAAATTGTGAATTTGACCATGATTGGCTCCTTTTCTGGGTGAAGATCGTGAAATATAAGTTGTAGAGTTATTTCTCTTCTTTCTAAATCATATTGAATCATCATATTTGAAGTTCGGATGAAAAATTTCTGTGCATTTTACTAAACAGCGTCTGATCAGGAGAACTAAAATCTCAATTGTGAGTTACAGGAGCCTTGCCATGAGATCTTCAGGGGCTTCCATGACATCTGCAAGCGTCATTGTGAGATCGACAGTAAGTGATGTGGGCATGGTAGAGACTGACGTAAGGCCGTATTTTTGTTTGTTTTTGTCAATCTCACGAGGGTTTTTGACGTGAGATCAGGAAGTCACGATTACAACCTATAAAAGTGACTTTTAAACCAAAATTTGGAGGATTTTAATTACATTATTTTGGGGATACATAAGAGATCATATTTGAACATGGAGAGAAATTTCTTGGAGAGAAAAATATAAGAGAAGAGAGGATTTTGAAGATTGGCGATGGATCTACATACTAGTTTTATCTTTTCTTCTTCTTCTTCTTTATTTTATCTTATTCTTTTGAATTTTAAACCATGAATTGTTATTCTTGTTTGGTATCTTGTTTTGAGATGACGAAATAAAATTATTTTCTAGGTTTTTAATGGAACCCTATATTTGTAAATAAGTATTCTTTTTAATTCTTTATTTTGATGTTCATATTAATTGTTTATATTGGTTTGTGCTTGATGCTTTTCAAAGAGTGATCAACTTTGAAATTGAATTAGTAATTTAGGTGGAACTTGGAAGAGAGTATCTAAAATAGACTTAATCAATATAACCTAGGATTGACATGTTTTTGTTGATTTGTGTTTAGGATAGGAATATACCCAATCACCCTAGGTAGTCAAATTAGGGCTAAACTTAATGTTATTGATAAATTAAAATTCTTTACAAGTTGGAATTAATCTATTGATTAAATTCACTTGTGAATACTTAGGAACCCTAGATTAGCAATTAGATCATACAATCAAGATGATGAAAGATGCTTATGGAAGAACATATGGGGAAATTAAAGACCTAGAATTCTTAATTCTTGAAATTCTTGATTTCTAATTATGTTATTTTGCCTGAAGTTTTATTTTAATTTTCTAGTTTCTTTGAGTATTCTTTAAATTAGATTGAAAGAAAAATAGTGTTTGGCAATTAACAACTTAAAGATTAGTGTATGTGGGATCGATTTTAATATACTACTTGTTATGATACGTGCTCTTGCATGAGGTTGATAAAATCAATAACTCTCATTGACTCATTGTGGGTGAGGTACCTCGCTGAGGTGGAGAGTGGATGAGGTACCTTGCTGACCCATTACGGGGGAGGTACCTTGCTGAGGTAAGGATTAGATGAGGTACCTTGCTGACCCAGCGCAGGTGAGGTACCTCGCTGAGGTTGTGGTCGAGGTACCTCGCTGACCTGACGCGAGGAGGCATCTTGCTAGCCTGAAGTGAGTGAGGCTCCTCATTGGGGCGAGGTGCCTCGCCGAGCAAAAGTTGGTAAGGCTCCTCATTGAGTCGAGGGGCCTTGTTAAGTTAAGGTGACTTTGTTGGGGCAACAGCTTGCTGAGATGAAGTTTGTGAAGGCGTCAGCTTCGTCTAACCAGCAAGGGTCTCTTCATAAATGACAAGGTCATCTTCCTTTGGGAGTTGGCGATGTAGGTATGGTTAGGCAATGTGGCTTTTCCTAGCTGGTTGGCGAGATACTTATGTTGGCGAGGTGGGCTCACTTTGTACTTTTGTCACTTGTTATGTGATTATGCCAAAAATGAGTACAACAACATGCATGCGAACCACCTAATATGAACCATCTTTGAATCAGATCAGGTGGTTGTGGCCTTGGGATTTCAGCCACAAAAAGATGTGTTACTTTTGGTGGTCTGATGTCAAGTTGAGAAGGGATTGATTATTAACATGTTCTGTGCTATTAACATGCATATCGATCATTTAGATATTCAACATGTTTTGTGATATTAACATGCATATCGATCATATAGATATTCAACATGTTCTGTGATATTAACACGCATATCGATCATATAAATTAATGTACTTACGAATAAGTATCCAATATCTCATTCAAAAAAAAAATTAAAAACAAATAGCCTATAACACTAGGGGATCCACGTGAGTAGAAGAATCCTTATTATCAAATTATTATGATTATATTAGTTATGTAGTTACAGTGGTTAAACTTGTCTGTGTTCTATTATCTTACCAAGCTGCGTCGTTAGTTAACTTCTTGTCTTTCCCGATCCTTTTTCTTCTTTAAATAGGTTCACTTGTATTTGTATCTTATCTCAGTTCAACAACTTGATTAAAAAAAAAATTACTTTCCAAATCATATATGTAACGACCCAAATTCACTAATAAGGCTTAAGGGCCTTGATTAGTATGCCGGGAGGGCATGATGGGAATTATGTGTGATTATTATGATTAAGACGTATGATTATGATTTTAAGCATGTTATATGACTATGTGAATTATATTATGTGATAATAATGATTTGTGAATTGTACTGCGTGGGTGCTGTGAAACAAACGTGATGCACGTGCCAAGACGGTCCTAGGAAACTAGATAAAGGTAACTGGTGGTTTGGTAACCTGTGTAACTATTAGTAACCTTAGAGAGTAACAAGCTTTAAGGGGAAAGTGGTAGAATTGCAAAACTGGTGAAAAGACAAGTGTACCCTTGAGGTTTAGTTAGAAAATGATATTTGGAGAGGGTTAAGAAGGTCTTTTGGCAGTGTTATAGAGTCTTTGGCTGAAAGAAAAAGATAGGTACGATTTGTTTATGCAAAGTATAACTGAAGTTAAGCTTTTGGAAGACTAGAAAGGGCAAGAAGGAAAGGGGGAATCAAGAACTTAGGAAGCAAGGTGGGAGAGGAGCTGAACTGAATTCTTTGAGGCTAAAGAAGGGCTTAAGGGTGTGGAATCAAGCTTATATCAAGGTTTATACTGAGGTAAGGGATTGATCTCTGTTTTGTTAAGTTTTGAATTTGGTTTTTGAAAGAATTGAGAAATAGCCATGGTTTTTCTTGTGTGGGATTCAGCTGGTTTGTTAAGGTGGAATTTAGCTCAAGCTTGAATTGGAGGAAGCTCAGGTCGAATTTCTGCTTAAGGTAAGGTCTCTGTATGTTTATTAGGTTTGTTTTGTTAAGGTTTAGGGAGTTTGAAGTGTGGGTTGTGCTTGAGTTCAAACAGTTCATAATTTCTCTGGTTGGAGTTGTCAAGTGGGAAATTCAAGAGTGAATTTTAGGATTGAAGGTGTGAGTGAGCTTGGGCATGATGTCTTTGGGTTGTTGTGAGGTTTGTTAGGGGTTTAGAGTTGGTTTTGGGGCTTAGGATAGAGTTTGGGATGATTTGGAATGAGTTAGGTTCGGGAAAAATGCGAAGGAAAACCCAGAAATCTGGGTCTGCGATGGTGTGTCGCGACACAGCTTTTGCTTGCCGCGGCCTAGGGGTCTCTGGAGGTGGGTGCCGCGGAACAAGGAATGTGGTGCCGCGGCACAAGGCAAATTTCAGGGAGTGATATTTTGCAATTTTTGGTCTTTGCTCTGGGGGTTCGGGGGATGCCTCCGGGGTGTTGTTCTAAGGTTTTGGGGGTTCCGAGAGTGTGGATTAGGTACCGGGAAGGTAGTTTTGGATTGGTTAATGACAAAGAATATTATATTTATGTTGTGATTAGGAATTTGGAGAGGCTCGGGGTAGAGGACCGTGCTTGTGGCTACATGGCATCGGAAACCAGTAAATTGAAAGGTAAGAACACTGCACCCGAAATATATGATTGTGATGGGACTAAGTGCTCCCGATAATTGTTTTGTGTCATCGTTGGTATTATGCCAAGGGACACGTGTAAGCGGTCTAAGAGTACCGTTCATGAATTTAGCGCATGGGACGCGAATTGGCCACTGGGAGCCAGAAACGAAAAGATAACAGAGGGAGCAGCTTGAGAGCGCTAGCCCTGGTTATCATCTGTGCATTGTGTTATATGAGCTGATATGCTTTGTATATGAAATACTTGACCATTGATAAGCTTTGTATATGAAATACTTGACTATTGATATACTTGAAGTTTATGAGATGCCATATGTGAGATTGACTTGACAGCTAAATGTGCATGTTTTATTATTGATATGTGTTCTTGCTGGGCCTTGGCTCACGGGTGCTACGTGGTGCAGGTAAAGGCAATGGCAAGCTGGACCAGGCCTGAGGTGGAGAGCTCCGAAGTGAAATGTACATAGCCAGCCGTTCGATCACCATGATCGAGGAGTGTGTCAGGACAGAGATTACCTAACTGCTCATTCTGCCTTAGTATGGCTGTTAATGTATATAAACTTTGTAACTTCTGTAAATGGCTTTTAAACTGTCATTTTTGGGATCCCATGTACATAAACAATGTTTAGTAATGAAAATGTATCTTTTGAGACCAAAACGTTTTTAACCCTAGTTCCTCTACTAATTCAATAACACGTTTTTACTTTAATGACTTGATTAGCGAGTCTGGCACTTTATAAACACATAGTGTAGCGGTCCTGGCTAACCAGGGCGTTACAATATACTACTATCTTATATCACTAGAATATTTAGTAAGGACAATAATACTAAATTAGTGAACTTGTTAATCCACAATCATATACTACTATCTTATATCATTCATATATAGATAAAAAAATGAAATTAGTTAAATTAATCAGCCATACATTGAATTTAATATAAAAATTAGTATTGTTTTCTGTGTTTTGATCATCTAACACGTGGCAATTGGGAGTAAATAGCGACAAGCCATGGAGTCCTCGAGGTGAGAGTTCCTTGATGTGGTTCAGTCCGGCCGAATCGAGGATATCTCCAGATGAGGCTATGTCCCGAGATTTTCTCTCAGGTGAGGGTGTCTTCCAGTGAGACCACGTTTCAGGCCAATCTCTGAAGCATGAATACCCACACGCGAGGCCATGACCCAATGTCTTCTCTCAGGGAGAGGTTGTCTCCAAGTGAGGTCACACCCTGAGGGCCCCTTTTCACCCGGTCATTCTCGAAGTCTAGGACTTCGATCCTCGGGCCTAGGAGTAATGTCAGATGTCAATCACTACAGGTGTGGGCCTCGAAAGGATCATCTAACAACTTTTGGTGATCTTCGATTAGTGGTGTCGATTTCGTACACTTGACAATCGGCATTTACCACAACGCTGCCTAACATGGGCAAACGCACACCGCACCTTGACAGTCACATACATATTCCCCATAAAGTTGGTGTGTGACTTTCTTCAATGGGTCCCGTAGAATCTGCGTGGGTCATAATCTTTATTGTAACACAACCCCTTGTGTATTAACTTAACATTAATACTCTAATATTTATGAGAGATTATTAGCATTAATGACCCCATCCTCTATAAATAGGGCTGGGGTATCTCCTTGTAAGGGGTTCAGTTTTAAGTGATAAAAACTCTGTACTTAGTGCAATATATACGCTGCCTGAGAATCACCATTGAAGCTTGCTATCCCAATCTTCAAGATCACTAAATAATAGAGACTCATGGACTAGGGTTCTTTTATAACATGTACCATGTAAAACCTTGTGTCTTTCTTTGTTTATCCTTTAATCTCTCAGATTAAGTTGGCAGCGAAAAAAGCAGTCAACAAGTGTTGTAGTGATACACATGCTAAAAATATTTGGAGTGATAGAAATGCTCGTTGTTCTTTTATTTATATATATATATATAGAATTTACTGTTAATTTCTATTGGGAAATTTTAAGGTATATGCTGTTGGGAAAATTTCATGTAAATCATATATTAAACAAATTACTATAAGACAACCTAGAACATGTTTCTACAATTGAATTTAAACAGAGATAATGATAAGAACACTTACATTATACCCAGCGGAATGTATTAGTCCTTCCTTCAGTTTCTCTAACCCTTGAATATTTTCTATTGCAGAGTATCACCAAAAACTGAACCGATCTTCAAATTTCTTCACAGCCTTCCAAAGTATCCTTAGAAGCACCTAGACTAGAGTGGGCAATTCTCAACACATGAGATTAATACAAAGAGAAGAAGAATAGAAGAGAATATTGAGTCTTATAAAATGACTTATGTTGTAGAGAGAATCTAAAACCTAGAGCATCAAGAACAGATCTTCTGATCTTCTCAGATTCACCACTTAGATCGTCTGATTTCAACTCTCACTTAGTATTCCTTTTATAGGCTCCATCAGGTCATTTATTTTAATTAAAAAATCAATAAAATAATAGATAATATCATCTATTAGGTCTAAATTATCATGGGCTTTAGGCCTGTGAAATTTCTGATTTAATTATAAGCTCATTTGACTTAAAATAAAGGTCTGTATTATTTTCTATTGAATAATTAATTAAATAATTATTTAAGTCCTTTATCAAATTAATTATTTATAATTTGAACATTGATTTAAACTTATTTAATAATTTAGACACTAATTTGTCTTAATTAATAAATCTGCCTTAAAATCTCTTTTCTTCTCTAAATTGCATAACTCTTTGAAACTATCCAAAATTGACTTGGTCAACTTTGATAATTCTAATTGATAATTAAATCAATTAATTGAGACTATCTATATGATTTTATCCAAGGTACAGTGGGGACCATGGGCTTATGAAATCAAGCTCCAATAAGTTATCATAAATTTAACAAATAAATTTATTAACTAATTAATTCCTCGTGACTCCACTAAAGACTCAGAATTGCAC
Organism: Humulus lupulus; assembly: GCF_963169125.1. Lineage (NCBI taxonomy): Eukaryota > Viridiplantae > Streptophyta > Magnoliopsida > Rosales > Cannabaceae > Humulus > Humulus lupulus. The sequence continues at coordinate 160,025,791 of NC_084795.1, forward strand.
TCTTGAATTCATAGAACACTCTATAAGCAATATAGATACGTTATTAGTTATCCATTGTTACAACCATAATTGTCACTCAATCAACTATAGACGGTCTACAATGAGATGGGACAAAAATTCTATTTTATCCCTCATTGCATTTTATCCTTAAAACACTTAGTTCCTTGTAAATGATATTTCTATAAACTAATATTAATTACTGAAATGAGATCTCTATCATTTAGCACCTTGAAGCAAACTAAAAGGAAACCATCATTTTACTTCTTCATCAGAAGCTATAGATGTTCATATCTATGATTAACACTCCCACTCAGTTATATTACTGAGTTCCCAAGATGTAAGTATGGTCTAGTACATAGGGTAACCTAGTAACGAACAAGTCAAAGAACTCAAATAATACAATCCTTTAGAATTCTAACCACTCAGAATTGAGATTGAATTGACATATGGTCAACTATATGATATGACTATAATAGATAATAATGGTATGTTTACTTATCCTATCTACTATCAATATTGGTCCAGTCTGATGTAACAAAGACATTCGATCTTATCTACTTTGCTAATGTTTTGGAAAGAACATAACACTACAATGTGTAAGTAGATCATATTGTAGATTGGCAAGTCAGTGTAAATCCTGTGCACTGACTAACTAACTTATGTTTGAACATATAATCATATTTATATTCTATTGTGATTACGTACTATAAATATGATTTGCTATATGCTCGAGATTTAATAGAATTTTATATTAAACAAATAATCGTGAAAATAAACCCATGTGAGCAAAGTAATTGACCAAGTTAAAAAAATAAATTTTATTCTTTTATTGATAATAAAATGAGATTACAAAGAAATTGAGTTTTAATTAGGGAATAAAACCCCAACATATGCCTTATAATATAGTGAATTTTTTTAAAATGCCAACATAAGTTATTATCCAAAATATATGAAACTTTCAATTTTTTGGACAAAAATACCCCTAGTATTCAAACACCCCTCTCTCAACTAAACTCCCTCTCTCTAACGTCTCTCATTCTCTCACACTCTCACTATCTCTCTCATTCTAATCTTATAGTTCTCGAAAAAAAATACCAAAATTTAAATAAAAAATCATCTTAAACGGACATTTGAGTGAAAAAATATAAACCTCCAAAGTTTTCATCAAATTTCAGTGCAGAGCATCGAAATTGCATCGAAAAAGCATCGTTTTGGCCAAAAATCAAGTTTTCATGATTGCATTGAAAAAATATCAAAACACCATCGATTTTGCATCGAAAAAGCATCAATTTGGCCAAAAATCAAGTTTTTACTATTGCATCGCAAAATTATCGAAACACCATCAATTTTGCATCGAAATTGCATCAATTTTGTATCGAAAAATCATCGTTTTGGCCAAAAATTAAGTTTTTATGATTGCATCTCAAAAGCATTGAAACATCATCAATTTTGCATCGAAACACCATCGATTTTCATCAAAAAATCATCATTTCCGTTGGTGTTTCGATGTTCTTGCGATGTAATCATGAAAATTTGATTTTTTTTTGCTAAAACAATGTTTTTTTGTTGCAAAATCGATAGTTTTTCGATGCTCTTGCAATGCAATCATGGAACTTGATTTTCGACCAAAACGATGTTTTTTCGATGCAAAATAGATACAATTTCAATGCAAAATCGATGGTGTTTCGTTGCTTTTGCGATGCAATCATGAAAACTTAATTTTTGGCCAAAACGATACTTTTTGGATGCAATTTCAATGCTCTACACTGAAATTTGACGAAAATTTTGGAGGTTCATATCTTTTTACACAAATGTCCATTTCAGATGAATTTTTTTTTTAAATTTTGATTTTTTTTTTTTTTGAGATCTACAAGATTAGAATGAGAGAGAGAGAGAGAGAGAGTGAGTATGAGAGAATGAGAGACATTAGAGAGAGAGCGAGAGTGTTTGAATGTCAGGGGTATTTTTGTCTAAAATATGGTAGGGGCAACATTAATATATGGTAGGGGCGACATTAATAGGAGGAATCTTTATGTTGGTATATTAAAAAATTTCACTATATTATTTTGCATAGAAGATGAAATTTCCCTTTCTAAATGTTCTCATTATTTCAAACATTTTTCGCTCTCCCTTCTTGGATAATGAGATCTTTTTGTCTTTCATATATTTTATCATTTAAACGTTGATTTTGTCTTCCCTTCTTAAATTGGACTGATAATATTTGTTCGGTAATTAAGATAGGATGCCACTAAAGGATTTTAATAATGGGAAATTTCATGTTATATGCATAATAACTTAGTGAAATTTTTTAATATGCCACCATAAATTACTATCCCAAATATATGACAATTTCAATTTTTTAGACACAAATACCCCTAACATTCAAATACTCATTTTCTCTCTCAATCCAAACTTTCTCTATCTAACATCTCTTATTCTCTCACCCTCTCTAACATTCTAATCTTGTAGATCTCGAAAAAATACCAAAATTTAAAAAAAAAAAATCATCTGAAACCAACATTTGAGTGCAAAAATATGAATATCCAAAGTTTTTGTCAAATTTCAGTACAGAGCATCGAAATTACATCAAAAAAGCATCATTTGGGATAAAAATAAAGTTTTCATGATTGCATCGAAACATCATCGATGTACCATCGATTTTGCATCAAAATACCATTGATTTGGCATCGAAACACCATCGATTTTACATCGAAACATCATCGATTTTGCATCGAAAAGTCATCGTTTTGGCCAAAAAAATAAGTTTTCATGATTGCATCGCAACATCATCGATGTACCATCAATTTTGCATCGAAACACCATCGATTTTGCATCAAAACATCATCGATGTACCATGATTTTGCATCGAACCACCATCGATTGTGCATCGAAAAAACATCGTTTTGGCCAAAAAACAAGTTTTTATGATTGCATAGAAACACCATCGATTTTGCATCGAAAAATCGATGGACATCAATGATGTTTCGATGCAATCATGAAAACTTGATTTTTATCCAAGACGATGTTTTTTCGATGCAAAATCGATAGTGTTTCGAGGCAAAATTGATGGTACATCGATGATGCTTCGGTGCAAAATCGATGGTGTTTCGATGCAAAATCGATGGTACATCGATGATGTTTCAATGCAAAATCAATAGTATTTCGATGCAAAATTGATGGTATTTCGATGTTGTTGCGATACAATCATGAAAACTTGTTTTTTTGGCCAAAACGATGACTTTTCGATGTATAAGCGATGGTGTTTTGATGCCAAATCGATGGTATTTTGATGCAAAATCAATGGTACATCAATGATGTTTTGATGCAATCATGAAAACTTTATTTTTATCCAAAAAAATGCTTTTTCGATGCAATTTCAATGTTCTGCACTGAAATTTGACGAAAACTTTGGAGATTCATATTTTTTTCACTCAAATGTCAGTTTCAGATTATTTTTTTTTTTAATTTTGGTATTTTTTTTCGAGATCTACAAGATTAGAATGTTAGAGAGAGTGAGAGAATAAGAGATGTTAGAGAGAGAAAGTTTGGATTGAGAGAAAAAATGAGTATTTGAATATTAAGGGTATTTTTGTCTAAAAAATTGAAATTGTCATATATTTGGGATAGTAACTTATGGTGGCATATTAAAAAATTTCACTAAGTTATTATGCATATAACATGAAATTTTCCTTAATAATTAGTATTGTGTTTGTTTATTATAATGAGATTGCCCTATTTTCTCTCTCAAAAAAAAAAAAAAAAGATGCCCATATTTTTTTTATTAGCAAAAATGCAGACAAGGTATAGGTCGGCATGCAGACATACAAACATGTTGGCTTTTCATGTTAGCCCTCTTGTCACTATTACTCTTTGGTCCTTTAGTATAGACTATAGACTAATTAATTACACTAAACTGAGATTTTGGAATCTTAATACAGAAAAAAATTATTATTATTCGTAAGATCCAGTTAAAGTTAACAGAAAAAATATATTAAACCATAATTTTGTTAGATATATAGTTTTTATGGAAGAGTTTTCAATAATTATGTTTTTGTGACTTGTTATAATGAACAAGATACTAACATATAAGTTTCCAATTTTAGAATTTAGTTTTGGAGTTAAAATTATATTAATTATTTATTCAACAGAAATTACATAATTATAAACAATAGTCAAATTTATATATTTTATATAATTTATTTAAACAACTAAAATTATATTGTTAATACGTACACGTACATTTTGAAACATTACATGCACGTAATTATATGAAAATCAAATAGTTAAGCATTCTTTTTATTAAAAAAATCATTATTAATAAATTCTATACATATAAATATGAATGTTAAAAGCAATGAACACATTTTAATTAAATTTGGTAAATAGACATTGCTCTGAGTTTTATTCTCAATTTTTTTTATTCTTACAATTTAAAATTTATTTTATGCATTTTGTTCTAATAAATAAAAAAAAAGAAATTGAAAGCTAACGTAACGAAAAAAAGCTAAAACATAATAATTAAAAAATAAGTGATGCAAAATAAGTGATGCATGTGTGTAGTCCACATCCCTATATTTTTTAAATTATAAACTAGTAACATATACATGACAATTTTAAAGTATATTATTATTATTATTCTAGTTTTTCTTAATCAAACTATGTCGAGGGCATCATTATTTTCAAATTTTGCAAACAAAATAACTAAGTATATAAAATTCTTTAATTTTAATGGAAAAAGTTTGAAGTATAAAATGAAAAAAATAAAATAAATATTAATTTTGGAAAGTTCAATTTTTAGAAACAAATTAATAATTATATTAAAAATTTAGTTTTTAAACATTCTTTTTAAGGTAATAAAATATTTGTAATAAATGTTAGCCTTAGGTAAAAAGCAAGTTATAAGTTATTAATTTAATTCTAATTAAATTAATCACAACCATCAAATAAAAACCTAACGGTCAAAATTAATGTAACCATTGAATACTAACCCACTTTTTACATATAAAAATATCTTCACTATATGAATAATTATTGTAAAATTCTAAGATTTGGTAACTTTTTAATTTATATATTTTTCCAATTATGTGCTGATTTCGAGAATATACATATAGTATAATTGGTGTATCGTGCTCTTTTGGGTTAGTATGAATTTTATATTAAATAAATTATCTATAGACAAGTTTTTCTATTTATATATAATAACTATGTCTATAATAGTATGTTTAATATATAATCGATCATTGTGCAGATTTTTTTGTCTTAATTAATTTAAATTGACTATCTTGTAATATATTTGTGTCCAGAAAGATCAATTCTGAAAAGAACTTAGTTTAGAAATAAGTCCAGGTCCGTCCATTTTCTGATGATACAAAATGATCTTCTGTTACATCTGGATTTCTCTGCATTAAAGGTAATTGAGAGTTATTTTTAGAAACTCTCTGATTTTATCTGACTGCGATTAAAAACGAGATTGGCTTGGCTTAGGGTTTCCTAAACTCTATAAATAAGAGACCTATGCAGCAGCTAATCTTAACTCTTCTCCATTATAATGTTTCATATTTTGAAGAGTTATTTTTATGTAAAAAGTAGCATTTGTTCAACTATCTCTTTGTTTGTTTGTGATAAGTATCGAATTTGTGTATTTTTAATTCACTATTTATCTATGATTATGTACTTTATTATTTGTTTATATATGATTAATAATTTTATTTTGTGTTTTTAGGACTTCCAAGACATTTGAGTGAAAAGTGATGAATTTGGGATGTTTTACAAGCACGGTTGAGCTCAAAATTACAAGTCTGAAAATTCATACTTGATTTTGATAATTTTTCAATACTCTTTTGGAAATCTTTCATGAAATACAAATTTTAGATCTTTTTATTAAATTTCCATAGCTTTTTGAATCGTTCAATTCCAAGTTATATCGAAGAAGTTATGGTTAAAATACTGTCAGTGGCTGCAGTTGAAGAAAACCAAAAAACAGAAAAATTTCTACGGTCACGACCAGCCTTATTTCACACCGCATCCTGGGGCGCAGAACGTAGTGGCCGCGTCTAGCAATGTCCCAGGTTGCGGCCAGAGCCCAATTTTCTGGAAAATACATTTTCTAGTGCCTGCGGCCGCCAAGAAACACTGGTCGCGGCCGGCGATCGATTTTTTCCTTAAATTTGAATTTTTAAATGTAATTTTTAATGGGCTATAAAAGGGATTAGGTTTAACTTTGAATACAACTTTGGATTGCGAATTTTAGAGCCTGGAGAAGCAGAGAAGGAGAAAAGACATCAGCAATAACATTCTTCAATCTATTTTTTCTTTCTTCTCAAAACTCTTTTATTTTCATTGAATATTTATGTTTATGAATATGAATATGATTATGGAGTAATTTTCTTTATAGTTGAGGGTTATTTCAAAACCCTAGACATGAGATCTTAAATGCATTGATGAATTTTATTTCTTCTATTCTCTTATATTAAATTGCTTCTATTTTTCTATTTGAATGTCATGGATCTTGTAAAATCTTGTTTAGACGGGCGCTAATTAGGGTTTGAATTATGCTACTATCATCTTAGGATTATTATTCACCTAATAGTTTAGGATTCTAAGTAGAGTGATAAATTACAATTAGGATATTGTGACGGGTATTTTAATTGTGATGAAAAATAGAACCTAGGTTAAATGAATTGCATGCTTAATGAATTTATTGCCTAGATTAACCTGTTTCCAAAGAGTGTAATGTTTTTACTAAATTAAATAGATCGCATGCTTAATGGGTTTATTGCTGGGTAAAAAGGGTTAATTAAGAGTGCTTAGCTTTAATTAAGTATAATAGGGAAACTGAGATAATTGACTGCTTAAGTGTTATCTACGGGGTTAATAGTTTAATTGGGAATAGAGAATATTATTCGTCATTATTGATAGATTGATTGTCGAAGGTGGAGAGTAATTCATGACTATTTATTTAATATTGTTATATCATTAGTTATTTAATCTTTTATATTTATTTCATTTTATGTTTTCAGTTTCTAAAACTAAAATCTCTTTCTAATTTCAGTTTAGTTCTTATTTTGAAAAATAATTGGATCACAATCCTCGTGGATTCGACCCTTATTTACCGCTATACTGAAGTAGATGGTATAAGGAATAAAAAAAAATTAATTTGATACGGTATACGACACTCATCAAATTTTTGGCATCGTTGTCGGGGACTATTGTAAGTCTTTTTTATTATTCAATTTAATTAACTACATACTCACTAGTTTAAAAAAAATTGATTGCAGGTGTATATGTCTGGCAACGATACTCAAGAAAGTCAATCCAGTACAGATACCGTTACCATTTGATGACGATTCTGACTCTGAAACATCAGTTAAGTCTCAGATGGCTCGGGAAATGACGTTGAAAGAGTTGGCAGCGCCGAATCTAGACCATCAACCTCTATGTATTCAATATCCGGCGTCGGACATTAACGTTGAACTCAAGTCGGGCCTCATACATTTACTACCATCTTTCCATGGGCTACCAGGAGAGGACCCGAATAAGCATCTGACAGAGTTTCACATAGTCTGCTCTAGTATGGAACTAACATTAGTAACTGAAGAGCATATTAAATTAAGAGCATTTCCATTTTCTTTGAAGGATGGTGCAAAGGAATGACTCTATTACCTTCAGCCTGGAACTGTTAATACCTGGAGTGAAATGAAGACAATGTTCATGGAGCATTACTTCCCAACATCTAAGGTTTGTAGTACAAGGAATAAAATATGTGGAATTCTCCAACAAACTGGGGAGTCATTATATGAATATTGAGAGAGATTTAAGAGGCTATGTGCTAGGTGCCCCCACCACCAAATAAGTGAACAACTCCTGATTCAATACTTTTATGAAGGACTATTTCAATTAAACAGGAGCATGATTGATGCAGCAAGTGGGGGAGCACTGGTTGACAAGACTCCTGCTGTAGCTAGGAGTTTAATTTCTAATAGGGCAGCTAACTCCCAACAGTTTGGAGTTCATCATGAGGGTTCAGTTAAGGGAGTAAATGAGACAAACTCTAAAGTAGAGCAACGGCTTGGACAGTTAATTAGTATGGTTCAAAAAATGGCTTTAGATCAGCAAGTGAGACCCTGTGGCATATCTCAGTTGGTGGGGTAACCTACTGATGCATGTCTCACTCTTCAAGAGGTATAAACTGAGCAAGTAAATGCCATTGGTGGGTTTCCTGGGCAGCCAAGAAAACAATATGATCCCTATTCAAATACTTATAATGAGGGATAGAGGGATCATCCTACTATAAGATATGGGAACGAACAACAAGCAGCACCTACCAGACCACCAAGGTTTAATTCCCAACAAAGGCCTTGTAACGTCCCAAAATTACCTAATAAGTCTTAGGGCCTTGATAAGGGGGTCGGGATGGCAATATATGGAATTATGTGTTTAATTGTTATATTAATTGTAATTATGTAGTTTATGTGATAATATGATTAAGTGTGCATATTTAGGGGTATTTAATATGCATGTGGGCCCGCTTCTTATTAGAAGGGCGACTTTGGTAATTTGGCCTGTTGTGGGCATAATTGTGTATTTATGTGCATATATGTGATATATGTGAGAGACCACATTATTATGTGGGTTATATCAGGTCTCTAGCCTTAAGTGCTAAGATCAGAGGCACCCGTGGTCCATTCACCGTCCCCACAAACACAAAGGGTGCCTCGCCTTCCGGTTCAAAGGTTACCATTCGTCGCCTACAATCAATTGTTGCTCCATACCGCGTCAACCAATCCATTCCTAGTATTATATCAAAATCGCCCATATCTAGCTCAATCAGGTCAACAAACAATTCTCTACCGTCTACCACTACTGGTAAGGCTCTAACCCACCTCCTAGAGACTACCAGTTCCCCTGTAGGCAATATAGTCTGAAAACCCCTAGCATACAAAATACTAGGTCTACAAAGCTGATCAATCACCCTAGTAGAAACAAATGAGTGCGTAGCACCAGAATCAATCAATGCAGTAAACAAGGATCCAGCGCTAAAAATCTGACCTGTGACCACTGAGGGACTAGCCTCTGCCTCAGTCTGAGTCAAGGTGAAAACCCTAGCAGGAGCGAGGCTGTCTCCCTGCCTTGGCTCCTCCTTCTTAGCCTGCGGGCAATCTTTCTTCAAGTGACTGGTGCTCCCACAAACAAAGCATGCCCTGGTCCGGCACTCGCCCTGATGCTGTCGCCTGCATCGAGGACACATCGGAAGGCTTCTCCAGCTGTCATTTCCGCCCTGGCAGCCACCCACAGAACCGCGAACTCTCCTGTCAGAACCATAAGGAGCAAATGAGTCTGGTACTCTCCTCTTCTGCTCACTGGGACCGCTGCCCCAACTAGGCCCAGAAGAAGAAGACACTACCCTCCTGGTATCACGCCTAGCAGCGCCCTCTTTCCAGATCTGATCCTCAGCCCTCTCAGCAGTGAGGGCTTTGTCTACCACTTGCGCATAGGTAGTCTCTGGAGTCATTGTGATACTCACGTCACAGGCGATCATCACATTTAATCCCCGTATAAACCTGTCCCTTCTGGCCGCATCAGTCGGCACTAGCTCTGGCGCAAACTTCGCCAATCTGTCGAATACCAGGGCGTATTCGGTGACGGATAACCTGCACTGAGTCAGGTTGTTAAACTCATCCGCCTTCGTAGCTCGAACGGCTACGCTGTAGTATTTCTCGTTAAAAATGCTCTTGAATTCTTCCCAAGTCATAGTTGCAGTATCCCTTCGCTGCCCAACTACCTCCCACCATATTCGTGCATCATTTCTGAGCATATAACTGGCACAATCAACCCTATCCCTTCCTTCAACCCTCATGAAGTCCAGGATCACAGACATCGTACCCATCCACTACTCAGCTTGCAGTGGGTCTGCTCCGCCCTCAAAGGTAGGGGGTTGCTGTTTTCTGAATCTTTCATATAGAGGTTCCAACCTGTTCTCAGTCACAGGTTGAACCGGAGCCGGTGCTACACTCGGCTGTGGTGGTATCACAGTGGCTGGTGGAGGAGCTGGTTGCCTCAACTAACTAAGCTCTTCCTCTATTTTCTTCAACCTAGCCTCCATCTCGGCTAAAATCTGCTGCCAGTTCTGAGGAGCAGGTGGAGGGTCCTGCCCCTGGTTATCATCCTCGGCCTGAATGCCGCGGAGTCTCGATGATTGGCGAGGCATTGCACTAAATGCCTGCAATCAATGACACCGCTCATTAGGCATGATAACAAGGTCAAATTTCCACCTCTCAATCTCAACAACAACCAAGATCAACCGACCAAAATGTCATGCAAATATCATACAGCATACAACGGGCCTTGCCCTAGCATCATGCATATGTTATTACAATCATCATGCTCCTAATAACTTAAGTAGGCATGCAAAGCATTCAATCACATATTCAAGAATATATCAATTGACCATACCAATCAACCCTGAGTCGAGCTTTTCAATGGCAGCGTGCGTACATGTTCGGTCAATCTCCAGAACCAATAAACCTTGGCTCGCTCTGATACCAAGTTGTAACGCCCTACTACCTTAGAGCCGTTACTAAGTGAGTTTGAAACATAAATTATGCATTTAATTGACTCAAAGTGGTTTCTAAAACCAAAAGTGTGATTAAACCAGAGTTTAAGGCTGTACTCTTTTAAAAATGTTTAACTTCATTGAAAGCATTAAGTATAAAACATCTGGGATCCCAAAATAAGGTTTACAAAATATTTACAACTCAAAAATAGATTTACACCAGGTTAACTATCAAAAGAATGGATTAATACAGCCATTTACAAAATGCCCCCAACCAAAGCAGTCGGGCAGGCCGAACATGTACGCGCCGCTCCCACGCTCTCCATACTCATGGCCGGTTGACTGACTCCTTGCTTTTACCTGCCACACGGAGCACCCGTGAGCCGAAGCCCAGCAAGAAAACCCAAATAGCACATAACATATGCAAATAATATCGCTGGCATAATTCACTGATAAATAAGAAAATCATCAATTTAAACAAGCACGGCCATGCCGCCCCAGAGGCCTTACCAAAGCTTGGGGTCTCGGTCATCACCGTAGGATAACTCATGTATCCCTTGGGTCCCACCCTGGCTATAGCATCCCATGTGCTGAGTGTTTCTTTCGGCCCCACTGCCGTACCCGGCCTACGCCGCTCTCGGCCTTAGCCGTTCATTCCATTACAATCACACATATAATACATTCAGAAATAACCATTCAAACATACAATAGTTCATCTAATATTACACATTTGCACACAATACAATCTAGGGCCATGCTCTGCAATCACACAGTGGGCCTATGCCCTATTCTCGGGTGTTACGGTTTTCTTACCTGTATTCCGTGCTTTCCGATGCACCACGGTCACGAGCACGGTCCTCTAGCACGAGCCTCCCCGAACTCCTAGTCACAACACACATAAAACACTTTTAATACTAACCAAACCCAAAACCACTTCCCGGGACCAATCCCGCACTCTCGGAACTCCCAAAATCCTAAAATAAGTCATTGGAAACATCCCCCGAACCCCTGGAGCAAAAGCTCAAAAATGGAAATTTTGGTGCCCTGAAAATGGCCTAGCGCCGCGGCTCAGCCCTACAGGGCCGCGGCGCTTAACAAGTCAGAGGCCACACCCCCCTGGAACCAGCCTTGCGCCGCGGCGCCCTAGAACAGGGCCGCGGCGCGCCCTTACGAACCCGAATTTCTGGGTTTTTCTCCTTCAATTCCTTCATCCAAAATACCTCCAAACCAACCCAAACACATATCTCAACCCCAAAACTCAATTCCAAACTTCATATGAACCATCTAACAACCTATAGACACTAGAAACAAGATCAAAACATCAACACACCCAAGATCCACACCTTTGATCTCTAAATTTCAGCAACCCAAACCAAAACCTTGAAAAGCCTAATTCAAGCATTAAATTCCTCATATCAACACAGAAACCAAACTTAAGTGTGTATAAAATCCATACCTTAAGTGAAGAATCCACCCAACAAGCTTCCTTGAACTCCTCCTAAGCTCCCACTTCAGCCCTTCTACCCTTCTTCTTCTTTTTTTTTTTTTTTTTTGCTTGCCCTAGCTCTTCTTTCTCCTTCTCTTTCTTCTCTTCAATTTCTATCAAAGCCTCAAGTGACCCAATGCCCAAACCGTATACCCCATATACCCAGCTGAAACTTGTCTATTTGCCTTGCCAAAAGACCAATTTACCCCTTCCTAATAATCCCTCCTAACTAAACCTTCAAGGGCACTTAAGTCTTTACACTTCTATTTCAATTCTATCACTTTTTATCTTAAAACTTGTTACCCACAGCAGTTACAAACGGTTACCCAGGTTACTCAATTACCAATAACTAACCACTCATTCTCAACTCAACTTATAAGATTCCCGAAGTACCCCTAGGCTCCTCCCGAGCCGGGTACAACATCCCGTTGTGACTTTTAGACTAATTGGCTCACTAGGACCGTCTCGATGCGTGCATCCTGATAATAACACCACACTCACATGGCACAATTCACATAGTACAATTATCACAGTTATGCCCTAACATGGCCAGATTACAATCATGCTCATTCTAAGACAATCAGGTCTACAGGCATACTAATTCACATAGTCATGCATCTCGAATAATTCAAATAGTCATATAACGTGCATTAAATCATAATCATGCATCAAACTCATTAAAGACACACACAAAATTCCATTATGCCCTCCTGGCACACTACTCCAGGCCCTTAAGCCTAACTGAATTTGGGTCGTTACAATTGTTCTAAAGGCTTGTTGATAAATGCTTAAGTGCTTATATTCGTTACATGAATTCTATGATTAGGGCATGTGACCCCTTATGTGATTATGTTTGGTATCGTGGGTATGGTTATTCAATGGAATTGTATGATTAGCATGAATATGTGCTTAATTGTTGGGATGTGCCTATCCACATCTATTTCTTATAAGTAAAGTATGTAATCCTGGGTTAGGGCTTGACTTATAAGTCAAGGACGACAATAGCGCGTTGTGCGCTGGTCGCAAGGCATTGGCCTAAACTAGCAACGTACTATTACGTTGATCAACTCTAAGGTCGAAGATGAACCACGGGGGTTGGGCTAGCTCTATGGCTAGTGAGATAGAGCCAAGGGCGAGGCCCCAAGTGACTCTATGGTCATGTAGCTAGGGCATAGGCCCGAGAGTTGGCTTAAAATCCAACTGAATAAGGCGATGACCCCAGGTTGATCCAATGATCGTGCGATTGAATTTATAAGAAATTGGTTATGAGTGGATATTATTGATTTTATTGAATGGTTATTTTAAAGTTATATTCTCTATTATTGCACGTTCTGTTTTCTTGTTGAGCCTCGGCTCACAGGTGCTTTGTGGTGCAGGTAAGGGAAAGGGAAAGCTTGACCAGCCATGAGTTGGAGAGCTTCAGTGGTGGCGTGTACATATGTGGCTGCTCGACCATTACGACTGGGGTATCTCAGAGGAACTAGGGTTATAGCCCTATTTTGCCGCTTAGACTGACTGATGTAACTTTTTGTTATGTATGTCCACTTTTAAATAGTTGTGTTGTAATATTTTGGGATCCCATGTTGTATAACACTTTTGAAATAAAATTCAATGGTTCTTTGACCAAAAATTTTCCTTGTCACTAACCTTAGTTACACGATTTAAGCCAAATGACCTAATTAGCAGGTCTGACACAATTTTAAGTACACAGTGTGACGGTCCTGGATTAGGAGAGCGTTACAACTTGGTATCAGAGTTGCCAAGGTTTAAGGGTTCCTGAAGACTGGTCGGGCATGTACACTCACCACTAAAGACAAGCTCGACTCGGGGTTTTGTAACTGTTATGTGTTTATATGGTTAAATGCTTAAATATGATATGAATGCTTTATCTGCATGTCTGTTTAGGAAGCATGAGATTATCTGATAGGGCATGGCCCTTGACTGTTGCATGAATGTTGAAGAACATGCTTATTAGTTATGTTGGATTTGTGGAAAATACTTGAATATGCTTATATGTATTGTTATTTGTTGATGGATATCAGGAGGTGCTTATTAGCACTATGAATGAATGAGTAAATTTATTGTATGAGAGCATGCTTATTAGCATTGCATAAGTGTGTTATCTGATGATCTTGGACCGTCAGGCGGTAAATGGTATAGTTATGACTTACCTAATGGTCGATTGATCTTTGTAGGTTGCATATAGTGTTAGAATGAACCCTCGAAGGTCGGAGAGATTGGCTGGCCAAGAGTTATAGGCCAGTGAAGGGAATGTTCAGGGCTAGGCCCCACCGCCAGCTCCAGAAAACTGGCAGCAAGTGCTTGCTGACATGAAAGCCATGTTAGAGAGGCAAGAGGAAGAGATACGCCTCTTAAGACAGCAACAGATTCCAGCAGGGAACCAACATGCTGCAGTGCTAGCAATGGTACAACCTGAGGTACCGGTAGTTGTACAGCCCTAGACAGGGGGAGATAGGTGGGAACCCCTATATGAGAGATTCAGGAAGCAGCACCCTCCAATTTTTTAGGGCAGTTCTGATCCACTGAAGGCTGAGCAGTGGATGACTATGATAACCACTATCCTAGACTTTATGAGGGTAGGTGGTAATGAGAGAGTGGCATGCACCACTTATATGTTTCGAGAGGATGCCCAAATATGGTGGGAGGTGGTATCCCAGACTAGAGCGGTTACCACAATGGAGTGGGAAGAATTTAGAACCTTGTTTAACGAGATATATTATAATGACGCAGTTAAGGCTAAGAAGTTCAGCAGCTTACTTCAGGGTAACATGTCAGTAACCGAATATGCCCTAAAATTTGATAGATTGGCAAAGTTTGCTGGGGATCTGGGTCCCACTGATGGAACCAGAAGAGAGAGATTTCTACAGGGGCTACAGCCTATGATAACCCAGGATGTTCGCATTACTACTGCGCCGGAAGTGACTACCTATGCACAGGCTGTAGAGAAGGCGCTTACAGCTGAGAGCACTGAGAACAAGATCTGGCATGACAATGCAGCTAGAAGAGATTCTAGGAGGTTGGGACCTCCATTTCCAGGTTTTGGTAGGGGCGGAGGCCCCAATGATCAGAAGAGAAACACCCCAGACAAAGTTTCAGTTCCAGGGCCAGATAGGAGGCCACGGGGTGTGCAGATGGGCCGCCAGGGTGGCGGTGAAACATGGAGGGCATTCCCAGAGTGTCCTAGATGCAAGAGGCATCATGTTGGGGAGTGTCAGGCGAAGGCCTGTTTTGTTTGTGGTAGTGTGGGGCACCTGAAGAAAGACTGCCTGAGAGCCAGAAAAGAAGAGCCAAAGAAGGTGGACAGCCTGAGGCCAGCTGAGGTGTTCACTTTGACCTAGACAGAGGTCGAGGCTAGTCCCTCGGTGGTTACAGGTCAGCTTTCTAGTGTTGGAACCTTTTATACTGTTCTTATTGACTCGGGTGCTACGCCCTCCTTTGTTGCTAGTAGGATTATAGATGGGTTGTGTAGACCTTGTGACTTCTTTTCTGTGAGGTTTGGTACGGTATTGCCTACTGGAGAGTTAGTAGTATCCAGGAGATGGATTACGTCACTACCAGTTACAGTGCATGGAAAGGAGTTGTCAGTTGACTTGGTGGAGTTAGAGAGGACTGATTTCGACATAATTCTTGGTATGGATTGGCTAGAGAAGTATAGGGCATCGATAGACTATAAGAAGAAGATGGTAACTTTTGAGCCAGAGGGTGAGGACCCCTTTGTTTTTGTTGGCACTGTGCATGGACCCCGTATACCTATGATATCAGTACTTAGAGATAGAGACATGTTGTAGGGAGGATGCATAGGGTTCTTAGCTAGTGTGGTGGACACCACTCAGGCCATGCCAGTGGGACCAGAATAGACTTGGTTAGTCTGTAAGTTTCTAGATGTGTTTCCAGAGGAATTTCCAGGGTTACCTCCACACAGAGAGATTGAGTTTGTGATTGAGTTGGTGCTGGGGACAGAGCCAGTGTCTAGGGCACCGTACAGGATGGCTTTAGCGGAGCTGAAGGAACTGAAGGTTCAACTACAGGTTTTATTGGACTTGGTTTTTATCAGGCCCAGTTTCTCACCATGGGGCGCACCAGTTCTCTTTGTGAAGAAGAAGGACGGTTCTCTAAGGATGTGCATCGACTATAGGGAAATAAATAAGTTGACTATCAAGAACAGATATCCTCTGCCAAGGATTGATGATTTGTTTGACCAGTTGCAGGGTAGAATAGTATTCTCTATGATAGATCTTCGATCTAGTTATCACCAGCTGAGGATAAAGGAGGAAGATATACCGCTTTCCACACTAGGTATGGGCATTATGAATTTTTGGTTATGTCATTTGGATTGAATAATGCCCCAGCAGCATTTATGGATCTGATGAACAGAGTGTTCAAGGACTACGTAGATCAGTTTGTGATTGTATTTATCGACAATATATTGATATACTCTCAGACAGAGACAAAACACGAGCATCATCTTAGGTTGGTATTACAGAGGTTGAAAGAGCACAGGCTGTATGCGAAGTTTAAGAAGTGCGATTTTTGGTTGCCACAGGTGACTTTCTTGGGTCACATAGTCAATAAAGATGGTATTAAGGTGGATCCAGCAAAGGTTGAAGCAGTCAGAGATTGGCCAAGACCGAAGAACGCTTCAGAGTTTAAAATTTTCTTGGGTTTGGCAGGTTATTATAGGCGCTTTGTGGAAGGGTTCTCCAAGGTTGCATCATCATTGCCAGAGTCGACACGCAAGAATCAAAAATTTGTTTGGTCGGATAAGTGTGAAGACAGTTTCAGAAGCTCAAGGAGAGTTTGATCACCGCACCAGTTTTGAGCCTTCCTACAGATCAGGGTAAATTTGTGGTTTATTATGACGCTTCGAGACAAGGTTTGGGTTGTGTACTTATGCAGACAGGACAGGTGATTGCCTATACATCACGTTAGTTGAAGGACTATCAGCAGTGATACCCCACGCATGACTTAGAGCTAGCAGTGGTTGTTTTTGCACTAAAGGTGTGGCGGCATTATTTGTATGGTGAGAAGTGTGAGATATACACTGATCACAAGAGTCTAAAGTACTTCTTCACTCAGAAGGATTTGAACATGAGGCAGAGATGTTGATTGGAACTGGTAAAGGATTATGATTGTGAGATCCTCTATCACCCTGGGAAGGCCAACGTGGTAGCAGATGCCTTAAGCTGGAAGGGGTCGGGACAGTTATATAGTGTCAGACAGATATCGAGGAAGTTGGCTGATGAGATGACTCGAGCAGGGATAGAGTTAGTGGTGGGCCGGTTGGCCAACATCACTTTACAGTCGACTCTCTTGGAGAGAATCAAGCAGAGACAGTTGGATGATCCACAGTTGGGACAGGTTAGAGAGGACGTCTTAGCTGGAGTAGCTAAGGACTATTTGGTGTCGAGTATGGGTTTACTGAGGTATAAGGGTCAGATTTGTGTTCCGATGGACACCGAGATTAGATGAGAGATTCTGGATGAATCTCACACTACTCTGTATTCTCTTCATCCAAGCACCACAAAGAGGGATGTGACAGAGTATGTAGTGAGGTGCCTGACCTATCAGCAGGTCAAGGCAGAGCATTAGAGGCCGGCAGGATTGTTACAGCCTCTAGATATCCTAGAGTGGAAGTAGGAAGATATCACAATGGATTTCATGGTAAGCTTACCCAGGACAGTGGGCCAGACGATTCTATTTGGGTCATTGTGGATCGGTACACGAAGTCAGCTCATTTTCTACCAGTAAGGACGAATTACACAGTTGACCAGTATGCAGATCTCTATGTGAGAGAGATAGTTCGCCTTCATGGGACGCCGAGGTCTATCGTGTCTGATAGGGACCCTATCTTTACGGAGTTTTGGGGGAGTTTGCAGAGGGCGATGGGTACATAGTTGAAGTTCAGCACACCTTATCATCCTCAGACCGATGGTCAGTCTGAGAGGACTATCCAGATATTTGAGGACATGCTAAGAGCGTGTGTGTTAGACTTTGAAGGGTCCTAGAGTAAATATTTGCCTCTGATAGAATTTTCTTATAACAACAATTATCAGTCTACCAATGGAGTGGCACCTTATGAGATGTTATATGGTAGGAAGTGCAGATCGCCCATTCACTGGGATGAGATGGGTGAGAGGAAATATCTAGGTCCGGATGCAATCCAGAGGACCACTGAGGCAATTGAGAAGATTAGAGCTCGGATGCTCGCTTCTTAAAGTAGGCAGAGGAACGTAGAGTTTCAGGTGGGAAACTATGTCGTCCTTAGGGTTTCACCTCTGAGAGGGGTGAAGAGGTTCAGGAAGAAGGGCAAGCTGAGTCCTAGGTTTGTGGGACCGTTCGAGATCCTGAAGAGGATCGGGCAGGTGGCCTATAGGTTGGCTTTATCCCCTCCACTGTCTAGCGTGCATAATGTATTTCATATTTCCATGTTGAGGAAGTATGTGTCAGATGGAACTCATGTGCTAAGTTATGAGGATTTGGAATTGGAGGCAGACTTATCTTATGAGGAGCAACCAGTTCAAATTCTTGATAGGAAAGACAAGGTCTTGAGGAACAAGACTATACCTTTGGTTAAGGTATTTTGGAGGAACAACAGGGTCAAGGAAGCGACCTGGGAGCTGGAGGCAGATATACAAGCTCAGTTTCTCGAGCTGTTCAGGTAAAATTTCGAGGACGAAATTTTTGTAAGGAAGGGATAGTTGTAACGTCCCAAAATTACCTAATAAGGCTTAGGGCCTTTATTAGGGGGTCGGGATGGCAATATATGGAATTATGTGTTTAATTGTTATATTAATTGTAATTATGTAGTTTATGTGATAATATGATTAAATGTGCATATTTAGGGGTATTAAATATGCATGTGGGCCCGCTTCTTGTTAGAAGGGCGACTTTGGTAATTTGGCTCGTTGCGGGCATAATTGTGTATTTATGTGCATATATGTGATATATGTGAGAGACCACATTATTATGTGGGTTATTTTAGGTTACTCGACACGAGGCGATCCTCGGGAGCAAATTAGCAGGAAAGTCACAACGGGACCCGATACCTGACTCGGGGCGAGTCAAGGGGTATTTTAGGTAATAGACATTTATTTGGGTTATGAAAATAAATAATTGGAGATATATTTGAATTTAGAAAGTTTAGGGGGGAATATTTGGGAAGTTTACCATTTTTCCCTCGGGGACGTTTTTGGTACCCCGAGTCTTGGGATTAGCTTAAGTTAGTTAAGTTAGATAAAACAAAAAGAAATGCTAGAAGCTACTTCCTAGACCGACTCCTTCTCTCTCTCTTTTCTCTCAAGCTTTCCAAGCTAAGTCCTTGAAGAACCAAGGGATTTTCGGGCTAGGATTACATGAACTGAAGCTAAAATCTTGAGGATTAATTCAGTAGCAGTTTGTGGAATCCATCTTCAATAGAGGTAAGCTTTAAATTATGAATTCTAGCAATTAAATTATGTGTTTCTTTGCTGGTTTTTAAGTGTTTATGAGCTTGTGAGTTTCAAAGATTGAAGGTGTAGTTTTGATGAGTTTTAAGCTATATTTTTTGTGGGTTTTATTGCTGGGAACATATTAGTACTGTTGTAATGGTCCAATTATGTTATTGAAATGATTTTGGGTCAGATTGGATGGGTTTTGGCTGCTAGAAACGGAGGATTTTCTTGGTTCGTGGGGCCAAGTCGCGATTTTTTCTTGGTAAGTTGCGACTCAGCCAGAGCCATGCACCAGGGGAGGCCTCTGCCTGGGGGGTGCACCGCGACTTGAGAGGCCAAGTCGCGGCCTGTGCCTCTGGACAGAGAGGAGATAGAGGCTGGTCAGGGGAGCGCGCTGCGACCCATAGGGGGTAAGTCGCAACCCGCCTAGGCAGTTTTTCCTTGGGAGCTTGTTTTCAAAATAAACATTATTCCAAACCAAACAAAAACAAATAACATAAACTTAAATTACAAAAGAAATAAAAATAACTTAGGAATGCCTCCTAAGAGCATTGTCTTTGACGTCTTTTAGCCGGACTCTTGTTTGTATTCAGATCAAAGTGGTTCCAAAATCACCACGAACTGGCCTTTTTCCACCGGGCCCTCCAAATAATGCTTCAATCTCTGACCATTCACCTTAAAATGTCTCGTCTTCTCACTATGAACTTGCCCTGCTCCATAAGGAAAGGAAGCAACTACCATGTACGGTCCTGACCATCTCGACTTCAATTTACCAGGAAAGAGCTTAAGTCTTGAATTAAATAGCAGCACTTTATCTTCTGGTCGAAAATCCTTCCTTAGTATCTGCTTATCATGAAAGGCCTTCGACTTCTCTCTATAGATTCTCACATTCTCATAAGCTTCATTTCAGAATTCATCAAGCTCGTTTAACTCCATAAGCCTATTTTGTCCCACCATAAAGAGGTCAAGATTTAACTTTTTCACAGCCCAGTGAGCTCTATGCTCCAGTTCCACTGGTAAATGGCATGCCTTACCAAACACCAATCGATATGGTGACATACCAATTGGAGTTTTAAATGCAGTGCGATAAGCCCAAAGTGGATCATCGAGCTTCTTTGACCAATCCTTCCTTGACGTATTTACAATCTTTTCCAAGATACCTTTAATCTCCCTATTCGACACTTTGACTTGACCATTTGCAATTGGACGATAAAACAATGCCTTTCGATGATGAACACAGTAATGAGCATAGATAGTAGTGAAAGACTTGTTGCAAAAATGACTCCCCTATCACTAATAATTTCTCTTTGGGTACCAAACCGAGTGAAGATATTTTTGTGAAGGAATCTAAGTACCTCATTCCCATCACAAGTAGGAGTTGCTGCAGCTTCTACCCATTTAGAAACATAGTCCACCGCAAGCAGAATGTACTTGTTATTATACGATGACAGGAAAGGTCCCATAAAGTCTATTCCCCATACGTCAAACAACTCGACTTCCAAAATAGCAGTCATTGGCATTTGATCTCTTCTTGATATATTCCCAGTCCGTTGACAACGATCACAACTTTTGAAAAAGACATTATCATCTTTAACTAATGTAGGCCAGTAAATCCCACTCTGCAAAACTTTTGTTGTTGACCTTGTTCCTCCGAAATGACCACCGCAATGCAATGTATGACAGTGAGCCAGGATTGACAACATCTCCTCTTCGGGCACACATCTTCTAATAACTTGATCAGGACAATGTTTATACAGAATAGGCTCATCCCAGTAATAGTGCTTCACCTCCGAATAGAATTTCTTCAATTGTTTCCTTGTCATCTCAGGAGGTATAACCTTTGCAGCAAAAAATTAACATAGTCTGCAAACCATGGAACATCTTTACAAACACTTACTTCAAACAACTGCTCATCAGGACAATCATCATTAATCTGAACTTCTTTATCAAGAGAATCATCATCAACCTTCAATCTAGACAAGTGATTAGCCACCAAATTCTCTGTGCCCTTCTTATCTTTAATTTCCACTTCAAATTTTTGTAACAACAAAATCCACCGAATAAGACGAGGCTTGGAATCTTTCTTGGTCATAAGATATTTTATCGCAGAATGATCTGTGTAAACAACCACCTTATTCCCAATCAAGTATGGCCTAAACTTATCAAAGGCAAACACTATGGCCAACATCTCCTTCTCTGTAGTTGCATAATTAATTTGAGCATCATTCAAGGTACGACTTGCATAATAAATCATTCTAAATACCTTGTCAACTCTATGTCCCAACACTGCCCCAACTGCAAAGTCACTAGTATCACACATCAATTCAAATGGCAAATCTCATTGAGGTGCTACAACTATAGATGCCGAAATCAATTTCTCCTTAAGTATCTTAAAAGCTTGGTGACACTTTTCATCAAAATCAAAAGGAACTCCATTCATCAGCAAAGTAGATAGAGGCTTTGAAACCTTAGAAAAATCCTTGATAAACCTTCTATAAAACCCTGCATGACCAAGGAAACTTCTCACTCCCTTAACTGAAACTGGAGGTGGTAAATTCTCAATTGTAGAAATCGTAGCTCGGTCTAACTCAATACCTTTCTTAGAAATCTTGTGCCCCAATACAATTCCTTCATTCACCATAAAGTGGCACTTCTCCGAATTAAGTACTAAATGTGACTCTTCACATCTCCTTAAAACCAACTCCAAATTAGTCAAGCAATTGTCAAACAAAGACCCATAAACCGAGAAATCATCCATAAAAATCTCAATCCATTTCTCAACCATGTCAGAGAATATCGCCATCATACACCATTGAAATGTGGCTGGTACATTGCATAGCCCAAATGGCATCCTTCTAAAAGCAAAAGTACCATAAGGACATGTAAAATTTGTCATCTCTTGATCCTCTGGTGCAATTACAATCTGATGATAACCTGAGTACCCATCTAGAAAACAATAGTAGTTATGCCCCGCCAACCTATCCAACATCTGATCAATAAAAGGCAAAAGAAAATGATCTTTCCTAGTTGCCTTATTCAACTTCCGGTAATATATACATATCCTCCAACATGTCACAGTCTTTGTTGGAATCAATTCATTACTCTCATTCTTCACCACGGTCATGCCACCCTTTTTAAGTACTACTTGTACTGGACTTACCCAAGCACTATCAGAAATAGGATAAATTACTCCAGCATCTAACCATTTCAAGACCTCTTTCCTCACCACTTCTTTCATTGTTGGATTAAGTCTTCGTTGAGCATCAATAGTTGGTCTAGCATCTTCTTCCATCAAAATTCTATGCATAACTGTCGATGGGTTTATTCCTCTTATATCAGCAAGAGTCCAACCTACAGCAGTTTTATGAGCCCTTAATACCCTCAACAACTTCTCCTCCTCTACTTCCAAAAGAAATGATGAAACTATGACCGGAAGAGTCTCTTTCTCTCCAAGATAAGCATAGCATAGATGTTCCGGTAAAGCCTTCAGTTCTAACACAGGTGGCTTCAAAATCGATGGTAATGGTCTTTCCAGTCCCTCGCCCAATTCTTCAAACTTTTTATGCTTCCACAGCTCATATGATTGTATCCACTTCAAATAACTCAATGCCTCTTCACTATCCTCACCTTCTACATCATCAACTGTAAGACTAATTTCAAGAGGATCTTCAATTAACTTTCTTCTCCCTACTACCTCTTCTACCACATCCACTGAAAAACAATTTTCACTTGTTTTAGGATAAGTCATAGCCTTGAACACATTAAATACTAATTCTTCCCCTTGTACTCTTAGCCTTAACTCTCCCTTTTGCACATCTATCAATGCTTGCCCAGTTGCTAAAAATGGCCTCCCCAAGATAATAGGAACATTCTCATCCTCCTCCATATCAAGAACTATAAAATCAGTTGGAAATATAAACTTATCCACCTTCACCAACACATCTTCTATAATTCCACGTGGATGCTTCACAGATCTATCAGCCAGCTGCAATGTTACTGTGGTTGGCCTAGCTTCACCCAAACCAAGTCTACAAAATACTGACAAAGGCATTAAATTAATACTTTCCCCCAAATCACAAAGTGCATGCTTACATTCAAACTCCCCAATCATGCATGGAATAGTAAAACTACCAGGATCTCGTAACTTTTGAGGAAGTTTCCTTTGCAAAATCGCACTACACTCTTCTGTTAACGCTACCATTTCATAATCACCCATATTTCTCTTGTTAGACAGAATCTCCTTCATGAACTTCACATAGCTGGGCATCTGTTCTAATGCTTCTGCGAACGGTATATTAATATGTAGCTTCTTGAACACCTCTAAAAACTTTGCAAACTGCTTATCCAAATTATGCTTGCGAAGCCTTTGTGGATATGGAATTCTAACATGATGGTCAATGCTCACAGGTGGTGTAGCGACCCAAATTTGCTAATAAGGCTTGGAGCCTATATTAGTGTGCCTGGAGGGCAATAATTTTTAAACTGTGTTAATTTATGTGAATTTAATGAATATGTGATTAGGGTGCATGTGTTAGGTGATTAAATATGCATGTGGGCCCCGTTTGATTGTTAGGGGCAAATTGGTAATTTTAGCCCGCTGAGGGTATAAATGTAATATATGTAATATTGTTGATAAAATTGTGAATTATTTGTGATACACGTGCCGAGACGGTCCTAGGGAGCTAATTAGATTAAAATTCACAACGGGATTAAATACCCGGCTCGAGAGGAGCCTAGGGGTATTTTGGGAATTTTATTAATTGGGTTTGTGGACTTTAATTAATGGCTAATGGTATTTTAGTAACTTGAGTGACCATTTGTAACCGTTAAGTATAAGTATTCTAGGTGAGAAAATGGTATATTTGTAAGGGATGTGAAATGTCTAGGATGCCCTTGAGGTTTAGTTAGAAAAGGGAATTAAATGGAAAGGTAAAATGGTCTTTGGGCAGGGATTTGGATAGGTTTGGCTGAAGGAAAATGTCATTCACGTTTTACACTTAGATGCTCTTGTTCTTGCTGGAAGTTGGAGGAGAACCTAGAAAGAAAGGAGGAAAAAGGAAGGGAGCTGGAATTGTGAAACTTAGGAGGAGAATTAAGTTGGTTTGAAGCAACTAAAACCAAGTATAGGCCAAGATTTATTCAGAGGTAAGAATTTATCTCTGTTTTGTTTAAGTTTCTAAGCTTGATTTTTAGAGTGTGAGAATGAAAATTGAAAGTTGGTTTGTGGCTGGTTTGTGCGGGAATTCAGTTTGAGAAACAGGAGGATTTAGCTTGAAGTTGGAATTGAAGGAAGCTTAAGGTTGAATTCTCCACTTGAGGTAAGAATTCTATGCAATTTTGAGGTTTGTTTCTGGTGTGGTTTAGGAATTTTGAAACATGGTTTAAGTTTTATAAGCCTTGGTTTAAGTTTCTGGTTTACTGGTTTAAACTTCTGAAATTTGAAACCAAAGTGTGAATTATGGGTGTGATTATGTGCTTGTGCTTGTTGTTGGTGTTTATAGGTTGCTAGATGGTTTATTTGAGGTTTTGGATTGATTTTGGGGTTTAGGTATGCATTGGGGTTGAATTGGGAGTGTTATGGCTCGGGGAAAATATAGGGGAAAACCTAGAATTCTGGGTTCGCGTAGGGGCGTCACGGCCCTGTTCTTTGGTGCCGCGGCGCAAAGTCGCATCAGGCATCAGGAGCCCTTCTGGGCACCGCGGCCCTCAATGGGTAGTGCCACGGCGCTAGGCTATTTTTGGGCAAGGGAAATTTTCCATTTTAGGGCTTTTGCCCAGGGGGCTCGGGGGATGTTTCCGCTACTTTGTTTTGGGAAATTGGAGGTCCCAAGAGTACGGGATTTGTAACGGCCCAAATTCGCTAATAAGGCTTAAGAGCCTTGATTAGTGTGCCAGGAGGGCATTAATGGAATAATTGAGATTTAATGAGTAATTATATGTTTAATAATGTTTATATGATAACTAATTATATTGTGTGGTAATATGATATGTGATATATGTGAGAACCACATTATTATGTGGACAGGTTCACAGAGCACGACTCAAGACGATTCTAGGGTCAGATAGCGGGAAAAGTCACAACGGGGCTTAAGTTATGACTTTGGATAATTCGGGGGTACTTTTAGATAGCGGGTAGCGATTTGGATTATCGGGTCATGAAAATAAATATATGGAGATATATTTGAGGTTAGTATGTCTAGACGGGAATATTGGGGGATTTTACCATTTTGGCCTCGGGGACGGTTCCGGCACCCCGAGCCTCGGGATTAACTTAACAAGTAAGTTAGACATAGAGAAGCTTTTAGAAGAAAAACACAAACCGACTTAAACTTAGTCTCAGCTCTCTTTCACGCTTAAGGGAAAACCAAGGAAAGGAACACAAAAAACTAAGGGGAAACAAGCTGGAATCTCTTGGATTTGTGGTGAGGAATTGAAGGTTTAGCTCAGGAGTAAATCAAGGAACTAAAATAGGGATTAAGGTAAGCATCTAAACATCTTTTCTGTGGTTGAATTCTGAGTTCTAGCTGGGTTTTGGTTAAGTGCTGAAACAAGTATAGTTTTGGTGTTTAAGGCAGAATTAAGAGGGGAAAACTTGGGAACATAGCTTGGCTATAGCTTGGTGAAGTGACTCTACAGCAAAGGTAAGTTTCAACTCCAAATTTAGAGGTTTTAAATTGAGTTTGAGTGGCTGGTTTGAGTGTTTATAGCACTTGGGTTTCAGAAATTCAAAGGAGGATATTAGAGTGTGTTAGGCTGTGTTTTCTTGGGAATTATGTGGTTTAGATCATGCTAAAGAAGTTGGGAATTAATTGGTTAGGAGTTGGGAAGCTTTGGGGTGGTTTAAAGTGAGGTTTCAGGCTTAGGAATGGTGTAAATTATGGGTTCAAAGGGGAGGAACGCGGCTCTGTTCTAGAGCGCTGCGGCCCTAGCATGCAAAGAAGCCAAGGAGGCTCGGCGAAGGGGGAGCGCCGCGGCGCCCAAGGCAAGGGCCGCGGCGCATGTGTGGTTCAGCGTGGGAGTAGGTTTCTGTTTTGAGGAAGGGTCGCGGCTAGGCTTTGGGGGCCGCAGCCCTTGGTTGCACACATGAGTTTTTTAGGGTTTTAAGCACGGGAAAGTGGTCTAGTGTGCTCGGGTTTGGTTTCACCACCGTGCTTGGTGGAATTTGGAATCACGGGGGTTAGTTTTGTAATTGGAAACCTATATTGGAGTATTAATGGAACCCTATACTTTGGTTGTGACTAGGTGATAAAAGCTTAGGCTTGGGACCGGATCGTGCTTGAGGGGCGTTGCTCGTGATTCGATAATCGCATAGACTAAAGGTAAGAAAACTGCACCTGATTGATTATATGAGACGGGACTAAGGGCTCCCTAATGTAAATGATTGAAAAGATGGTATTATGCCATGCAAGCCATTTAGAGAACCAACGGCCTAAGGGCGCCAAGGGTTCCACTAGCGCACAGGGCGCGGCTCGGCCACTGGTAGCCGAGGACAGCTTATTATGCACTGAGCTCGGTTTAAGCGGGCCGGAGTCAGTGGGTTAAACAGAGGGTGCGGCCTAAGTCGTCGGCCCTGAATATTATGTGACATGAGTATTATATGTGATAGAATGTATCTTGTATTGGATTGCATATGCTGAATATATGTTGAGGATCATCTGGAGGGAGTACATGCTTACTGAATTGTTTGTCTGTTATCATTGTTTGAGATATTTATGATGTTTTCTTGCTGGGCCTTGGCTCACGGGTGCTTCGTGGTGCAGGTAAAGGCAAGGGCAAGTTAGATCAGCCCTGATTGGAGAGCTCAGCGAGCAGAATGTACATAGCCAAGTGCTCGGCCGCCACGGTTGAGATCAAGCAAGGACATGGAACCTAAAAACTGTCTGTTTTGCCTTAGTATGGCTAGTGGATGTTCATGTGTTTTTTAGAGTTTGTAAACTTGTTCTAACCTTGTTTTCATATGGGATCCCATGTTTACTATAGTTTAAATTTATGAAATTAGTCTTTCGAGACCAAAACCTTTTTTAGTCTTAGCTTTTACATATTTAGTGACACGTTTTCAAACTAATGACTTGATTAGCAAGTCCTGCACCTTTATAAGTACACAGTGTCACGGTCTTGGCTATCCAGGGCGTTACAGGATTGGTCCTGGGAAATGGTTTTGGATTGGTTAGTATTAAAGAATGTTTTAAATGTGTTGTGACTAGGTTTTCGGAGAGGCTCGGGTTAGAGGACCGTGCTCGTGACTTTGGTGCGTAAGAAGCTTGGGACACAGGTAAGAGAACTACTATTTCCCGTAGAGCTTGAGTTGCGGGGCTCGACCCTATATGACTGTGTTGTGGGGTTTGACCCTTTGTTTGAGTTATGTATGTTTAGCTTGTTGACTAGCTTTATCATATGTGAATGTGTTGACTGTACGGCATGAGCCGTGAACGGTGAAGACCGATAACGGCAAAGGCCGAGAACGGCAAAGGGCCGGGAACGGCGATAGGCACGTGGAGTGCAAGGCCGTGTGCGGCAAGGGGCCAGGGCCGGAAGCAGCGTTTAGCACGCGGAGTGCGAGTTGCTAGGGTAGATCCTAAAGGGTACATAGGATATCCTCACGGTATAGACCGCGAATCCAGGGCATGGTAAGGCGCCTGGGACGGCGTGGCCGTATGTGTTTAGCCAGTTGATGGCCTGTTTAACTGATAAGTGTTTGATATGCATATGTTGTCTGTTTGTGAGTTTTCTTGCTGGGCTTCGGCTCACGGGTGCTCTGTGGTGCAGATAAGGTCAAGGAGAAAGTCAACCAATCATGAGTATGGCGAGCGTGAGGCGGCGTGTACATGTTTGGTCAGCCTGACTGCCAAGGTCAGGGGCATTTTTGGGAGATGAATGTATAAAACAGGATTTTGTTGTTTAGTCGACTGTGATTATATTTTGAGTTGTAAATATTTCTAAATTGTATTTTGGGATCCCAAATGTTAAACTTTTATAATTTTCAATGAAATGAAATTATTTTCAAAGATTATGACTTTGACTTTAGCTTAGTCACACTTTTGTTCTAAGAATCTCGTTTAGCAAGTTAATTGCATGATTTAAACTCACTTAGTAACGGCTCTAAGGTAGTAGGGCGTTACAGGTGGTACCTCTTCTTCCTTGCTAAGGTTTTCAGTAATCTTTTCTTCATTAGACTTCTCTTCTTCTTTGCCTTGTGTATTTCCCTTCTGACTGATTCTTCTTTGGCTCTTCATACCTTGTTCCACTCCTCAAAGTAATAGCTTGACACTATTCTTTTGGATTAACTTCTGCAGTGCTCGGCAAATTTCCTTGAGCTCTATTAGACATTAAAGTAGCCAACTGCCCTATTTGAGTCTCCAAACTCCTTATGGACGCCCTGGTTTCAGTCATAAATTGGTTAAGTGCATTAGTTTGGGGTTCAGCTGGTTTCATTGGCATTTGGTGTGGTGGTCTATTTTGTGGTTGATAATATCCAAGTGGAGGGTGTTGGTATGCATGTTGTTGTTGATATGGTGGTTTATTTTGGGAAGGTTGATATTGTGGCTGAGGTGGAGGGTAAGGTTGTTGAGTGTTTTGATTATTGGACCAGGAAAAATTGGGATGGTTCTTCCAGCTTGGGTTGTAGGTCATGGAATTGGGATTATTGGGTTGTCTCGGGTAATTCCCTATAGCTTGTACTTCTTCCATAGGCATGTTATTCATATCTAGAGCAGGTCATTGGTTAGGTGGATGGGTTGTACCACACAATTCACACAGGTTTTGAACTTGTATAGCTTGAGATGGGAGTGTAGTCTTTTGTAGTTGCGTTGTCAAGGCTGCTACTTGAGCTGCAAGCATGGATATAGCATCCAATTCCATCATTCCAGCAACCTTCTTTGGTTGTCCCCTTTCTGTTGGCCACTGATTATTATTCATCGCCATCTCTTCTAATAGCTCATATGCCTCATTAGCACTCTTACTCATACAAGCACCTCCCGCCGCAGCATCTATAATTGTTCTAGTTGTTCCAGTCAACCCATTGTAAAAATTATGCACCAACATCCATTTTTCTATACCATGATGTGGACATTTCCTTAACAACTCCTTAAATCGCTCCCAAGAATCATACAGTGACTCCCCTTCCATCTGATAAAAATTATTAATCTCTCCCCTTAGTTTTGCAACCTTCGCTAGAGGAAAGAACTTGGCAAGGAACTTCTGAGCTAACTCCTCCCATGTAGTGATAGAATTCTCCTGTAAAGATATCAGCCAACTCTTCGCCCTATCCCTTAGTGAAAATGGGAATAGCCTCAATCTTATAGCATCATCACTCACCCCATTCATCTTGAACGTAGCACATAACTCCAGAAAATTAGCTATGTGTAAATTGGGGTCCTCCGTTGGCATACCTCCAAACTGAACAGTTGATTGGACCATTTGAAGGATTGCTGGCTTAATCTCAAAAATGTTTGCAGCAATGGTTGGAGGTCCGATGCATGAATGCACTCCTATAACAGTAGGAAGCACATAGTCTCTCAATGTTCTTGGTCCTTGCTCCCTTGGAACCTCTGCAGTCACTTGACCATTATTAGCACTGTTTCCCAAATTGTCAACCATGGTAAACTCCAATCTCCTCTTTGTTTTCCGATTCTGTCTGCACATTCTTTCAATTTCCAGATCTATTGGTATAATCTCATTTTTTCTATTGCTTCGCATATACCAACTATTCCTGAAACACAATAGAACCTTGATCCAAATAAATGTTAAACATAAATAAAATAATATAAAATAACTAAATTAAAACAAATAACAATGAACTGTGATATTGGAATTTAAGTCCCCGGCAACGGCACCAAAAACATGGTCTGTGAAAATTTAACACGCAAGTATACATGGTCAAATCAAGTAATACATAATAAGTAGAGTGTCGATCCCATGAAGACTGCTTTCCAAATACCACTAATTGTTCTTTAACTTTCTATTTGGTGAATTTAAACTTAAATGAATAATTAAAATTAAAATGACTATTCTAAATTCTGAACAGAATTTAAATAACTGAAAACAAAATAATGAATCAACTAATTAAAAATCAATAATAAAAACCCTAGGAATTAATTTCATCAACTTTTCATTCTATTAATTTTACTAATCAATTCTAATTCTCTTCTTTCGATTCTAATAGCATGTTAATATAATTGATTCATATTCTTTTTCAAGATATAAGATCTCAGTCTATATGCAGGTTTTCTACATTTCTGTGATAAACTTGAACATATAGAAGGCATTAAGCAAAGAAACTTAAATACTACACAAGTCATACAGGTACTTTCGTCCAATATGCAACCTATGTCTATACAATGACAGCATATTCAATTCTCATCTTTCGAATTTTGAATCAAAACCATTAAATCAAGTAAATATTGATCAAGTATTTACTAGCATTAAACAAACATCATATAGCTTAGAATAGAGAAGAAGTATCAATATAATATCATAATAAAATTAAATAGAAATCCTAGTGACTACATTAATCCCTAGATAAATTAAATTAGTTCATAGATAACATTATGAAAATAAACTTCAAATAATTATTCATAAAAAAATAACCTAAAGAATTCAGATGAAAAGAAAAATCTAGAAAGTTAAAACCAGAAAAAAAAAAAAAAAAAAAAAAAAAAAATCTAAAGTAGCAGTCTTTTCTAGATTTAGGGTTTACAAAATTAGAACTACTTATCAAAAATCACAGAATAATGTTGCTTAAATAGTTTTCCAAGGTTCCCAAGTGAAAATACCATTTTTCCATTCAAAAAGTGGTTTAAAATTTGAAAAAACGCATTGATAGCGCTGTGGCACTATAGTCAGAACCAAAAATGCACTAAAAATTGTTTCACTAGTGTTGTAGCGCCCTTGATGTAGCGCTGGGGCGCTACTCTGCTGGTCTTGATAGCGTTGTAGCGCTTGCTTTGTAGCGCTGTGGCGCTACTTACAAATTCAACAGGCTCCATCATATCCTTCCTAGCATTGTGGCGCCACTTTGATAGCAATGTATCACTATTGATAGTATCAAAGCTCGTACATATCGACCTCGAAAAACACGATTTTCTCCAAATTAACTATATTTTCTTCCACTTTCACTTCATTTCTCTCTTTTCACCAACTTAGCATGGAAAACCTGAACACATGAACAAACGAGCATAATTCTGCAATAAAATAACCCTAAACTAACGAAAACCAACATAAAATCTAGACCATAAACGAGCCTAAAACTCGTTTATCATTTGCATTTAGTTTTTATTTTTTTTGCTCAAGGACAAGCAAATGTCAAGTGTGGGGGAATTTGATAAGTATCTAATTTGTCTATTTTTAATTCATTATTTATCTATGATTATGCACGTGATTATTTATTTATATATGTTTAATATTTTTATTTTGTGTTTTTATGACTTCCAAGAATTTATGATTTTTTACAAGCAATGATTGAGCTCAGAATTACAAGTCTGAAAATTCACACTTGGTTTTGATAATTTTTCAATACTCTTTTAGAAATCTTTCAAGAAATACAAATTTTGATTCTTTTTCTTAGCTTTCCATATATTTTTTAATCGTCCAATTCCGAGTTATATCAAGGAAGTGAAGTCTCGCTTCGGGAGGAAGCGAGCACTCATCAAGGTTAGAAGGGATTTCATGCTCTTGGTGTTTATCAAAATCAGATTACTAAAGTAGAATACTTCAAGGTAGCGACAAGGATGTAGAGGGAGTCTAATATTGTATAAGTCAATTATTTATTGTATTCTTGAGACTTTACTAATTGATTTTATCTCTGGGCGTAACCCCATCATGGACTAGGTTTTCTGAACCACATAGAAAACTTCTTGTGTCACTTTACTTTTAGTTTGTTTACTGTATGTTCGTATATTCTGATTCATCACCAATCTGTCCTGATACATCAGAATATCTGTCTAGTCAAACAATTTTATAACTATTCCACATTAATTAAATTGTTGATTAAATTCAATTGGTAATCTTAAAAAAATGGAATTTCAATTGGTATCAGAGTGGTTCACTAAACTCTTAGTGAGATCTTGTGTTGTAAATTATTGTGCACAACGATCAATACATTATTGTGCCCCCTGATTTTTTCGAGCCGTTAAAAATTACCCCTAATTGTTCACAGTGTTGTAAAATGTGACTTCTGTTAAGTTTTATCATATGTGGCTAACAGATTGCTGACTCACCATTACCATGTCAGCATCATTTATATAATTTTAAATTAAAAATATATATTTCTTATAAAATATTAAAATTAAAAATAATTCAAAAATAAATTCTTTTGTCTTTTTAATTCTTAAAAGATTAATTAAATAAAATTTTCAAATATTGAAAAAATAAATTGAAACTTATCTAATGTTTTTTTTTTTTTGAAAAATTCAATTATTTATTTTTAATAATAATGGAATTAATAAAGTTTAAATTCGATTAGTTTAAGTTTTGTAAAATAAAATAAATCATTTTTGGATTATTTTTTTAATATTTAAAAATTTTATTTATTTAATCTTTTAAGAATTTATTCAAAAAAATTATTCTTTTAAGAATTTAAAAGAAAAAATATATTTTTTTTAGTTTTTGGAATATTTTTAATTGTAATATTTTATAAGAAATATATATTTTTTAATTTTAAATTATTTTTTATTTTAAATTGTACACATGACGCTGAAATGGAAATGACAAGTCAGCAATCCGTTAGCCACATAGGAAAAAACTTAACAGAAGTCCCACTTTACAACACTGTGAATAGTTCAGGTGTAATTTTTAACGGCTCGAAAAATCAAGGGGCACAATAATGTATTGGTCATAGGTCGGGGGAAAAAATCATAAATAGTCTTTCCTAAATTCTCAAAAGGGAACACATCTTCTAAACATTTTTTTTCCAACCAATAAAAAATGAGTTCAATGCAAGGAGTGTGATGGTTTTGGTCATATTTAGTCAGAATGTGCAAATACCTTGAAGAGAAATAAAAAAAAAGGGTATGAATGCCACTTGGAGTGATAATGTCTCTGAAAGTAGTGATGAAGATAGTGAAAATGTTGCTTTGACATCTGTGTTCTCCAATCTTCCTTGTTTTTTGCAGGAAAATAAAAACTTGTTTGCCTAAACAATACTGTTTCGGTAGATAAAGTTACTGATGATACGATAAGTACTGATGATGTTGTTGACACTAATTCTAATTAATCAGAAGTCAATGATGATTCACTAGAAGAATCTTACAAGAAAATGTATGATGAATGAGTTAAATTATGTGCTGTAAATCGATCAAATGCAAAGATTATCAAATCTCGTTCTTACATAAATGATGAACTTGAATCAAATGCAAGAATTTTTTAAACTGAGATTTTTTATAAAAATGTTGAAATTACCTGATTGAACAAAGAGCTTGAACTTATAAAGAAAAATGTAAAGATGCTCAATCCAGGATTTACTATTTTTGAGGAGGTCAAGAATGGAGGTCGACGAAACAATGTTGGGCTGGGATCTAAAAGACCTCAATCAAAAGGAAAAAATGTGCTTGTTCAAGCTTGTTCATTACCTATTTTTTCTTCTGATCTAACATTGCAGGGTTGTGATCCATCAACATCGCAAAATGTCTCATCGACAAAGAGACCTATAGGTAAAAATCTTACGTCCTATGGAAGGACTAAAAAATTCATTCCCACTTGTCATTTTTGTGGCACCAATGGTCACATTCAACCAAAGTGCTTTACTATGATGAATTTTTTATGTCAAATTATTTTTATCATGTGAATTTCAAAAAGGTGCAAACGAAAACTTCTACGTCTAAACAAATGTGGGTCAAAAAGAATGTGAATAATTGTCTTGCCACTTTTACATGCCATAGTTCTCATACATCTAATTTTTGGTACTTTGATAATGAATGTTCTAAACATATGACAAGTGACGAGAACATACTCGTCAATTTCAAATCTATGAAATGTGGTGCAGTAACTTTTGGTAATGGTGTGGCAAGTAAAATTCTTAGAAAAGGAACCCTAAATTTGGAAGGGTTACCTAAACTAAAAAATATTCTGCTAGTTGATGGATTGAATGCTAACTTAATTAGCATAAGTCAAATTTGTGATCAATGATACATTGTTAATTTTTCTTGTGATGATTGAAATGTGATTGATCAAAATAAAAGTGGTGCTCTAAAATGATTCAAATCAATTCATAATTGCTATAATCTCTCTCAAAATTTGTCTTGACACTGCCATAAGCAATTCTACTGATATGTGATATGAAAAATTTGGTCACATTAATTTTAAAAACTTGAAAATTTTTGTCAAATGTAGATACTGTTCGTGGTTTACCCAAACCGGGTAGAGAATCTACCGATAAGTGTGAACCTTGCCAACTTGGTAAACAATTAAATATCTTGTATGCAATGATTTAAAAAAAATAGAAAAATAAAAAATAAGAACTTGAATGTTAGGATTCTTATTAGGAATCATACCACTCTATTACCCATTGTTTACTTCGGTACCAATTTACTCCCTGTCATTTAATAAATACTAAAATAGTAACCATACATTTGACAAATCAATACAAAAACAACCATTGAACATCATTTTAAGAATATTGCTATTAGCATACTCATTTTTTTCTAATATATAATTTTAGTATATTGATATAAATGTCCTTTAATATTAAAAAGTAATACAAGTTTATTTTTACCACAGCTTCATAACAACTAATATATCATTTTATATATTAACTAATTTATCATTTTTTTTAAATGGACATATTTTAACTTTTACAAATGAAAATCGAAGATTGTGATTTTACAAATAAATTTAATTCTAATGAAACATTTTTTTTAAATGTAATTAAAATTATTTATATTTATATTTGTTATATTTTTTAATTAGAAGTATAATTAAAAATTGTGATAGTATTTTTAATTGAGGATGCTAAATATGTTTTAATTCTATTTAAATAATAAATTATAAAACTAAAACAATTTAAAAAATATAATTATTTACTAATGAGTAATTTTTTACTAAATTTTTTTAAAGGTGTGAAAAGAAGTTTTAAGAACTTAATAGTTTATTTAAAAATAAGTGCGGAAGAAAAAAATTGTGAGTACATGTAGCACCCTAATTTTAATTAAAATTATTTTCAATATTATTAAATAGCTATGTTTTAATTACAAAAATTAATTAATATATTAAAAAAGTCAAATTTTTAAATTATTTTTCTAAAATTGAAAATCCAAAATTATGAATAAAAATATTTTAATAACTTTGATTTATTGAAAACCTAAAATTACTTAGTATTATTATTATTATTATTTCATCAATTAATATATTTATTCTTTGTTCTTAAGTTTTCAATTGATGAAATAATCATAATATATTTATTAAGTTTAGGCTTACAATTAATTAAATTTAATGAAACTTTTTTATATTTAATTTTTTTTTAAATCAATATTAAACTGATTTTTTAAAATATATTAGATATATTATGTAATTATTATATAGATACCTTGGTAATATTAAAAAAATTAATTAAAATTTTGATCAAAGAATGTTTTCGCACTGATTTGTCAACCGAAGTAACCCCTTTTTATTATCTTGTAACAAACCCTCAATTTTATTTCCACCTACTGTTAAAGGCTACTAACACTAGCTAGAAGCTAGATGTAATCCTAACTCATAGCTCATTAAGATGGTAATCAATGAATGAATTGAGTAATGTATCATAAGAAGCTTTGTTTTATTGATCAAAGAATGCATCAAATGAAACATAATCAAAGAATGAACTGTGTAATGTAATTTTTTTTTTTTTTTTTTTTTGGGAAAAAGCAAGTTTCCATTATTGAACAAAGAATCTAAAGATTGATGTCACATATCTTTTGAACACTTCATAGCCATTTTATCCAATTACCTTTAATTCTACTACTGCTCTTCCCATAAGCATTCCACCTAGTCGTTTCTACTAATCACATGTGATTGTCAAAAGTGGCAATCAAAGGGTTTAGTTCCCACACTAAGGCAAATGGCAGATTTTAAATAAAGCAAAACATGATATCAAATACCATTTACAGATCGATTGTAATAGTATTTCTGCATATAAGTTCAAATTAAATAAATATATCTAATAATGATCAATATATCTAATAATAATGTGATCAACAGAAGCTTCAAACTTCATCATTCCAACATGGCAGAAATCTTCAAGTTGAACAGGCTAGGTTTGCTATTAGTCAGCATCAAACCTTTGATTGTTAACACATGGTTTACACAGAAGTTAGAATCAGACAGTGAGAACCGCAGTTATAGCTAAAATTTATATTAGAGGATTTCACTTTCCCTATTCTGTTTTTCAAAATAAGTAGCAACTCAATGATAATAAACTGAAGCAGACATCAAAGAAGATAAGGTATCAAAGAAATATATATAAAAATAAAAAGCACAAACACAAACTATACAACACAACAAAACAAAACAAAACTAAACACTGCTTTATAATGGTAACACTTATTTTTTTGTTTATTTAATGAAAAAGCAAAAGTATTTTTTTTCTTATTTTACTATTTTAATATTTGTTTGGTAACTTTTACGTTTAGTTGTTTAAAAAAATGTTATCATTTACAAAAATAATTTGAAATTTAGTGTAAGATATAAAATAAATATGAGAAATGAAATAAAAGAGACAGTCTAGAAATAAAAAGACATGAGAGAGAAAATGGAGACATGAGAAATAGATCTAGAGTTGAGCAAGTGAAGTGAAACAATGAGAGAAAACGAAAGTGTGGAGTGAGAGAGTGAAGAAATAGAATGTGATGAAGAGTGAGAAGAATAGAGAAAATAATGAGAAAAAGTAAAGATAGAAAATAATAAAAGAGAATTTGAGTGATGAGATATAAACTGAAGAAAGAGAATGATAAGAAAGAAAGCAAGGTAAAAAAAAAAAGTGAACCGAGCGAGTGGGGTGAGAAATATAAGAGGAAGAAAGTGAATTGAGGAAAAGAGGATAAAATGAGGTGAGAAAAAGAATAAGAAATTACAACAAATAATCCTATGTAAGAAGTTTACAAAGCTAAATGTCCTTAATTTTAAGTTAGAGAAAAATAGCCCGTTTCTTATTTCTTCTACTTTACTATATTTTTTAATTTCCAAATTTACCATATTCTCTCTCTCTCTTCAATTAATTTTATTTTAAAGCTATATTGATTTTTTCTTTATTTTTAGTGTTGTTGGTATATTATTTTTGTGTAGTATGATATATTATTTTGTATATCAAAATTGTATTACTTGATTTTTTTTCTATTATTATTTATGCTATAATATATCAAATTTCGCTATTGTTATTTATTATTAATTGTTTTTGTTGAAGGAAAAAAAATTATAGTATATAAATTTACTAGCATGATATATTAAATTTTATATTGTAGTATATCGGTATTGGCCTGGACACCCTGCATCCAAAATATATATACACTTATTCAAATAAGAAAAATAAACAAATCTAAATTTTGACAATAGCTTTGGGAGTCTAGACCCCAAAAATGGCCACCTTCCACCCGCTTAAGGAATTAAACTAAATTTAGCAACAAATTATGACACCCAAGCACCATCTCGCAAGTTCAATGGAGAAACACAAATTTGGCTTAATAGTTTAGGGTGTCGAGGTACCCAAGAATGGTCGCCCCTCCACCCATTCAAGAGAAACACAAATTTAAGCAATAGTTTACAGAGCAACTCCACTCATTCAAAGAAATCGAAAATATAAAATCTTATATCATGGTAGCAGTGTAGAGCGTTGCTATGCCAAAAAAATGGGCATGAAGAAGAAAAACAAATTAAATTTGGTGCCTCCTAATCCCATTCGAAGAAAAAAAATCTTGTACATTGTTTTGCATGGAATATTAACTTTCTTTTACTATACTACTAAATTTTGTTTATGATAATTAGTATCTATTTTTTATATATAAAAATAAAATATAAAAGCCAATTTGGTAGTTGTTGACGGTGAGAACTCGTCAACGAACTTAGATAAAAAAAATCCAAAGTTTAGCAAACAATCAATGAACTTAGAAGAATGTGAAAAAGAACTTAAAACATAAAATGAAGTTGCAGAGAAAAAGTGTTTGCATCACTCAATTGCCTTTGGGTACAATGATTTTTTTAACCTCTCTCAGTACAAAAATGATCACAAGGGGACAAAGAGGTGGTAGTACTATGTGGCACCTCAGAGGATCATGGAGCAAGCATTAGTGGTGTCAAGCTTCAGGCTTGACATTTGTCGGAGGCGTGGGAGGATGTACGACCACTACCTGTCTAAACATGTACGACCCCTACTCTTCCAACTTAGTACGACCACTACTCTTCTGATGGTCATGTCTAGTTCATACTCCGTACTACTCAGGCCTTTTTCGTACCTCCTCTGTCTGTATCTTGATAAGCCTTTGAGAGCTTGAGTGCAGGCATTTATAGCTCAAGGTTGAGGAGGTACTTTGCCTCCAGGCTATAGGGACTATTTGAGCTTGTTTCCTTTCAAGCTTAGTGATGATCTTAAGTTGGTATTCCAAGGTTGTTGAGGTCCTCTGAACCATATTCTTAGCTTCTAGGGAGTCTTGCACACGTTTCATATTCCTGGGAGGGGTCGAACCTATGTTTGGGCTTCAGAAGGGCCCTGAGCTCACCCCTTAGTTGAACTCGCCCCTAGGGTCCTAGGGGGTGTGAGCTTGGTCCTCGTGTCTCCTCCATCTCTTCAAAGCACCTCTTGGGAATTGGCATCTTGTTTGGCTTCTCTTGTCATTTCTCCATGCTCACATTAGTTTCTTAGTAAACAATAAACTCCATAGAGGCTTGAGCTCGCCCCCCAAGCTCCAGGGAGGTGCGAATTTGATCCTCGAGGCTTTTCCTATCTCTTGGAACTCCTCTTGAGTGTTTGTTGGGCGTCGTCTCTTACAATTTTTCATCATCCACACCTCGCATTGCCTTTGAGTGACATGGAGGCCACCAATGCGAGACCATAAGGCCTAGGTGTGCGAGGCAGAGGCCTCGCTTGTGAGGTGAGGCTTTGTGATCCTTAGGTTGTACTCAAACCTTTGCCTCGGTGAATTTTTCTGCATTTACAATGGTGTATAATTTTATTAGCACAATAAATGTACTTTTTGAGTTATAGTATTTCAATTTTTTTGTAAATTATAGTATATTAAAGTTTATTATAAAAAATTGTAAGAAAAAATTATTTTTCTTATATCTGTGTATTCCATCAGAAAGATACAATCTTATTTATAGGGTTTATACACCTAATTTTCTTAATTATAGAATAAACTACAAATCACAAAGATAATTACAAATCTTCTAAATAAAGAAATTACTAATTTACAGCTACAATCAAATCATGGAATTTTTTTTTTTAATTTTCTCTTATCTGTCAATACTCCCCCTCAAGATGGCCTGTAGATATTGATGAGTCCAAGCTTGTTTACTAGAAAATCAAAGACTCGTTCGGATAACCCTTTTGTGAGAATATCAACCAACTGTTGATCCATCTGTACATACTTAATGCTGATAGTTCCTCCATCAATCTTCTCTTTAATAAAGTGTCGGTCCACTTCAACATATTTAATTCTGTCATGATGTATAGGGTTATGTGCAATACTGATGGTAGACCGATTATCACAGTAAAGCTGAATGGGGGCTTCATATTCAATCTTCAATTCTTCCAATAGGCGTTTAATCCATATTGCTTCGCATACTCCATGTGCCATG
This sequence comes from Humulus lupulus, assembly GCF_963169125.1. Classification (NCBI taxonomy): domain Eukaryota; kingdom Viridiplantae; phylum Streptophyta; class Magnoliopsida; order Rosales; family Cannabaceae; genus Humulus; species Humulus lupulus. Next base: position 160,066,037 of record NC_084795.1, read on the forward strand.
ACTCTATACTCGGCTTCTGCACTACTTCTTGCAACCACTGTTTGTTTTTTACTTCGCCATGTCACCACATTACCCCATATAATTGTGCAATACCCAGATGTAGACTCTATCATCAACTGATCCAACTCAATATGCATCTATGAATACTTCAACCTTCCTCTCAGTTGTCTTTTTGAAGAAAATACTTCTTACTGGTGTTTGCTTTAGATACCTCAAAATTCTATATACTGCATTAAGATGTCCTTAACATGGATCATGCATATATTGACGGACCAGATTTACTGCAAAAACAATATCAGGTCTAGTGTGTGAAAGGTAGATAAGCTTCCCAACTAGCTGCTAGTACCTTCCTTTGTCAACTGAACTTCCTTCAAACATTTTTCTCGTCTCCGAGCTCGATTGGAGTTTTGCTGGGTTTACTGCCAAGCATTCCTGTTCCATTTAGGAGATCAATAGTGTATTTTCTTTGAGAAACTGAAATTCCTCTTTTGCTCCTAGCAAATTCCATTCCCAGAAAATACCTGAGTGCACCAAGATCCTTGACTTCAAATTCGTTTACCAACATTTCTTTAATCAAAATCATTTCTTCAGTATGGTTGCCAGTGAAAATGATATCATCAACATACACAATCAGCTGACATTTTTCCAATTTTTGAGTGTTTGATGAAGAGGGTATGATCTGTTTGACCTTGCATGTATCTAAGTCCTTTGACTACTTTCAGGAACCGATTGAACCATGCTCAAGGAGATTGTTTTATACCATGGAGAGATTTGTTTAGCTTGCACACTTTGGTTGTATTGAGAGATTCTTCAAAACTCAGTGGCTGACTCATGTACACTTCTTCTTCCAGTTCTTCATTCAAGAATGCATTTTTTATATCAAGTTGATGCAACTCCCAACCCAAGTTGACTGCTAGCGAGAGCAGTACTCTGATAGTATTGAGTTTGGCAACCTGAGCGAAGGTTTCAATGTAGTCAATTCCATAGGTTTGAGTAAAACCCTTGGCAACTAATCGTGTTTTGTATCTCTCAATAGATCCATTTGCATTGTATTTGACCATAAATACCCATTTGCACCCTATTACTTTCTTGTCTGGTGGTAACTCCACTAGTCTCCAAGTTCCATTATGCTCGAGGGTTTTTATTTCTTCGAGAACTGTCGTCTTCCATTGAGGAGTACCAAATGCTTTACTGATATTCCTGGGAATCACAATATCTGACAGACTAGAGGTAAAAGCTCTAAATGGATATGATAATTTTGCATAAGAGATTAATTCTGAAATAGGGTGTTGGATACAAGATCTAGTTCATTTCCTTAATGCAATAGGAATATCTAGATTTGACTGAGTGTTTGAGGGAAGTTTACCTGAATCATCTGAGGGAAGTGGTTCTATCACTGGATCGAATTCTTGACTGTGATATGGATTTGTTACTTGTTTATTTCTCTCTTCTGGTATACACTCGTATTTCTCTGTTTACGTGAGAAGCGAAGATGGGTGATCTTGAGGAGTATCAGGCTCTAAAGGGAATGAAATATCTAGGGGTAATTGTAAATCCCACGACCACTGAGCTTCTTGCTCGTGATGGATGTGCTCCCCCTGAAGCAAGATGGGAGTGAGAATTTTCAAAAAAAAATGACATCCCTTGAGGTGTAGGATTTCTTGGTGAGAGGATAGTAACAACGATAGCTCTTCTGTGTAGGAGGATAACCTAGAAAAAGTATTTTTATGGCTCGAGGATCAAGTTTACTCCAGTGTTGGGAGTGCATGTAGACAAAGGCAGTGCAGCCAAAAACTTTGACTGGCAGAGTATTTGTAGAAATATGATGGTAAAGAGACTGAAGAATAGAGTACGGTGTCTTGAACTAAAAAGATCGACTGGGGAGGCGATTAATAAGATAAGTAGCGGTAAGGACAACATCGCCCCAAAGATATTTTGGAACATGCATATTGAACATAATGGCACGAGCTACTTCTAAGAAATGACGATTTTTTTTTCAGCTATGCCATTCTGTTGCGGAGTATCCACACAGGAACTTTGATGAGTAATCTCATGTTGTAGAAGATAGGGATCGAGATTGGTATTGAAATATTCAGTACCATTATCAGTACAGAGTGTCCGAATAGAGGTTTGGTACTATGTGTGAATCATTTGGTGGAAGTTTTGGAAGACCTAGCTGGTTTTGGATTAGTGCCTAAGTAGATAAACCCAAGTGATCCGCGTATGGTCATCTATGAATGTAATAAATCAACGTTCTCAGAAGAGGTAGTGACTTTTGATGGTCCCCGTAAGTCACTGTGAACAAGAGAGAAAGGGCTGGAAGGTGTATATAGTTTGCGAGGACACGACACACGAGTATGTTTAGCAAGTTGGCAAATATCACATTGAAAATCAGCAACCTTTTTATTGATAAATAAATAAGGAAACAAATGTTTTAAATACATAAAACTTGAATGTCCAAGTCAACAATGCCATAACATAATTGTTCAAGAATTTGAATCAAAAACAGAATTAGAAATAGAACTTGAAGTCAAACAATGAAAAGAAGGCTGCTCTTTGGGCGGATATTGAAAGAAATAAAGTCCTTCACGAATCCTAGCACTGCCAATCATCCTCCCCGATGATAGATTCTGAAATTGACAAGAATTGGACACAAATTTAGCAAGACAGTGATTGCATTTTAATGAAGGAACATGGAGTACTGATTTAAGAAGTAAATCAGCAGACAATTTTATGGTGTCAATTCCTGCAATAGATGAGAGAGTACCATCTGCAATCTTAACACTAGAGGTAGTAGGGCAAGGACAATAAGTATCAAACAAATGAGGTAAACCTATCATGTGATTAGTGGCGCCTAAATCGATGATACATGGTGTTTGGAAAACGAAAGAAAAAATACCAGAATGTGCAACTGAGGCACTGTGAGACTCTGGACCAGACTTGGGTGTCATGGAGGATTGACTGAGGAGCATGTATAAATGCTCGAGTTGTTACTGAATGAAGGGGCAGCAATACCGTTCTAATTTGTGTGACCCTCAGTTTGAGTTTGGTAGGCATTTTTGTCATTCTGGCAACGAGTCCAGTTTGGTGGTTTACCATGAATTTCCCAACAAGTGGAGCGAGTGTGCCCATGACGTTGACAGTGATCACACCAAGGTCATTCACCCTTTCGATTAGGTCGAGGGTCGGGAGTGGTTCTACCAAATTGTGGGGGGCCAGACTTTGAGACCAGTGCTGAGCTCTCGATGGGCGGCTGTTTTGGAGTGGTAAGCATGACGTGACGATGTGCTTCTTCACGCCGAACCTCAGAGAAAGCTTCTCCAGTGTCAGGAAACGGAGAATGACTAACCAAACAACCTCGAACTTCATCAAGATTACTGTTCAACCCATTAAGAAACTCAAATACGCGCTCTTTTTCTAATTGTTGGCGCTGGAGTGGGGTGCAGTTAGCACACAAAGGTGTGGTATCCGGGTACAAATCGAGTTCTTACCACAGGTCTTGTAAGTCTGAAAAATATTGGGTATCAATGTGATTACCTTGCTTGATTTCTTTGAGTTTTGTACGAATTTCAAAAATCTGATAGGCATTCCCAAGGTCAGAGTACATCTTTTTAGGAGCATTCCATACTTCCTTAGCAGTTTTAAAAAATAAATACTTTCGACTAATTTTAGGATCCATTGAATTAATAAGCCATGCAAGGACAGTAGAATTCCCAGCCTATCATACCTTGTAGTTTGCATCCGTCAGAGAAGGGGCTGGAAGGTCACCGGTGAGGTACCCAAGTTTGCGACGCCCACAAATATTCAATTTTACCGACTATGCCCATTATAGATAATTCTTACCATCAACATTGTGGGTTGTATGTGTAGAGAGCTACTATCATGACTGTAAATGGAGCCCATGGAGCTAGAGGACCGACTTTAGGCTTGAGTTTGGGCTGTAGGTTGAGTGGGCCCACTGGTGTGGGATGAAACTTCTTCATTGCTTGACATTGTTGGGCCTGGAACAATTTTTGAACAAAAAAAACTTGGGCCTGGAACAGCAGCTTGGGCCTTAGTCCGAAGGAAGTGAGATAGAGAAGGGTTGAGTTGCACAGGGAAAACCGAAGCAGCAGATGCCAAACGAAATCGCATGGGTGCTAGGAAGCTGAGTCGAATGCTGACAGGGACTGGTCCGAGGGCTTGGGACTTTGCCAAAGAAGACAAGATGTCGCTGGACTGAGAGGAAAAACTTGGACGACAGATGAGAGCGACGAGTAGAGGGTTGGACCGGTCGGAGAGCTACGCCAGCGTCTAGACGAGGACGACGAACGGAGCTACGCCGAACTGGAGTTGCAAATGTCACCTAGAGCCGGAGATGTCGTCGGAACCCTAAACGAATGGTCGAACTGGACAGGGATGATGGACCCAATCGAAAAAAGGAGGAAAGAACCTTACAGCTTTGATACCATATAAAAATTTGTGAGAGAAAATTGTTTTTCTTATATATGTGTATTCCATCATAAAGATACAATCTTATTTATAGGGTTTATACACCTAATCTTCTTAATTACAAAATAAACTACAAATTTGGTTTATTACATTATTAATTTTCCAAATTTATTCTTAAATTTTTAAATAATCACACAATATTATTATTTTGTGTCCACTCATTTCTTGGAACAAAATATATTATTTCACTCCCAAAAAATAGATATACAAAAAATATTAAATATACTTACTAAATAAAATAAAATATACTGACCAAAACAAGCAGATACACTGACAAAAAATAACATATATGTACCATTGACAACTATGGATATACAGGCAAATATACCAAAGTCAAACATAGATATACTATAGACCTAAAATAGATCTTACAGAAGTAAACATAAATATACCAGAAACAAAATTAGGTACACTAGTATATCTATTTTTTATACTGTGAAACATCAATTTTGATTAATTTTATTTTAAGTTTATATATATTTAAATTTGATAGTATATGATAATACGGTATATATGTTTGGTAGTTTTATTAGCATGATATAAATATTTTTTACGTTATGGTATATCAAATTTATTTTGGTTAGATATGTTTTATTTTATGGTTTATCAATTTTTTGTGTTATGATGTATTAGAGTTTTATAATATTTAGATTTTTTTACGAAACAAATTGATGAAATATTTTCTATTTAAAGAAAACAGATTGAGGTTATATAATGATATATCTATTTTAATGAACAACTATACTAACTACTTAAAATATAGAATTTGATAAATTATACCAGATTTCTCATACAACAGCAGATTTGTTGTGTTTATTTGTTATTATATATTATTCAAAGTTATTAACTAACAATAAAAAGAGTTGGATTCGATGATTGTGCTGCTTCTTATGCTATCAAGGGCTGCAATTAATTTAACTTAATTTTTTACAGCAGGCAACTGGACAGCTGCCTCTGCCATTGTATAGAGAAAGGGTATAATGGGAATATTCATTATAAATCTGGGTATAGAAGTAAGAATATTAATAAATGGGTAAAAATTAAAAAGAATATCTAAAAGTGGGCACTAGTCGTCTAATTTCTTCATTAATAATCATATACAAGATTTAGGCTATTTTACTAAAAAAAAATTAAAACAGGGACATTTCTTTTAATATTTGATACAAAATGGGACTATTTTGCTCCAAGGCACCAAATCCGAAAAAACCCACTCACATGAAAGCCAAGAATGAAAGCTCAAAAAATTTGTTAAACACCCCAGGCTCATGCTGCATTTTTATTCCTTGCCACGTTGATAAGGTTGGTCGTAGAAGCAGCTTGTGTCTAATACGAATGGCTCATGTTGGAGTGGATCTTCTTTCTTATTCTCAAACTCGCATCGATGTTATGATCTCCATGGGAAGCACTCTTAAATGTTGCTTCGCAGGGCTTTACGAACAGCCTAAAGTAGCTTGGGACATCACTTCTGGGAGTTGTTGAAAAGGTTATCTCACATGCATTATTGTCTTTGGCTATGTGGCAGAGACCTCAAGGAAATTATATATGATAGTGAGAAAGATGGAGGATTGTCTCACCAAAGCCATTCCATGAATAATTTTTTAGTGGTCCTTTTTAAGAAGGACCAAAATATACTTGGTGCAATAGACATGGTTGTCAAACATTTATTCAAGAAGAATTGATTGCATCACTATAATAATGCGTGGTTAGACCTCTATTGTCCACGACCTCAGAACTTGGGGGTCGGACCATCGACCTCTCCACACAAGGTTGCTCGCACATCAGTCCCCAAGCCTAGATCGCTATCTACTCCGCTCCTATTGGTTTCATTTCAACCAACCTTGGGCAGAGGAAGATGATTGCAAAGAAATTGTCACTGGGGAATGGAAAAATAATACGTGCACTAAGATACAAAAGATTTTGTTAAACGTTGAGAACGTGGCCCAACAACTAGCCAGATGGAATTGCACATGCTACAAACACCACCGCTTTGCTATTTAGAAAAAGAATGAAAGAAAGAGCTCTTTACAATTGACGCTAATCTCTCCAATGCTTCATTCATGGAGCAAGTCCAAGAAGGTTGAGACCGAACCAGATGTCTTCCATTTGAAAAAAGAAAAATTGGATGAAACATGGCATATTTCTTTAAGTGTGTAGCCGGGTAGATGAAAGAAAAACTTTACTTCGAGTTTTTTCACAACCTTTGGCTTGAAGGAAATTCAAATGTGGCTGTGATTATTTAGGATTATTTTTAGAAGTTATTTTGCTCGAACCAACCCTCTGATGAATAAATGACCAAGGTCCTTGAGTCTGTTCATACGCAGGTGACCATTACAATGAATGAGCAGCTTACGACACCATTTAATTCAAAGGATGTTAAGCAAGTCTTATTCCAAATGAATCCGAACAAAAGCCTTGGCATTGATGGTATGAGTAAAGGCTTTTATAAAAAAAAAAAAAAAAAAAAAGGGACATTGTTAGTAAAGATGTTAGTAGCGCTTGTCTTGTTTTTCTTAGCGGATCTTGTTGTATTAGAAACATCGATAAGACTATCATTACTCTCATACTAACGTTAGTGAGCCTTCTAAAGCCACAGACTATAGGCCCATTAGCCTTTAGAATGTCCTCTATAAGATCTACACAAAGTCATGACGAACAGAATGAGAGTTCCTTCGGAATGTTGTCTCTAAGGAATTAAGTGTCTTTTCTTCGTGGAAGACTTATTACTGATGATCTTTTTTCACATAAATCACTAACTAGATTTTTTGGCTACAAAAATCAATATGTAATAAAAAAAAAGTTGAACTCAAGTCATTAAGTAATTTTTTTGGCGGCAAAAGTCATTGAGTAGTATGAAATGTTGCGCTTAAGTCACTAGTAGTTTTTTTGTTACACTGATTTTATCTCAATTTTAATTAATTAGTAAAAATCTAAAAAATATTTATATTTCTAACTTTGAAATATTATTTGAAATCATTTTTAAAAATATAAAAAAAAAATTTAAAAATTAACAAGAAAAAATTATCTAATTATACCTAAAATTTTTCGCAAGTATTAAGTAGAACTAGATAATTTTTTCATGTTAAAACTTTTAAATTATTTTATATTTCTAAAACAGATTTCAAATAATTTTTAAATGTTAAAAATATATATTTTCAGGTTTGTATTAATTAATTAAAATTGAGACAAAATTAGTGTAAAATGTGAGCTTTTGCAATCAAAAAATTACTTAATGAATTAAGTGCAATATTTCACGATGCTTATTGACTTTTGCTGCCAAAAACATTATTTAATAACTTAAGTACAACTTTTTGGACTACTTACTCATTTTTGCCCAAAAAAAATCACTTAGTAACTTAAGTGCAACATTTTAGACTACTTACTAATTTTTGCTGCAAATCTTCCCTTAATAATATTTGAATACTCTTAAACACAGAAAGTTGGGAAAGATGGGACTCTAGTCTAAAAGTTGGAAGCATATGATAGAATTGAGTGGTCTTCCCTTTGCTGCAAGATGTCAAAACTGAGGTTGCACACAGACTAAATTCATAAAGTCCTTGCGTGCATTTCCATTGTGGAATACTTCTTTTTAACTAATGAGGAAATTGTTGGGAGCCTCATCCCAAGTCAAGGGGACACCTTATCCCCCTTCCTCTTTCTTTTTTCTGCAAAAGGTCTCTCTTTACTTGTCAGAAGGGGCATTGCAAAGGGATTTCTAAAGGGCATTACTTGTGGTTCCACTAGTCCTACAATATCCCACTACTTCTTTGCAAACAATAGCCTTTTCTTCATGAAAGCATCCTGGGAGGTTTGTGGTCGTTTCAAGGATATTCTAAAGTGGTATAGTAAGGCTTCCAAGCAGCTTGTGAACTTCTCTAAGTTTGCTTTTTGTTTTAGCCCTAACAATGTGGAGGTGGAAAGAAAGGGTATGGATAAGGCTTTGGGGGTCAATGTGGTGGCTCATCATGAAAAATACTTTAGGCTTCCATGTTTTTCTGGCAAGAGTAAAAGAAGCTTGTTTCAATCCATCATAGATAAAATTTAGGTTAAACAATTCAGTTGTATGTCCAAACTATTCTCAACGGGTGGTAGAGAGGTTTAACTGAAAGTGACCATCCAATCTATCCCAAGAACCTTTTTAGAATCCCAAATGCCCTTATTCATGATATTAACATCTTTATGCTAGGTTTTGGTAGAGAGGTAGTGATATTAAAAGAGAAGTCTATTGCTGTACTTGGGACCATCTTTGTTGGCACAAAAATGATTGCAAATTAGGATTCAGGAATTTGTTTCATTTCAACCAAGTCCTCCTAGCTAAGTAGGCTTGGCGTTTGTACAATAGCCTTGAGTCTCTTGCTGTACAAGTCATTCATCTTACATTTGGCGTAGCATTCTTCGGAGGAGAAAACTCTATTAATGGCTCCTAATGGCAAGTTGGTGATGGCTCGAACATCTCTATTAATTTTGATAGATGGATCCCTTGAGGTGATACCAACCTCTCATTCTGCTAGGATCCTATGTGGTGCATCTACAGTCAAATTTCTCAAACTTCATAATGGAGACTGGAATGCTTCGTTGACATATCATGCTTTTGACAAGGATGACGCAGAGGCTATCCTTTCTATTTCGTGGCCCATTATTGCGACCACTGATAAGCTTGTGTGGCACCTTGATGACTCTGAATTGTACTTGGTCCACAGTGGCTATTGATTTGTTGTTTGTTCTCAAGGATTGGATCAAGCTTCCTCGTCCTTGTGCCTTTCTCGCTATTGGAAGAAATTTTGGTCATTACATGTTCCTCCAAAGGTTAAAATGTTTGCTTGGAAGGCTTCTCTTGAATGGATTGCCACGTTGACTAACTTCGATAAGCATGAGCTCCACAATGATAAAATTTCTCCATGTTGCATTACGACATTCAAGTGTACCTTCCAAGCTCTTCGGGGGCTAGTCTTCTTTAATTCTTGTCCACGATGCTTTTTCTTGATTGTTGATGCCACTAATTTCTTTGAATTCTTTCTAAACATTATAGACCATTTGGTAGTTTGGGAGATGGAGAAATTCTCGGTTCTTTGGCGTGCATGGTATAAACAAGTCCATAAAGACATTTGGCTTAACGTTGATATGATTGTTAGTTGGCCCTTAGATTACCTTGATAAATTCCATATGATGACCTCAAGTTCCCACTGTCACCATTCTAGCTCCCATCCCGTTGGAGCATTCCTTCACCAGGCACTACAAACTTAATTTCTGATGTGACTATAGACAACGCACTTCAAAAAATAGGACTAGGGACTTCTATTCAGGAGGATCACGACCAAATGTTAGCCTTTGCTACTTGGACGATGAATGGTACTTTTGATCTAGCAATTGTAGAAGCCTTGGCCATTCTCCATGTCATGAAATTGAACAAAAGATTAGGCTACAACATCACTATTGAATCGGATTGCTAGCGTGTGATTAATAAGGTTGTGAACAATGCTCCACCTGGGGGAAAGAAGAAACCAGAAAAAGGCTATCAAGCCATGGCTGAAGACTCACAAGAGCCACAAAATACCTCTGGACAGCCGGCTTTCACAAGGGATCAGATTGAGCAGCTCCTGAAACTATTACAGACCACACAAAAATCTGGAAATATTCCTTCCTGCTCTTTTGCACAAAATGGTAAAACAGTTTCTATTGCATCCTATTTTTGTTCTAAGCCCAATAACACTTGGATCATCGATTCAAGTGCTAGTGATCATATGACTGGAAATTCTAGGTTATTTTCAACATATAAACCTTGTGCAGGAAATAAAAAAGTTAGAATTGCTGATGGATCTTTTTCAGCAATTGTTGGAACTGGTGATATAATTATCTCACCTTCTTTAACCTTATCTAAAGTATTGCATGTTCCAAACTTGTCATGTAATCTTATTTCCATCAGCAAAATGACCCAAGATCAAAAATGTCAAGCTAACATTTATCCTTCACATTGTCATTTTCAGGAACTAGAATCGGGGAAGACGATTGGCAATGTTAGGGAACGTGATGGACTCTATATTCTTGAAGAGGGAATGAACTATAATAAAGGAGGTCAAGAGAGCGCTTGCCTGCAGATCTCTACCACCCAAAGTAATAATGAGATTTATTTATTGCATTTTCGTCTAGGACATCCTAGTTTTTATTATTTAAGTAAATTGTTTCCTAAGTTATTTTTTTAATAAAAGTCCTTTATTCCAATGTGAAATTTGTGCTTTAGCTAAACACCATAAAAATCCCTACCCATCGCAGCCATATATATCAACCAGACCTTTTGCACTTGTTCATAGCGATATATGGGGTGCGTCTCGTGTATCAACACTCGGGTAAAAGATGATTTCTCACATTAATTGATGAATATACACGAGTAAGTTGGGTGTTTTTTCTAAAAGAAAAATCTGAAGTTGAAAATGTTTTTAAAAAAATTTATCACATGGTTCAAAATCAGTTTAAAACACAAATTCAAATAGTTAGGAATGACAATGAGCGTGAGTATTTTGTTCACACATTAAACAATTTTTTTGAAAAAAATAGGATCATTCATCAAAGCTCTTGCATAGATACACCACCACAAAATGACATAGTTGAAAGGAAAAATAGGCATATTCTTGAAGTTACACGAGCTTTAATGCTTTCAGCAAAAATTCCAAAATATCTTTGAGGAGAGAGTGTTCTTCATGCTACCTATTTAATAAATCGAATGCCTTCAAAAGTTTTGAAATTTCAGACACTGATTAGTATTCAAATAGAATTTCCTCAATCTCGTATGTTTCATTCTATGCCATTAAAAAATTTTGGATGTATTGTGTTTATCAAAAATCCGGATAGAACTGCAAGTAAGTTCGATCCAAGAGGGAAAAAATGTGTTTTTTTGGGGATAGCCCCAACCCAAAAAGGGTATAAATGTTTTAATCCTGTTTCTAGAAAAACATTTGTTACCATGGATACTGAATTCTTTGAATCAAGACCATTTTTCACTTCTCATCTTCAGGGGGAGAATAATCAGGAAGATGATATATTTTCCAAGGAATTAAGAACGAAAAAATTTATTGTTCCACGAAATCAGGAAAGTTTAACCACTAATAGTGAGACTACGGTTCTAATACCAGAGTCTATGGTTTTAAGTCCTGAAAAACAGCCAAGTATGTCTCAAGAATTAACTGAGGACAGGTATAGAGATCGGTCAAGTACTCTATTTGACCGAGTTTACACAAGGAAGTTTACAAATCGAAGTACAGAGCCTATTACGTTACCAGCAAGTCAAGAGTCTGAACCGGCGCCAGAACTTGAAAGTGGTAAGCAAAACTCTGACCTGATCTTCCTATTGCCCTTAGAAAAGAAAAGCGAGTCTATGCTAAATATCCTACCTCTGCTTATGTCTCATATTCAAAATTATCTTTTGTATACACTATTTTTTCCATGAATCTATCATCTGTGGTTATTCGAAGTAGTATTCAGGAGGCTCTATCTCAACCTAAGTGGAAAAAGGCTATTTATGAGGAGATGGAAGCTCTTGAGAAGAATCAGACATGGAGACTTGAAGAGCTACCGAAGGGAAAACCTGTTGTTGGCAGCAAATGGGTATTCACTCCAAAATTTAGAGCAAATGGTACTCTCGAACGCTACAAAGCACGGCTTGTAGCCAAAAGATTTACTCAGACATACGGTATAGATTATACAGAGACATTTGCTCCAGTTGCTAAACTTAATACTGTAAGAATTTTGTTATCTATTGCAGCAAATCTTGATTGGAATCTCAGACAATTTGATGTGAAGAATGCATTTCTTAATGGAAGATTGGAAGAAGAAGTATATATGAGATCGCCTCCTGCTTTTGAAGACAGGTTTAATTCTAAAGTATGCAAACTGGAGAAGGCACTATATGGACTAAAGCAGTCTCCAAGAGCATGGTTCAATCGGTTCACTCAGTTTGTAAAAGGACAGGGTTATTGTCAAGCTCAATCCGATCATACCCTCTTTACCAAGTTTTCACAAGAAGGGATGGTAGCCATATTGATTGTTTACGTGGATGACATAATTCTCACTGGAGATTACCACAAGGAATTGGAAATTTTAAAAGAAAAGATGGCTAAATAATTTGAAGTGAAGGATTTGGGAGAATTAAGGTATTTTCTTGGTATGGAAGTTGCTAGATCTAAACAAGGTATTGTTGTCTCACAACGAAAATATATTTTAGATCTACTTAATGATACCGAGATGAGTGCTTGTAAACCAGCCGATACTCCGATTGATCCAAATCAGAAGCTTGGAGCTATAAAAGATGGAACTCCAGTTAATGTGGAGCAATACCAAAGATTAGTTGGAAGATTAATTTACTTGGCACACACTAGGCCTGACATTTCCTTTGCTGTGAGTCTTGCGAGTCAATTTATGCACTACCCATACAAGGAGCACCTTGAGGCAACATATAGGATACTGAAGTATCTAAAGAGCTGCCCAGGAAAGGGATTACTTTTCAAGAAAACTGACAGCAAGTCAGTGGAGGCATTTACAGATGCTGACTGGGCAGGGTCGAGTGATAGAAAATCAACTTCTGGTTACTGCACATATGTTTGGGGGAATCTTGTAACTTGGAGGAGTAAAAACCAGAATGTTGTGGCGAGGAGCAGCGCAGAGGCTGAGTTTAGATCCATGGCAAATGGAATTTGCGAGTTATTATGGATAAAACGTGTTCTTGAAGACTTGAAGAAAGATGTTGAGTTGCCTCTTAAATTGTTTTGTGATAATAAGGCAGCAATAAGTATTGCACAAAATCTATTACAACATGACCGGACGAAGCATATTGAAATTGATTGACACTTTATAAAAGAAAAACTGGAAGCAGGGATTATTTGCACTTTGCTTGTCACTACAAGAGGACAGACTGCTGATATTTTGACTACAGGATTATTTAAACCTGTTTTTAAGGTTCTTGTAAGCAAGTTGGGCATGTATGATATTTATGCTCCAACTTGAGGGGGAGTGTAGAAAATTGTAATTCAAAATTAGAATTAGTCTACCGTATATTTAGATGTACAACTAGAGTATTAGTTAGAATCTAAGTTGTTAGTCAGTTCCTATACTTGTGGATTAGTTTGTTTTTTAAATATATGATGTATCTATTTATTCGGCTTTTTGGTTAATTAATAAAATGAAACAATTATCCAAACTTACAATTAAGGATATCATCCACGTTTGTAATGAAATTTTTGAGGTTAAATTCCCAGAGGTGCCCAAGGATCCCTAATGGAGTTGCTCATTCTCTAGCAAAACTTGCACTATGGAAGTACACTATGTTTGGTGGCCAGGATATCCCTCATGCATTTGGTCAATGCCTAGTCATTACTCAATGAAATTCAGTTTCTTAAAACCAAAAAAAAAAGGAAAAGTTCAACGTAAAAGATAATATATTAAAGCACTTAATTAAGCAGATCGATTTTGAAAGGAAATGCATAGATGTCCTAGGCTTTTCTGTATTTATAACATACCTTTTTCGGAAGGATCTCTTTGTGAGCTTTAAATGAGAGAATTACATTCCAAATTAAAGCAATAAAGTTGGCAGCAAGGACCTGAAATTTGATAGTGTTTATAAAAATATTAAAAATTACAGCAGTTGATTTTGGGATAAAACATGAAACGAAACACTACAAAATGTTCTCCTTCAGTGAGTACTATATAATCGCAAGTATACAAAGGCTTATAGAAATTCCACTTTTCATTTTTGTAATCTGAACATAAATGACTCATCTGTCCACAAAATCTAGATAAACCTGGAAAGAAATAAAAAGAATAGAACAGAAAATCCAACAATGGATGAATGGACTCGAGTACTTAAGTCAAAGAAATGAATAGGCTTTAGTCTAAATGCGAAAAAATAAAAATTGAATCATATGAGACAGCTCCCGCATAATGAATAATGGCATCATACAAAGAGGCAGGACCAGGCCCAGCCTTCTGTAAGCATCACAAAAAGCTTTCAAGACAACAACTCAATTTACATAGTTTTGAGCTTTTTATACAGAGTCAAATACATAACATACCAAGTAAATATTAACATACAATACACTAAATGGATTTTAACCCTATTTTACTCAACCTTAGGTTTTACATAGATATGCTGTACTTGTAACTTATGCAATTTATCAACCTCAGCTGTATTGGGAGAAAAATCTGCTGAACCATGAAACTATTGAATGTTTGGTAAATTTTAATTTATAAGTGCAGTTATAGATCTCCACTCAGGTACACCTATGCACGACATAGGTCAATTTAATTGAGAGGATTTTGTGTATTGAGATGGTTAAGGGAAGTTTTAATTGCCTAGATCAGGTTTATTTTGGGAATAAAGTGTAAGAGAGAGTGTAGGTCATCTTGAATCTTGTTATGTATCAAACCTTGGCTCTGGGAGAGAACCAAGTCTCAAATACCTGGGTATGATTGTTTTCCCATGTTCAATTCAACAAAACACACTCCCATTTCATTATTGTAGAATGTCAAGTTGGTTGATTAAGGGAAGTTGGTCTGTTACCTAATGTGTTGAAATTATCATTGATTCTAGGTGATATTACACCTGTAAAGCTGTATTTTACAGCTGTGATCAGTTATTAAATTTCTTATTTGTAATAATTCTGATAGTATGTTATAATATCTTTAAGTTTTTTTTGTCAGTTTTATTCCTAGATTTCGTGAGAGATTGTAGGAAATATTGGTGTTTGTTAGTTTTTATACAGATTGTATATTTTTGTATTTAGATTATTTGATAGGCTGTCTATAATATTTGTAATTACCAGAATATTCGGTATTAATTTACTAAATATTTATTTATTCTGTATAGTACTTATTTAAAGGTATGTTTGCTCTCAATGAAAAATTATCAGTGAACAATTTCTACATGGTATCAGAGTCAATCCTCTCACCCTGAGAATAGATTTTTTTTTTTCTGCTCTCCTCACAAATTGCAGCCACACAAATCACAGATTAAAAACAAATCTGATGCTGCCATCACATTTAAAAAATTTCACTCTATAATAAAAAATCAATTCCATGCAAATCTCCAAGTATTTCACTGATAATGGAACTGAATATTTTAACTCTATCTTAGGTGATTATCTTCTCTCTCACGGCATCATTCATAAAAGTTCTTGTACACGTACACCCCCAACAAAATGGGATTGTTGAACGTAAAAATAGGCACCTATTGGAGGTTGCTAGAGCTCTTCTGTTCTCAACTTCAGTCCCTAAACATTTTTGGGGCGAAGCTATTCTTGCTGTCGTTTATCTTATTAATAGAAGGACATCTAGAGAGTTAAAATATCACAACGCCACTTTCTATGCTCATTCAAGCATATCCTCATACACAACTTATCTCTAATCTCCCATTAAAAATGTTTGGTTGTATATCTTATGCGCATGTTCTTGGACCAAATCGCTCTAAGTTTGATCTTAGAGTGCTCAAGTGTTTTGTTGGGCTATTCTTCTACAAAAAAAAGGATACAATTGTTATCATCCTTCTACTCGACGTATGTACGTCTCATTCGATGAAGAACAACTATTTTATTCCAACTTTCCACTTCAGGGAGGGACTGTTAGTGATGTCTCCAGTTGGGATATTTGTCTTACTAAAGTTATTCCTGAACTTTCCAAGTTTAATACAATTCCAAGTTCATCTGAACAACAATCTCAGCCACGGCCAAAAATTATGGAAATCTTAGTTTACTCTCGTCGACAGAAAAACTCTCATGTAATACAGCCAACTGATGCTCCAACATCCCATGACTCCGACTCAGAAACTATTCCTGCTGTAAGTAATCCTTCTTTGAACCCTATTTTATCTGATTATGTTCCTAATGTTGAGTCTTCTAGAACGGTAGAACCCGAATCTAAGTTACCTATTGCCAAAAGGAAGGGCATTCAGAGTTGTACTCAACACCTAATGTCCAAATATGTTTGCTATAGTCGACTAACTCCACACTATAAAGCTTTCCTAGCAGAAGTCGAACAAGTGGTAGTTCCCAGAAATATTATCAAGGCTCTCTCACAGAAAGAATGGAAGAAAGCAGTGTTTGAAGAGATTGGTGCACTAGAAGCAAACACTACATGGACAATAATCAATCAACCTAAAAATAAACATTTGGTGGGATGTAAATGGCTGTTTACAGTGAAACACAAGGCTGATGGAACAATAGACAGATACAAAGCAAGACTAGTTGCGAAATGATTCACTCAAACATACGGCGTGGACTATAACGAGACGTTTGCTCCAGTTGCCAAGTTAAACACAGTAAGGGTCTTACTATCAATTGCTGCCAATCTTGATTGGCCCCTACAACAACTAGATATAAAAAATGTCTTTCTCAATGGGCATTTGGAAGAAGTTTTTATGAGAATACCTCCTTGGTTCGAAGAGACATTTGGAGTGGAGAATGTATGTCATCTAAAGAAATCTCTTTATGGTCCAAAACAATCTCCAAGGACATGGTTCGAAAGATTTAATCAGGTGATAAAAAAGCATGGATACAAACAAGCTCAATCAGATCACACTTTGTTTTTAAAACATTCAGAGGCAAAGGTGAGTATTCCCATTGTCTATGTTGATAGACATGATAATAACAGGTGATGATTATAAAGGGCAAGAAAAACTTAAAAGGTGTGTTAGCTCAAGAATTTGAAGTAAAAGACCTTGGACTGATAAAATACTTTCTGTGAATGGAGGTTGCAAGAACAAAACAAGGTATTGCAATGTCACGGAGAAAATATATGCTGGATCTCCTCAAAGAAACCGAAATGAGTGGTTGTAAACCTGTGGCAACACCAGTCGAACCGAAGGGAAAGTACAAGAAGAAAGTCAAAGAGGAAACTATCGACAAAGGAATGTATCAACGATTAGTGGGCAAGCTAATCTACTTGTCTCATACAAGGTCCGACATTGTGTTTGCTGTGAGTCTAGTTAGTCAGTACATGCACAATCCTCTAGAAGAACACTTAGAAGCGGTGTACTTTCCTAAGCTACCTAAAGAAAACACCAGGGACTGGGTTATTATTCAAGAAGAACGAGGAACGAAGAGTTGAGGCCTTCACAGATGCAGATTGGGCAGGATCTATTGAAGATAGAAGGTAAACAACTGGCTATTGTACTAAAGTTTGGGGGAACTTGGTTACTTGGAGTAAAAAACAGCCAGTGGTAGCTGAAAGTAGTGCTGAAGCAGAACTTAGAGCTCTTGCCCAAGGTGCATGCGAATTAATTTGGATTAAACGTATACTTGAAGAACTAAAGCTTCAAATAATTGAGCCTCTAAAATTGTATCAGCCATCAACATAGCACATAATCAAGTCCATCACGACAGAATGAAGCATGTTGAAGTGGACATACATTTCATTAATGAAAAAATTGATGAAAAAGGAATTATACGTAATTTATTTTCCACGCAAACAACAGGCTGACATTTTGACTAAGGGTCTATCAAAAGAAGTTTTCAATGAGTTACTGTGCAAGCTGGCCATATGGAATCTCCATGCACCAGCTTGAGGGAGGGTGTAGGAAATATTGGTGTTTGTTAGTCTTTTATTACTCGGTATCCTCTTAATTAGGAAACCACTATGTACGGATTGTATATTTCTATATTTAGATTATTTGATAGACTGCCTATAATATTTGTAATTACCAGAATATTCGGTATTAATTTACCAAATATATCTTTATTCTATACAGTACCTATTTAAAAGTGTACGATACCTATTTAAAGGTATATTTGCTCTCAATAAAAAAGTACCTATTTAAAGGTATATTTGCTCTCAATGAAAAATTATCAGCGAATAATTTCCACAGAAATACTCTGTCCAATTATCAAGGGACTTTCCTGATTGTTAGGCAAATTTGTCTCTGCTCTCTTGGATAAATACAATGTATTTTCTTGCTATGAAATAAGAAAGAAAAAAAAAGTCCCTTCTCTCTAAAAACTACATGGTATCAGAGCATATCTCAAATCTTGGCCATCAAATGACTAAACATGGGAGCCAATCAAGCTATTGTTGAAAATAGTGTTATATCTGATTCAAAAGGTTTCAGCAAGGAGCAAATGGAGATTTTGCAAAAGTTGTTAAGCTCACATGGAGCAACAACAACTACACTATTGGAACTGGGTCCTTGGCACAGAGAGGTAAATTTTTAAATGCCTTGAAGGTTAAAAAGGAACAAGCCAATACCTAGATTGTTGACTCGAGTCCTTTAGAACACATAACTGGAGATGCATCAATTTTATAAAATTATAAACCAAGTTCTGGTACTTTCTCTGTTCAAATAGTTGATGCCACTATATCCCAAGCGACTGGCACTGGTTCAGTATTTAAAAAAAATCTCACTCTTGACTCTGTTCTTTTGGTACAAAATTTGGATTGTAACTTACTATCTATAAGTAAACTCACCAAGGAGAAAATATGGATTACTAAATTGAGTTCAACTGGTTGTATTCTTCAAGATTTGGATTCGAGGACGATTGGCAATGCTGAAATAAGTTCGGAACTATATTCTTAAGGCTTTCAATTCAAATGAAGGACGACTTGAAAAGATGGGATTAGAAAAATGTTTTTCTGTTTTCAAATCTAATAATGATAGTGTTGTTGTTATATTGTGGCATTATCAACTTGGTCATCCTAATTTTTTGTACCTCAAGAAACTTTTTCCGTCATTATTCAATCAAAATTCCAAACTTTTCCAGTGTGAAATTAGTCGGTTGTCTAAACATGTTCACAACTCTTATACTATCCAACCATACAAATCTTCTCAACCATTCTCTATGATACACTTGGGGAGCGTCTAGAATTTGTAACTGGTCCAAAGTGGTTTGTTTCATTTGTTAATGATCACACTAGACTAATTTGGATATCTCTCATGAAGGAAAAATCAAAGGTGTCTCAAATTTTCAAAACTTTTCTTGGTATGGTTCAAACTCAATTCCATACAAAAATTAAAAATTTGAAAACTGATAATGCAGGAGACTACTTTAACAACTTTTTGGGATAATTTTTACAAAAAAAAAAGAGAATTCTTTATCAAAGTTTTTGCATATATACCCCTTAACAAAGTGAAATTGCTGAGACAAAAAACAGACACCTATTAGAAGTTGCTAGGGCTCTCATGATTTCCACCAATGTTCCAAAATATTTTTGGGAGAAGCTATTCTCATTGCTACATACCTTATTAACATAATGACATCCTGTGTTCTCCACTTCAAAACCCCACTTCAAGTTCTCCTTCATTCTTACTACCAGACTCTTCTCAAATATACCCCCAAGAGTGTTTGGTTCTGTTTTTGTGATTGTCTCCCTTCAAAACCAATGTAAATTAGACCCTAAAGAAATTAAGTGTATATATATTGGGCATGCACCAAACCAAAAAGGGTACAGATATTATTCTCCATTGACAAGGAAGTTTTATACTTTTATGGATGTCACATTTTTGAACATCAGTCCTATTACCCCAAATATGATGTTCAGGGGGAGAATGCTCAACCAGCCCTGAATCACTAGAACCAACACCTGTTTTTCCCATTTCTGAAATTGTTTCCAGCCCTGAAACACTAGAACCAGCCCCTGTTTCAAGCCTCGTTGAACCAGAAACATTGTCCAGTCCTGAGTTTTTTGATCCACAACCTGAACCATCAGAATCTAATCTTAATCCTCAAAATAATCAAGTTGATCAACATTTGGTTCCTATTCAAAATACACTTCAAACAAATTCTATTGATGAAAATCAATTCATTGTCTATTCAAGGAAGAAGAAGAAAGACCAAGAGAATATAGCATCTCAAACACAACTTGAGTAAAGTCATGATGCTAAACCAAATCCAGAATCAAAGGAAATGCAGTTGGTAAAATCGATTCTATCCCTAGTGATAGTCAAGTTGGTCATTTTGATTTACTAATAGCAAAAAGAAAGAGGGTGAGATCTTGTACAAACCATCCTAGTTATAATTTCATTTGTTATGATGGATTGCCACCTACTTTTCGTGCATTCACTACTAGTTTGGCAATATACCGATTCCAAATAATATTCAAGAAGCCCTTAAGTATCCTGAATGGAGGATCGCAGTAGAAGAAGAAATTCGAGCTCTAGAGAAAAATGGAACTTGGGAAATTACTGAGTTGCCTATTGAAAAGAAGTCAGTAGATACAAATGGATATTTACAGTGCTGATGGGAATGTAGATAGATTCAAGGTGAGGCTGGTTGCAAAACGGTTCACTCAATTCTATGGTGTTGATTACCAGGAAACATTTGCTCCCATTGCAAAATTAAACACAATCAGAGTATTATTGTCATTGGCTGCTATCAAGATTGGGCTCTACATCAACTCGGTGATAAGAATGCATTTCTTAATGGCAATCTAGAAGAAGAGGTGTATATCAACATTCTTCAAGGTTTAGTTACGAATGAAAATGTTAACAAAGTATGCAAACTAAATAAGTCTCTTTGCGGTCTCAAACAATATCCATGAGCTTGGTTTGATCGTTCCACCAAGGCTGACAAAAGGTATGGCTACTCTCAATGTCAATCAGACCACACATTGTTAAACACTCTAATGGAGGAAAGATAGCAATAATTATTGTTTATGTGGGTGATATTATATCGACTAGTGATCATGAGGAAGAACTGTGCATACTCAAAGATTTGTTAGCGAAAGAGTAAAACTTGGAAAATCTCAAATATTTCCTAGGAATGGAAGTTGCTCTAGTTCTCTCAATAGAAGTATGTTCTAGACTTACTGAAAGAAACTAGCATGTTAGGGAGTAAACCAACAGATTCTCCCATGGGTTGCAATATCAAATGTACAATATCAAGTATACGAGTGCCCCAGTAGACAAAGAAAGATATCAAAGACTAGTAAGAAAACTTATCTACCTATCTCACACTAGATCAGATACAACCTTTGCTATTAGTACTGTAAGTCAGTTCATGAATAATCCAAGGGAAAATCACATGAGCATCATGTATAGGATACTACAATACCTCAAGATGACACCAAGCAAGGGACTATTTCAAGAAAAATACAATGATGAGTGTTGAAATCTTCAATGATGCAAATTGGGCTTGGTCTACAACAGATCGTAGATCCACTTCAAGATATTGTACATTTGTGTGAGGAAACTTGGTTATTTGGCGAAGTAAAAAGTAATCAGTTGTGTCAAGAAATAGTGCTTAAGTTTCGAGCTATGGCTCAAGATATTTGCAAAGGAATGAGGCTATAAAGGGTTCTAATGGAGTTAAAATTTTCAATTGAAGGACCCATGAAGATGTATTGCTATAATCAAACTACCATTAATATTGCAAAAAATCATGTTCCCCGTGATCGAACTAAACATGTGGAGATTGATCAGCATTTCATTATGAAAAAATTGGAGTAAAGGATTATTTTGCTGATCTACACTCCAACAGGACTTCAAACAGCAGATATTCTTACCAAGGCTCTACCTAGAATCAAGTTCGAAGCTTTTAAGTTCAAGTTGGGTTTAACTAATATTTACAACCCAACTTGAGGGGAGTGTTAAAATTATCATTGGTTCTAGGTGGTATTGCAGCTGTGATCAGTTATTAATTTTCTTATTTGTAATAATTATGATAGTATGTTATTAGAAAATATCTTAGTTTAATTTCAGTTTTATTCCTTGATTTCGTGAGAGATACTCTCCTATAATCAAGGGATTCTCCTAATTATTTGTTAGGCAGATTTGTCTCTGCTCCCTAGGATAAATACGATGTATTTTCTTACTATGAAATAAGAAAAGAGAAAAAAGAGAAGTTTCTTCTCTCTAAAAACTTTGTATAGGGATTAGAATTCTCAATTCCAAAGTCTTTGGGATATGAATTTGTTTGTTTGGAAAGTCACTCGGCAATTGGAATTTGGTATAATTCAGAGTAATTACTCGATTTGGCGTGTTTGTCTGACCATGTAATTACACAGTAGCTATGTAATTGGAGTTAATTGAGGGATCTCAATTACTCTCCGATTCTCATAGCCCCCATAAGAATTGGGTATAATTACACTATGTAATTACTAATTATTATCAATTTTAGATAGTATTTATTACATGATATTATTTTTCGTGTAATTAGTAATTGTTTTGTCAAACATAATAGGAATTTATAAGTGATTTTCACTTGACTTCCAAATACACCTTGTATTTTAAAATATAGTGTAATTACTACCTTAGTAATTACACATTTATTTCCAAACACGCCATAAATGTATTTACATTTGTATATTTTCTTTCCTTCAATATTGTAAATCTAGGATTAAGGTCCTCAGTTGGGAACCTTCTTATATATATTATGCACCTTGTATGTTATTCTTCATGAATACAGAATACAGACTAGGACAATGATGGGAGAGCTTGGTTGAGTGAGGAAGGTTTTAAATTTCTCAATACAATGGCTTATCAAATAATAATGGTTAGTTAATTGCCCCTGAATTGGTTTCTTGGACGTAAGAGATCAGCAATGGTTTACTACCCTTTCAGCTTCAATATTTTATAATCGAGTCTGAATTGAGTTTATGTAGGAAGTGAAACACATGCAGGCAAATATATTAAAGAAGAAAACACAAACCTGAAATTGCTGTGGAACAAATCGAAAGTTGAGAAATTGGAAAGGTATCCAAAGTTGCCAATTAGCAACAACAGCAGAAAACCACTCCTGCAACAAAAGTTTCCGCACAAGCAAGGAATATTTAGAAAACACACGTGAATTGAATATATACCACTAGAAAAAAAAAAGTTCTTATACTGCTTGATTATAGAAAGCCATGAGCAACACCTGTTGAAGCTTGGGTACAACTTGTTCAGGTCTTCCTTCTAGTGTCACCAATGTAGATAAGAAAACTCCAATAAATATAGGAGAAAAAAGGAACTGCAAGAAAGATGCATCACATTCAAAGGCCGCATTTAGTCGCAATACATATGATGATTAAAATTTATTGTCATTTGTTGGCAATACCAATACACTCTAGAAGATAACCTGATCAATTAAAAGACGCAAAAAAGCTCCTGATCCTCCTTGCAAAGTAACCAATTTGCTCAGATACAAATACCTACATACACATCAAATATAATTAATCAAAACTCTGACCAATATGATAATAATCAATGCACGGTACCAAATTTCTGTATTGGTTTTCATCCCATGCATTTGGTGCTACATTAATTATAAAAATATGTATGCATTTTATAACCCGATGTCAAGTCAGTGAAGAGTACAACTTAAAGTCCTATTTATTTTCATGCAGATACTTGTGTAAATAATGAAGTTAAATATTTTTAACCAAGTCACCTACACAAATAAAGAAAAAAAAAAGAAATTACTTATTTGTACCCTATATTTTTGCAAAGCATCATTTTGATACTCTCTTTTTTCAATAATGCTCGTATGGTACCATGTATTATAAAATCATATATATTTGATAAATAAAATTTTGTCAATATGACCAAATTTCCATTAGTTATATGTAATTAAGTAATTAATTATGAATTTAGAACTCATAATTGAGAGCATGTTGATTAAATTGGTAAAATTTTATTAATTAAATTTGAGTTTAGTATATCAAATATGTACGATTTTAAAATACAAGGTACCAAATATATACGATTTTAAAATACGGTGTACCAAATGAGCATTATTATAAACACAAGGTACCAAACCGATATTTTACAAGAACACAGAATACCAAATGGTTACCTACCAAAAAAAAAGTTGAAAAAACATACAGGAATCCTTGACAGTATTACAGAAAGAAATATGCCCAGAAAACAATTTCTTCAATAACCAATGACATTTGAAGCGTGGATTAGCAGATACAATTTCTGGTTACAGTAGAAAGTGGTTACAACTATACATCCAATTACAAATACAAGGCATGAGTCTGGAGCATTACCAGAAATGTAATGTTGGACCTACTAACACAAGCCCCAATAATGTAAACAAGAACGTCCTTTTCAGGTCCAGTGATGGAACTTGATCAATTGCAATCTGATACAAACAGTTGAGTTCTTGAAAAAGTTTACTAATGTAATACTCATGCAAAAATTAAATATAGTATAATATGTAAAAATAAATGAAGTATCTAGGAGCAAAACCAGGAGAACTATGGCACCTATACCAACAGCAAACAAAATAGCAGGATTCCTAGCCAAACTATAAAACATTAATCCACTGATGAAAAAACACATCATTCGAATTTGTCGTTACATATTTAAATTACAAATGATGTATCGAGGATGAAAAAACAACACTAGGATCATAAGTTAGAGTGTATTCTCCTATGCAATAAAAAACATATCTACCAAAATATCTCGTGAATATACAAGTGTAAGGAATACATTTAATATCAGTCCAGATTTGAAGTTACATTTTGACTTTTATATAATTGCACTTAAGTCTTTTATGCTCAAATAAACTAATTATTGCATCTTTACCGGTTCTAATTTTCAATTTTTCTAATAAAAAAGAGAGATTCTTTTTAATTCGTGTACTTCCTAAATTAGGAATATAAAAACAAAAAGAGACTGACAGTAAACTATACAACTTAAAAGGTTATGGTTCTTTTGTGGCTGTATCATGTTTTGTATTAACACAAGGGGTGTAGATTTTCCACACCCCTTGTGTACTTTGATAATATTAACACAAGGCCTTGTGCCTCAGAACCTAAACAGCTTCTTGGCAATGCTACTCCTCGGACATGCTGCTCCTCGGACGCACGCCATCTACTCGGATACCACAGCCTAACCGCTTGGATGCATGCCCTTATGTCCTCGGGTTTGCACAAAATCTTTATGGTTCATGCAATTATATTTTATTTTTCTTTGTTAACTTGAAACATTCTAAGTCATTTTAGACTTAAAAAGTTATCAATTTTTTGTGAATAGTAAAGTCACTCTGATGTATGCCTTATATTTTCGCATGAATACTTAGTTTTCTAACTTAGAAATTCTAGACATTTCATACGTCCATACTAAGTATACTTTCTCACTCTCTTATTGCTCTAACATTTTATGAGCATAACGTTTCTTGTCACATGAATATTTGCTTCTAACTTTAAATTTTGAAAAATTCTAAGTTACTTAAGTTTTGTCAAACAAGTTAGCTTAATGGCCTTTTTTTGACTTAAAAATTTTACAAGTCATCCTGAAAACAAATATGTTTACTCGTACTCTTATTGCCTGTGTTAAATTATATACCAGCATACCCCATGCGCCCCCTAATTGATCGAGGGTTGAAAGATCCTAGGTCACTTGCTACTTGACCGAATCTGTTTAAGCAATTAATTGCTCGTGAAACACATAGAATATATTGAAAATATTCGAACAGTTGAACATTGCTTGAACGTATCAACCAGTTGAACACTGTCCGATTTTACCGACCAGTTGAACATTGTTCGAATAATCAACACACATGCACATTTATAGCAAGAATCGACCACGCTGCGCGTAGTCTCTTTTATTACTCGTAAATTAAAAAAGACAAAACGTGTCTAATAACGAGTCTTAAACAACAAAAATTGTTCAAAAATAGATGACTGGTCAGCAAATAACCAGCTCATAAACAAAATTTAAATAACAAGTTAAACAACTTGAAATTAAACTACCACTCTGAAAGCGGTATTTAGAAATAATATATTCATAGACGCTCGCCGTTCCAGTGGCTCCTGATCCTAGCACTCCCGCTCAGCATACCTCTCCCTTGCTTCGTTGCTATCCTCAGCCAAGTGTGGACCTCCACATATAGTGTCTAAGGTAAAGTCCACAGATCCGGGCTGCAAGGGTGGAGATCTTTGTCGTTTGAACCCAGGATTGATGCTGCCTCCTTCTCCTTGGGGTGTCTCTGCCCGGTACTTTCTCAACTTGCCCGACTGGAGAAGAAACTCTATTTCGTCCTTGAGGTGATTGCATTCATTCGTGTCGTGACCATAATCTCCATGGAAACGACAAAATTTACTCATATCTGTCTTCCTCATCTCTTTCTTGATGGGTGGAGGTTTCTTGTAGGGAACCTCTTCATGACTAGCAAGATATATTTCCGCTCGGCTGGTCGAGAGAGTGGTGTAATTAGTGAGCTGAGGCTCATACTTGGTTCGCTTTTCGTTTGAACTCAACTTTGCTTTCTTTTCCTCATGGTGGTCAGACCCGTTATTTCCACGTTTCTTTCCACCATTATTAGGAGGGACAGTTGATCCGCCCGGATTGTTTATGTCATTCTCCTCTTTCTCGATTGCATCATCCAATTTCATATACTTGTCTGCTCGGTCAAGAAATTGTTGAAGTGTTGAAATTGGATTTCTATGTATACTATCCCACGAAGGGCTCCGATAAGTTATCCCAGCGGATATGACAACCATCTTCCCCTCGTCTCCTACAGCAGTTGCTCTATTAGCTTCTCTCATGAATCTTTATATATAATTCTTTAAAGACTCATATTTCCCTTGTTTGATATCTGCCAAATGGTTGGCATAAACTGGTGGAGTCCGGGCAGTGTTGAATTGTCTACAAAACGAAGCTGAATGCTTCCCAAGAGGTAATGGAGTTCAGCTTAAACTTCCAATACCATTCCTGGGCAGTATCTGACAAAGTAGTCGGGAAAACTCCACCGATAATCGTCACTTACTCCGAGCAATTTCATCTGGTCCTCAAATTTCCCAACATGTCTGATGGGATCTGTCTTTTCTGTATATACTGGCAGAAGCGGTGCTTTATATTTTGCCGGTGGCTGGGCCGTTCTAATCCGGGCACAAAATGGGCTACCACTCCGGTGATCTATCGCATCTATCCCGGAAGGTCGTTTTGACAAACCTTGCACTGTAGCTGTTAGCACGTCAAGCTGGGCTTGGATGGCTGGTGCAACTGATGAAGTTCCAAGGTCTTGACCGCCTGGTCGGGCATTACCATCTGGTGCACTCTCGTCAAGTATTTCTACTTGACTGGCAGAGCGGTTCAGATTTTGCCCTTCGACCGGGACGGTCCTCCTCTAGTTGGTTATAACGTCCCTCAGATCCTTCCGGGAAGCATGCTCTCCTGCCCGATTGAACACCGTACTTTTCGATTTTTCAGAAGGCTTACTACGCGAGACTTGCGCTCTCCCACTACGCTGCTGGCTGGGGTGCAGTGGAAGACTTTCGGTACGCCCCGGGCAGCCTTTTCCTCCTTATTGGTCGTTGCCCTACTTTTCCTTTAACTGGTCGTTGAAATGACTATCAGCCTCATCACGACCATGCCCATCTTTGAATTGTGAAGTCCTCTTATCTCAAGGAGTCCTGGTCTGATCCTTTCTGGGTGGAGCCTTTTTACAGCCCGATCGGTGACTCCCTGATCTAGAAGTTTCTGATCGGTGGCTCCTGGAGGGGGTTCTAGAATGCTCCCTTTGCGTCGAGGCAACTCTAGATCGATCCCCATCATCTTCTTGACCAGGGGAGTTACTCCTTGTAACACCCTACTTCCTTAGAGCCGTTACTAAGTGAGTTTTAAGACAAAACAGTGCAATGAACTCGCTAACCGAGGTTTTGAAACAAAAGTGTGACTAATTAAAATTTAAGGCTGTAATCTTTGAAAATGCGTTGTTTCAATAAAACTTCTAGCATTAAACATTTGGGATCCCAAAATAAGGTTTGAAAACTATTTACTTCTTAAAATAAGTTTACAATTGATCAATTATAAAAATCATAGATTATTACAGTCATTTTCAAATAAACCCCCAACCAAAGCAGTCGGGCAGGCCAAACATGTACGCGTCGCTTCACGCTCTCCGTACTCATGGTTGGTTGACTCAGTCATTGCCCTTACCTGCAACACGGAGCACCCGTGAGCCGAAGCCCAGCAAGAAAACTCATGCAGAGCATAACATATGCAATTTATACAGTTTATCATAACAGATAATCCACATATAAACAAGTCAACCATTAGACTAAGCAAACACGGCCATGCCGCCCCCGAAGCCTTACCGAAGCCTGGGGTCTCGGTCTTCATCGTAGGGATACCACCCGTATCCCTGGGTCCTACCCTGACCATAGCATCCCATGTGCTAGGTGTTACTTCCGGCTCCGCTGCCGTACCCGGCCTACGCCGCACTCGGCCCTTGCCGTTCATTTCATTATAATCATATATAACATAAATCAAGCAACATTCAAACAAATGCCAATTTATTTAAATCTGCACCCTAACATGTAATGCAATATAGGGCCATGCCCGGCAATCATCTCATCATGCAACATGCAATATAGGGCCGTGCCCAGTAATCACACTATGGGCCCACGCCCTATCCTACGGGTGTTATAGTTTTCTTACCTTTCCCTTCAATAGCTTAGATCACCTGACTCCTTGAGCACGATCCCACTCGAGCCTTAGCGCACACCTAGGCACAAACATAGGTCAAAGTCAACACCGAACCCCAAGTTCGAATACTTAGCCTCGGGACCAATCCCGAGCCCCCGGGAAGTCCTAAATCCCCAAAACAAAGTGGCGGAATCGAGCCCCGAACCCTAGGTCAAAATCCCTCATCAAAAACCCAAAATTCACCTCTGTGAACAGTGCAGCGCTACAGCGCTCTAAAGAGGGCGCTGTAGCGCTACAAGCAGAATTCACCTCCCCAGAACAGGGGCTAGCGCTACAGCGCCCACTGACTAGCGCTGTAGCGCTAGTTGCAGCCCAGAAAACCCAAAATCGCATTTCTGCGATTTCTTTCAACCAATCTCAAACCAAACTTCTCCAAATCTTTACCAAACTCAAAATCAAGCTTATGAACACTCTCCATTCATCCCAAGCATCCCAAATCCTCAAATCCCAAGAACATTTATCCCAAATCTCAAAATCTACCATGATCAACCCTAAACTCAAAAATTCAGTCAACAACAAGTTGAGAGCTTAGAATTCTTACCATTAATGCAAATTTCGACCTTGATTCAACCCTAGGCCTCCTTAGCTTGTTCATCATCAAAGCTTGCCCAGAAATTCCCTAAAATTCCCATCAACTCAGCTCAAAACACAGCTCACACCATCAAAACCCTTAAAACCGAAAATCTCTAAAACTTACCTCAAAAGTTGATGTGTTCTTGCCAAATCTTCAAGTCTAACCCAAGATCCTTGATGCTCAGCCTACCGTTGCTCTCCACTAAGCTTTGCTCCAAGAAAAATGGAGCGGAATGGTGCAAAAATGCACAAACCGTCCCTTGTGAAAACCCCTCTGTTTTCCCTCTTTTCTTTCTTTCCTTTTCCTTTCTTTTCTTTCTTTCTCTCCACAGCCCACACTCTCTAAAAATCCCCCCTAAGTGTAAAGCCTCATAAATAAATCTCTAAAAGCCAAATGACCAAAATGCCCTTCCTATTAACTCTAAATCCTTTTGTCCAAATAGGGCCATTTTAGTTATTTTACCCAATTTCCGCTAATTCTCAAGTGTCTCTAATATTTTCCCGTTGCTTTCCAACACCTGATAAACCACCAAATAAATATTCCCCATCATCAAAATAAATCTCAATCTATTCTCTGAATTCCTGTTCATACCCCCAGGCTCGCCCCGAGCCGGGTATAAATTCCTATCATGACTTTCCGCTAGCCTGCTCACTGGGATCGTCTCGAGTCACAAATCACAGATACACCCACATACCACTGTGGTCTCAACAATCATCATATATCAATACAGTTATGCCCATCATGGCCAAAATTACAATTATGCCCTTCTAACACGATCTGGGCCTACATGCATACTAATATACATAGTCATGCATCTCAGATAAACAAATAGTCATATAACATGCTTTAAATCATAACCATGCATTTAACTCATAAAATCACACATAATTCCTATCATGCCCTCCTGGCACGCTAATCAAGGCCCTTAAGCCTTATTAGCGAAATTGGGTCGTTACACTCCTGCTTCTGTCCAGTCCCCGAGAATTGGCTCTGTCAGTGGTCCTTCGACCAGCATTATTATCTTGCTCCCTGGATGGCTGCTTGTGCTGCGGCTTGAGCATTGGCTTGGGCCAATTGGGTAGCCACTTCTAGAGCAAGTGCTGTTTCACGATGTCTCCGGTCGACTTTCTCCTGTCGCTGTTTGAGCTCTTCGCTTCTGGCCTCTATATCGCGCATTTGCTGCTCTAACGCAGCTCTCTGCCTGGCCATCTCTTCAGCGAAAGACTCCTGCCGAGCATTGAATTGCACCATCTCCTCTTGGAAAGCACCTATTGCTTCCTGGAGTTGTTCAACTTCTGGAGTGGTCTCCTCGAGGAAGACCCTGGGCTCAGTCTCTGGGTTCTACGGTCCAGGACCTTCTGATCTAGCAGGCTCTTTTGACGTGCCTGACTTTTTGGATGCCACACTAGTATTCTTGGGCGCTATCTTGATACGATAGTCGTGTGTTTCTTCTCTTCAGGCTCTCAATGAAAGCACCAAAATGTTGACCACGATTTTGGCCAACGACGAGTAGACGTCAAAACTACAATAAACCTTCAAGAGAAAAATACGACACTGATAATTTTATAGTGGTTCAGCTCCAATTTATTGGTAATAACCTAATCTACTTGGAGTTGTGATATATATCCTATACTTAGAACTTGACCCAACTGAGTTTCTTAAGTATAAGTAGAAAAATACATAGTTTCTCTCTCTAAACTTTCTTAGAAAATGCCCCAAGAATACCCCAAGTAACAGTCCCAAAGTCTCCAAACTAGAGTGTTTTTCTCAGTCTAAAAAGATCAGATCCCTAAAAT
Organism: Humulus lupulus; assembly: GCF_963169125.1. NCBI lineage: Eukaryota > Viridiplantae > Streptophyta > Magnoliopsida > Rosales > Cannabaceae > Humulus > Humulus lupulus. The sequence continues at coordinate 160,097,280 of NC_084795.1, forward strand.
GATGCCATGAGCCATTTATTTATAGGCTCATGGATCGTACATCAGATATTCCATTTGACCGGGTCCTTACTATTACTGCAACAATATTTAATTAATAATAACATTTAAAATACAACAATATGCGACTTCTTTGGGATAAACTGAGAGATTCCCGCATAGGTACGACTAGGGGTGCACACGGGTCGGATTTTCGGGTTTCGGGCTCATCGGATTCGGGTTTTGCGGGTTTCGGGTTAAGAAAAATGGTACCGAAACCGATCCGAAATTTTCGGGTTTTTTCGGGTTCGGGTTCACTCGGGTTCGGGTTCACTCGGGTTCGGGTTCGGGTGTAATTTCGGGTTTTCTGGGCCATTTGTGATTTTGGGCCGAAAATCACAGATTTGCAAAAATGCCATTTTTTTACACTTTTTTTTCAAAAATACCATTTTTTTCAAATATACCATTTTTTTTTTTCAGATTTCAGGTTTGATTTTGGGTTGGGCTGAGCCTATTGGGTTTTGGGCCGAAAAGCTAAAATTTGCAAAAATACCATTTTTTACACTTTTTTTCAAAAATACCATTTTTTTTCGAAAATACCATTTTTTTTTTTGGATTTCGGGTTTGAACCCGAACCCGAGGCTAACAAATTTTCAAACCCGAACCCGACCCGACTTTTGTCGGGTTCGGGTCGGATTTCACCCGATTTTGACGGGTTTTCCCAAAAAACGGGTTTTCGGGCTGCAGGTCGGGCGGGTTTGCGGGTTTTTCGGGTCAAATGTTCACCCCTAGGTACAACTAATTCCAGGCGAAGCCGTTACTGCAACTTCGCTTGCATAATGATGATCTGTCTAGTCGGCCAACTTCACTCCTTGAAGAAAGATCTGTCGACCAAATACTTCACTGGTCGGCCATACACTCCACAGGTCGGCCAAACACCTCGCTGGTCGGCCATGCACTCCGCCGGTCAGACAAACACCTCATTGGTCGGCCAAACACCTCACTGGTCGGCCATGCACTCCACCGGTCGGCCAAATACTTCACCGGTCGGCCATGCACTCCACCGGTTGGCCAAACACCTCACCGGTCGGCCATACACCTCACTGGTCGGCCATGCACTCCACCGGTCGACCAAATACTTTACCGATCAGCCGTGCACTCCACCGGTCGACCAAACACCTCACCGGTCGGCCATGCACTCCACCGGTCAGCCAAACACCTCACTGGTCGGTCATGCACTCCACCGGTCGACCAAACACCTCACTGGTCGACCATACACTCCACCAGTCTAACATGACACATCTCTGGTCTAACATGGCACATCTCTGGTCTAGCATGACACTTCTCTGGTCTAACATGACACATCTCTGGCTAACATGGCACATCTCTGGTCTAGTAGGACACTTCTCTGATCTAGCATGACACATCTCTAGTCTAACAAAACACTTGACTGGTCAGTCAAAAATCTTCACCAGTCGGACATAAATTCTATCAGATCAGTTAGATCACTTTATCACAACTCCGAAGAGCCAACACATTTCATTAACTATTAATGTGTCATTTACTGACCATGCATTGCCACTTGTCACTTCTAATTGTCACGTCCTCGAACTGAAATTTTGGGGATAACAAGTGATATGAGAATTTTCAAGAAAGAAAAAAAGCCATTGAGAGTGTGATTTCCTTTTCCTTTCCCTTTGTTTTTTTTACTGTTTTAGCTGCTTTGGAAACCTATGTAAGATTGGACTTTAAAATCTCTCTCTTCTAATCCTTTGCACTTTGCAACCAGCTATGGATAGCAGATAAGGCTTAATTGAAATCAATCAAAGAACTATAAGTTTTTAATTCTATTTAGTCCCATTTTCTAAGGAGCAGTAACATAGTATTATTCATACAGTAATATTGATAGCAACCAAAGGTACATTAGCAGGGGAAAAAAAGATGCACCTTGAAAAACCAAATAATCGTATTTTCTACAATGCAGAATTTACCTGGCAGGTCAAATCTCCGATTAAAGTTAACAATGCAGATGTTACAGCTTTTGTTGCCACGGGATATTTTGCAAGAAGACCCAAGTACCTGTAACGATACAAGTTCCAAGTTAGACTTGCAGAATGAGGATCTCATTTTGTTCTTTTAATCTCAAAAGCATAAAACCATTAACAACACATTTCATACCACACCCTGTTTAGAAGTCCACTAAAGTACGATGACATAAAACACCATTTGACATTTCATATATATGACTAATTGAAAGAAACATCGACATGAATTAGCTCTCTAGTTATCCAAATTCCAAAGTAAGGAATTCTATAATTATCTGCTCTACAATTCACTCAAAACACAAAACTAAGAGTTATTAAGAATGTTGTGTCAGCAGAATTGCCAGCTGAGACAGGTGAAACACACAAACTCCAACAAGAACACCGCAGATAAAACATGACAGAAATTTAGAAGAAGAAAAAAAGAAGAAGAAGAACGGTAAGACTCTACCATGAAATCAAAGACCAATTGTTTTCACCACCACTACCACTAACTTCACCTCCACCACCATAATTCCCATCACCAGAACCGCCACTTCCGCCAGCTCCATCTGACCCACCACCTGAAACCGCAGAAACTCGAAAACCATCGAAACCCAATGGCCCCGAAACAATCCGAAAATAGCTCAAATCCCTTTTGAGGACGCCACCATTAATAGATTTCAGAGGCTTCTTCACGTAGGAACACAAGGAACAGCATCTAAACTCCCTCGTCTGAGATCGGGTTGCCGGAATTCGAGTCGGGTCAGAAGTAGGCGAGATGGGTCTGCGAGAAAAACCCACAAAACGGGATAGGAGCGGGGATTTGCGTGCTATAGGAACTGAGCTGGCAGCCATATTTGTTCTGAACTCAAAAGAGGTTGCGTTGATATTACACTAGACCAAAAAGTGGGGTTGCCAAAAACGGGGGTTTAAGGGTTTAGTTTCAGTCTTTGAGATGACTGGTGATGATGTTCTTATTTACCATAGGTGGCATGAAATTTGAATGGGAAAATTTCATGCACTCTTTACGCATAGCAATGGACACTAGTCTCTACTGTTACAAAAAAAATACTACTAATATTCACTTTGCTAAACATTCCTAGTCTACCCAAAATATCTCTCTCATTTTTCCACCCAACAAAACTGAACCTCTCACTTCTCTCTCTACACTCGGTTTCTCTCTCTCACAACAAACCCCAAAATCCATCAAGCCCAACTCCCGTCGAGCCCAAACCCTGTCGAGCATCTCAGACGACTCATATCCCTCATCTCCCTTAACTCCGTCTACCTCCATCTACCTGAGACACACGACAACTCATTCCCTTCAAACCTGAGACCCACGACACATTTTTCCTCAGGTTAGATCTCAAACTCAAATCCATTTTTAAGCGAAATGCATGTTGAATCTGTGATCTGTGGAATGGGTTCGTCAATTTAGTGGGTTTTTTCTAGGTTTGAACCAGTGGCTGACTATCCCAGTGGGACTTGTGAGTCCTGTTTTGCCTCTTTTTGACGTTAACGTCGGTTGCAAGAGGGGGTAGCCGGGCCAAGACTTCCTCGATTTGCTTATTTTCTTTGGCTAGATGACTCCTCAACTGCATGTTTTCCATTTCCTCTGTCGTCAGGTAACCTGGGTTCGGATTTGGCGGTAGAGGCGCTGAACTCCCAGTGTCGTCATGGCCCATCGGCTGTTTCCCCGATCTTTGCTGGATCTCCGGGTCTTGTTCGTTGGATACAGCGGTATGGTGAGCCTCCTGCCCACCATGTTGATCTGCCTCGTTACCATGTCTCGAATGGGTGACCACCATGATCAAGTTTTTGTGATAGCACTAATCTAAATCCTCTTAATGAAAGCACCAAACTGTTGGCGCGGTTTTTCACCAACAGTGAATTATATGAATAACTAAGATGAATTAGTGCTTAATGATAAACCGTAATAAGAAAATGATAATACTCAAGGATGCTGGAAGTCAACTATGAAGAGAGAAATGATCACTCAATTTTACGTGGTTCGGAGGTTAAAATCCCCCTAGTCCACGAGTCAATATTATTACTGTTTCTCTCTCTTGCTATTTTTATAGAGTATTTGCATTACAGAAAGAATCCAACCCCTTGCACTACCCAAGATCCTGGTATTTATAGGAGAATGATCCCTGGGTAGGTATTGGGGTCATCTCGTGATCTCTTGATCCTTCACATCATTCTTGTGACATTGATGATTAATATCTAAATTTTACACGGAGGTGCGGTCTATTCAATCAGATAAAAAGGTAATGGGCTGCATGGCCTTAATCAGGGGCGTGATGTTTGATCACGCATGTTTAAATTGTGTATCCGGGAATTCGGGAATTAAACAGACACGTGATGTCTGTTATAGGCACGTTTATATTGCATGGCCAACTTTACAAAGACCCTGGGGTATGTCAAGCCTCTGAGGTACTACGAGCTTAATGTAAATCTAGCTCGTGTCTTTTGGTGCCATGTTTATACAATGGTTCCAGGTGATAAGCTACTAAATGATTCATCAATTCGAGCTATTCATCTAGGGGAACGTACCAGATTTCCTCGGATGAATGGTGAACACGTGACGTATTGCTTATGGCTTTGTTTTAGTTCGCTTTTCCCGAGCTGCCTCAACAAAGTACGTGCTGATATTCAGGGCGCACAGATGGCAACTAGAATAAGTATCCCCCTAGTATGCAACTCTGACAGTGATGCTGGACTGATGTTGCATCAGCTGGTGATCTAGTAGTCTAGAATTTTAATTAATTTTCATAGGCTTTCGTCAAAGAGCTATGATTCTAATCTTTTAATTAAATCACATATGTTTATGCTAATTCAATTTCAAAGATTTAATTCAAGCATCAATTTCATAAGACTATGCATGGTAATAATATATGTCTATATCACTACAATATTGAAATCAATGAATTTAAGCATGCACCATTCAAATAGTGTGTCAATTAATTCCAAACTTTTCAAATTTGAACATTAACCCAACTTCTTACTAAAGGTGATCAATCATTAGCAAGTATTAATCATGAGAAATATTTGAATGAATAAACCTAAAATTGCATAAGCATCAATATCAACGTACCAAGAAAATTCACATAATAGGGTTCAAATTATCCTAGCTATTTAGAGTTTAGCTCATAAATACAATCTCAAAAATACCCAAATAATAACAATCCATAATCAGAAATTTAAAAGATAAATTAAATATAAACTAAGAGTGGAGTAAGAATGGCAAGCCAATTGGATGTCTCCAAGTTGTCTTTTTCTTCAAGCTTTTTCTCTTTGCTTTTCTTCTTCTCCTTCACGTTTTAAAGCTCTCCCCCAAATATATATGTATATACTTCTCCAAATATATTAGGCGGCTGCTCTCATTTCTTGGTCTCAGTGTGTGTCTTTTTCTAGTTAGGAAAAAAGATGATGATAATAGTTTTCCTATACCTTGGCCCTTTTGGCCCCACGTGGGCCTTTGTTTTTTTGTTTTCTTCTTCTTTCTTTTAAAGCCCAATGGATCCACAAGCTTTTAATGGCCCAAAACCCTTTTAATTATGAGGAAATTATATTTTATATAAGATTTTTAATAGATTGTGTAAAAATATGGTTTTTTTTTTAAAAAAAAGTTAATCTATGGCTTTTTTTAAGAATTTTCATTTTTATGGGTTTATTTTCCCATATTTTTTTAATTTTGTTTATGCCATAGTTTTACTTTTAATCAAATTTTATTATTTTGGAAGGGTATGTTTGTAATTTGAGTATTATTTTTATATTAAATTTTTATCGGTTGTTTTGCAAAAAAAAAAAAATTCTTTATTTTGTAATATGAATTGTGTTTAAAATTATTTTTATTTATCATAAACAATTTTTCCTTTTTTTTTATAATTTACGTTTCTTTTTTCAAATACTGGTAAGGTAACCAGTTACTTAATTGATCTTTGACAGTTATGTAAAAAAAATCCTAGAGCTAGGTTAAATAACATGTAACAGGATGGGTAACCAGTTATCCTGAGAGGAGTAACTTTCTGCCATAAGAAGGGCAACCAGTTACCCTAAGAGGGGTGACGGGTTACTCATATTAAATATGAAAAGAAAGATCAAATTTGAAGGAAAAAGAGGAAGAACACTTCATTAAAAAATGAAGAAGAAGTAACTATGATTTTAGTAACATAAGTAAACAGTTACCATAAAGAAACCATAAATATAAACACAAATCAGAACGTGAAGGCAACCAGTCACCCTCAGAAATATACATACAAAGAATGTGAAGGTAACCAGTTACCCCCAGAAATATATACACAAAGAACGGGAAGGTAATTAGTTACCACAGATCTCAAAATAAAAAAAAAATCATATCCACTTCCTTTCCCTTCTCTCCCATCTTCTTCATATAATTTATTTTTCTAGATTTGAATGTTCCTATCAAGGTAACTTCACGTTTTCATATTTTTATTAGTTTTCTTTCCAAATTTTAGTGTTCTTATAAGGGTTACAGTAAAAAGAAAATGCTGAAAAAATTTACTTGAATTTTTTTACATATAGTGGAAAAAACTATAAAAAAAAAATACAATAATAAATAAAAAAAATAGTAAAATAATTATGTAATGTTAAAATATGTGTGAAAAAAAGCAAAAAAAAATGAAATGAGAAAAGAATAAGTACAAAAATGAAAGAAAAAAACTAAAAAAATATGAAAAAAAACAAAACAAAAGAAATGTTGAAGGAAAAAAATAGATGAATGAACAAAAATGAAAAGAAGAAGAAGAAAAATAATATAAAATGGAAAGAAAAAATATGAATGAAAAAATTGGTAGAAAAAAATGAAAAAGAAAGAAAAAAAGCTCATAGGTGTGAAAAATGAAAAAAAAAATGAAAGGAGAAATAATAAATACAAAAATGAAGAAAAAATAGGAGGAAAAAAAGGAAAAAAAAAGAAAGAAAGAAAGAAAATTGAAAAAATATGAAAAAAAAACAATACAAATGAAAGAAATAAATAGATAAATATACAAAAATAAAAAGAAGAAGAAGAAAAAGAATGGAAAAATGGAAAGAAAAAAAATGGATAAAAGAAAAAATTGGTAGAAAAAGAAAAAGGAAATAAAGGAAGAAAAAATAAGTAAGGAAAAAAAGAAAGAAAAAATAACTTAAAAAATGAAGGAAAAAATAAAAAATTGAAAAAAATAAAATAAAATTACCTTAAAAATCAAAGGAAACATTACTATGATAAAAAAAATGTGGCATTTTCATATTTTAGTTAACTACTAATTGTATTTCTCATACTTTAATTTTTTTCTTTAATAAATTTCCTCATACAAATTAAGAAAAGTATAACTCCCATATTTTTGCACATTGATGGTATAAAAGTTATATTTTTGGAAAATTTCCTTTAATTATTGCTCAGCCCAAATTATATAAATAAATAAAAAAGTGAGTTGGTCAATTACTTTCCCATGTGGGCCCTTGAAGCAGCTGACTTGGCAGACGCGATGCTGCTGCAATGCTGCAGCATTCTCTCGTGCTGAGACCATTTAAAACTTCAATTTCTTTCCAAATGTCCAAAAGTCTACCAATCACCTGCCAAGACAAAATTTTACAATTTAGGATATATTTTTCCAACATTATAATAATATTTAATATTATCTTATTATATTTAATATTTGACAAAACTAAAATAAATACACTACAAAACACCATAAACCACTCTTTCTTGATAAAAATATAAATTTAAAAACATAAAAATAACTCTAATTCCTAGAATTATCACACATCCAAACTTATCACATTGCTCTTCTCGAGTGATGACTCTACTACCTAACAACACACAAGAAACACAAAAGACACAACAAAACAAAACAAGACGCTTAGAATCAATTTGAAAATGGTCATATTAAAGTGGGGATAAAGCTCTCAAATCAAAGATTCAATTAATAATTCAAGTGTATATGCAAGCCAAATTTCTCAAGTATTAAGATGCTAACCCAACCAAGTTTTCAATGTATTCCCAATTAGTGCACAATTAGTTCTTCCCAATCAACCCATCTTCCCTAGATTGAACTAAGCAACAATCTTAAGGTTTAATCTATGCTTTCATATGTTGAACTCAATAACCCCTCTCCACTAATGTAGTTGGCAAAGTGATTTAGATCAATAGGTCTTTACATGGTTGTAATGTAGGCTATGCTAAAGGAATGGATTAAGATGGAATTTGTAGGCGAAAATCTTAAAACCTAGCTTGCCTTGGATCTAATGAATTCACATCCTCTGCCCATTACAAGTGAACTCAATCTCCCCAACTCACTCAATAGTACTCAATTCCCTCTTTCTATGAATACTACACTTATATGCTCAAATATGGTTACAAACAACTACAAACAACTTATCTATTGACACTACTAAATATAAACACATATTTCTTTTCCTTTTTTTTGAATTTTCTATGTTTTTCATATTTTTTTTAATAATATGAAAATAAGACAACTAACAAGTAATATTCTTAAAATAAAAGCACTGAAGATAATAAGGCCTAAACACAATTAACAAGTTTGAGCATATAAGTGTAGTAATTAACCAATTATGAACACCCCAAGAACCAAGATTCTCTTTCTTCACTCCCCCCCGGTGAGAATAAAAAATGGGATATTCAAAATGGAATTAGCTATCAAGTTGAGGTTATATGAAAAAAAAACAGGCCAATAAGCTCAAAGTTGGGTCAATAAGGATAGTAATTACACAGTAGGCATGAAAATCTCAAACGGTCCAAGAAAATGACCTAAATCCTCTCTAAATCACTAAGCCTCCTACGATTTCACCTCAAGGGAATTATCAAGCCAATTCTAAAAACTTAAACCTTCATGAATACTTAGTTTAATCTAGGGTGAGGGATTCATGGTCAAACTATGCACACTCAATTGGGACACAATCTCACTATTGTTGAATTATCACCAAAATCTTTAAGTACCAAAGGCTCACTAATACACAAGAGTTAACCAATATTGCAATTTTGTTTTTCTGAAATTTTATCATCGAGCCATACCACACTTAAACAAAACCATTAAAAAAATTGATTCCAATACAACCTAGACTCTAGACTTGCATAAAACAATCCTAAGCAACATCTAAAACTTAAGACAAGAAATTGCAAGAAAGTAAGACGACACAATAGCAAATAAAAACAACACCCCCCCCCCCCCCAACTTAAGAGAGAGAAATGTCCTCATTTCTACCCAACACAACACAACGAAGAACAACAGCAACAAGAAACAGTACAAATAAAAACTAAATAAAAGAAAAAGACAAAGAAAACTCCCTCCTATCACTGATCACCACCATTGGCGTCCTCATCGCTAGTCTCCTCATTGTCTTCGGTGCTAACTCCTCTCCATGGTGCTAGGATGCTATCCGAAAATTGAGGCAAGAATGTGAAAGGCTTGGTGAAATTCCACTCAAGTATGCTTTCGATGGACCGGTCATGCACTTGGGCATAGCGCCAGTAAACCTGCTGCTGCTGATGCATAAAATGCATCATTTCCATCATATGGCAGTGGTGAGGGTCAACTACAGGAGCAGCGCTGGAGGAGGCATTAGTAGGCATAGCAGGGGCCTCATTCTCAACTGGTGGCGCAACAGGTGGGTTATGGTCAACATCTAGGGCAAAAGAAGAACTTTCCCCACGCTTCTGTGAATCAGAAGTCTGCGACACTCAAGAGATGTAATAGTGGGTGATATGATCAGAAATAAATATTTCTCAGGGCACTGCTCAACCATTAGGACACCCGCTTGATGATATAGTTGCGTGATCAGAGAGGGAAAGAAGGTATGCCCTGTCTTCTTACCAGCACACTCTCGTATTGCTTGGGCAATGATTCTACCCACATTGATGGTATGCCCTCCGATGATGGCAAGCAACAAGAACATTCGCTCCATATTGACAGTGGAAGTATGCATGGTGGGCATAAAACTATTGTGGACAAAGTAGAACCATACTTTAGCTTCAGGTGATAAAAATTCTCACCTACAAGTGAGGAAACCTTGGGTGGGGGAGGATATCCACTGAGTGCCAGGAACCGTATGATCATCTAATACTTGTTGGCATAACTCTGGATCACAGTTTTGAAACATGGCTGCATAGTCATCATCCTCAATATCCGGTAACCCATAAAGAGCATTGATGGCAGCGGATGTCAGTGGGACTTCGGTTTCGCGTACTAGGACACTTGGTAACTGGGTGGGCCAAAGGTTGGCATAGAATTCCCTCACAATAGTATCATCAGGCATAAGGCGAGGACTACAAAAGAGCTGCCAACAGAGTGCTTCAATAGGAGTGCGAACATAAAGGGGCATTTCTACTTCATCAACACTATTCAAATTAAATCCCTTGTCTGCTAAAAAGATTTGGTTGCGAAATGTGTTCTCATAGCGATCAACAACCTCAGTACCGCTGAACTTAACATAAGAACTGAGCTTCCTAGCGACTTGCTTCTTTCTTCGAGGCATTCTCAACAAAGAATCAAAACAATAGAATGCAGCCCAAAAGTTTTTCTTATCAACAACCCTTGCTTATCAAGTTAAATATATCCCCAAAGTATTGTAATATGCCTCTGAAATTTCAGCTTCAACAGATGCCCAAAAAAAGAAAAATTGGCTAGAATACAGCAATAAACCTCTTCATAGTCGTGAGCACAGTGACCAATCAAGTACAGTAGCCATTCAAATCGCAGGAACAACCAATCCCAGCCACAATCAATTGCAATGCTCAAATTGATGAAACAAGAGTAATATGGTACCTTGAAGGATTGGGCTACACTTGTGGATGAACTCTTGTTCTTGGAAAAATGTGCTTGAAATCCCAAGGAAGAACAAAGCAATGAGCTACCAAATATGTATCTTGAATGGGCAAGTGGGAGCCAAGAGAGTGCTAGAGCTTCGAATGGGTCTTGGGTGACATTGGTTGGCAGTGTTTGACTGGGTTGGTGATGAAACGGGTCATGGTTCGGCAGATTAGGGTCGGGGGCGGCTGTAGGTGGGTCGCGACTATGGGTTTGGGAACTTCGGGGCTTGGATGGGTGTCGTGGGCTATGGGGGTGAGGTGGGTTTGGGAACTTCACGGCAGGGGGGGTCGGGTGAAGGTGGGTGAGTCACTGCTGGTTCGGGTGGGCGAGGTTTGTGGTGGCGAGTCGGGACTGTGGGTTCGTGGTGGCGAGTTGGGGCTATGGGTTTGGGTGGACGGGGTTCGTGGTTCTTAGTGGTGGCTTGGTGGTGCAGGTGGGTGAGTGATGGAGGGAGGTGGTTGCGATTTGTCTAGGGTGGTCGGAGATGATGGGGCTTCAGAAGTCGGGTGGAGGTGGTGGGTATCGGGTTTGGGGCAGAGTTGTAAGTTTTGGGAGGGGTGAAATTAGGGATTGGTATTTTTATTTTTTATATGGGGTAGTTTCTGAACTTTGCCCAAACCTTCTTAAGAATTCTCAAATCTCACCTACCTCCAATGTTGCAGCATCACTAAAGAGCTTAACAGCATAGCTGCAGCATCGCTTCCAGACTTTCCATCATTCAAATGATCAGCAAACCAACCATAAATATTACCAAGTCCTAACTTGAAACATGTCCAAATTTGCTTCAATCGACCCATAAAACTACCTGAATCCTCATAGCCACCCTAGAACATGAATTTATTCAAATCCACAACATAGACAATGAAGGAAGGAGGTGAAAAACATGAACAAAAATAGAATACTATATATATATAATTAATTTGCTGCTCTCCAAGTATAGCTTTAAGCCCATCAGCTCAACACATGACTCTTCAAGGATTAATTAAGGTAAGCGAGGTCTTGTTTCGCTCAACCTCACCACCCTAATATTGTTTCAACCTCTGTCCATTAACCTTGAATTCACCTCCTTCGTTTCCTCTCAACTCCATAGCCCCATAAGGATAAACCTTAGTAATAGTAAATGGCACAGACCACCTTGACTTGAGCTTCCCAGGGAACAGTTTAAGTCTAGAATTAAACAATAAAACTTGCTGCCCTTCTTCAAATGAACGGGGTTGGATATGCTTGTCATGCCACCTCTTTGTTTTTTCCTTATAAAGCTTTGCATTCTCATATGAAAACAAGCGCATTTCTTCCAATTCATCAAGTTGTAGCATTCTCTTTTCCCCCGCCAGTTGCAAGTCTAGATTGAGTTGTTGGAGTGCCCAATAAACTCTATGTTCAAGTTCCACTGGCAAGTGGCATGCTTTTCCAAACACTAAGCGGTACGGAGACATTCCCAAGGGAGTTTTAAATGTTGTTCGATAGGCACATAGAGCATCATCCAACCTCTTGGACCAATCCTTGCAATTTGGATTCACCACCTTCTCAAGAACACTCTTGATTTCTCTATTAGACAATTCCCCTTGGCCATTGGTTTGAGGGTGGTATGTTGTAGCCACCTTATGATTCACACTATACTTAGCCAATAAGCTAGCCAACACTTTGTTCACAAAATGGGTTCCCTCATCACTTATGATAGCTCTTGGAGTGCCAAATCTAGTGAAAATATGCTTGTGTAAGAACCTCATGACCACCTTGGAATCATTGGTAGGATAAGCAGCGGCTTCAACCCACTTAGAAACATAATCAACAACCACCAAGATATACAAATTACCATACGAGGGTGGAAAGGGGCCCATGAAATCAATCCCCCAAACATCAAACAATTCAACTTCTAGTATATTAGTTAGAGGCATTTCATGTCTTCTTGAGATGATTCCAACCCTTTGGCAGCGATCACAACTAGCGGCATAAGCATGAGCATCCTTAAATAGAGAATGCCAAAAGAAACCAGATTGTAAAACTTTGGCGGCGGTATGTGCTCCCCCAAAATGACCACCACAAGGTGATGAATGACAATGAAACAGAATACCCTCTACCTCATGTCCAGCAACACATCTTCTAATCATCTGATTTACACATTGCTTAAATAGAAAGGGCTCCTCCCAAAAATAAGACTTCACATCATGCAAGAATTTCTTCCTTTGTTGGCTAGTCATCTCTGGTGGCATCAACCAACTAGTCAAATAATTAGCAAAACCAGCAAACCAAGGAAGCTCATGAGAATGGTTGACCTCAAACACTTGTTCATTGGGGAATGTTGTTGATATTTATAGACCAAATAAGAGATTATACGCAGCAGAACAACAATCAAAATTGTTAATTTAATCCCACAAGATTTCTAGATCTACTTCTTCACATACATATATATATTGAATCAAAGAGATGAATAGAAAAATTTCCTCAAGTCCTTCCTTGCTGCTATCTTTTTGTACGACAAAATCCTTGAGATCTCACACCAAGATCTTCCAAAATGTTCTCAACACACAAAGAACGAGTGTGGGCTCGTTATACAAAACAATAGGCAAAATCTATTTATCAGATGTTCTCAACACATAAGATCTGATAAAGTTTGGACCTAAATTTGTGAAGAACAGTGACCTATGCTTGTAGCACTGTTCTATTTCTCTCAGGGAGATTTCACGAAATATTTTCTATCTCTGAAAAGTATCACTCTGGAAAAACTGGTCTCCTATATTTAATATATCCAATATATATTAAAATAAATAATATTAGTTATTTTAAACAATTTAAAAACAACTAATCAGTTATCAGATTTTTGTTTAAATAATAATATTTTAATCATATTAAAATATCTCATTATTTATTTAATATTTAAATAACTAAAATTGTTGAACCAAGATTCTTCTGGAATCTTCTTGTGCGTGTAGCACAGTGTTTGTGCACTGTGCTACATGCCCAACCCATGCCAGGAGGGCATGCGATTTTCCCACTTTTTTCATCATTATTTAAATACCAAAATTCCCAAAAATAAATTAATTCAAAATTAATTATATTTTTGTTAAATCAAATAATTAATTAATTACACATAATCATACAATAATTATGTTTAGTGCATAGAAAAATATTTTACTTATCAAATAAGTCCTTTTGCCCATTTTTTTATTTATCTTTGTTAGTGTTTGTTTGAGCCATTTCGGGGACCATAGACCTATAACATTAAGCTCCAATAAATTAAAACTAAATAATTAAACTATTTAATCATAATATTTAATTTATTAATTCTGATATTTCTCCATTATAAATTCAGAATTGAACTCTTTATGTTATAGATATACTTTTACAGAAATCTTATTTTAAGTTGTCCATTGATATAACCATCTTACAATAGTTCAACCCTCTAATTAATTAGTTCATAAATTAGAATGGAAGAATTACTATTTTACCTTTCTAATTTACTTCTTATTCCTTAAGTACCATTAATTCACTAGTGAATAATTAATCTATAATCTAATTATAGATTTGAGCTCAAAATCATTCAGTTCACTACAACATTTTTGACCAAATATTACGGTCAAATATGATAGAATTTAAAAAGCGTTATTAATGCTATGGGTAAATAATAAGAAACACATACAAACTTTTGGAGACAAATGGCGGCAACTGAAATAATAGGCGCCAATTAAAATACACGCGTCTTTTTTTGGTTTTATTATCTAACCCAACCTTTCTCATCCCGTCTCTCTCACTTCTCAATCCCTAACTCTATTCTCAGTCTCTCATTCCCTCTCTCACTTCTCAACTCTATTCTCAGTCAACTCTATCTCCTTCACTTCTCTATTCTCAGTCTCACTTCTCTATCTCCTTCACATCTAACCTCTTGGATCTGTCTTCAAGTTTTACCATTTCTCATGTAGGTGGCTGGCGCAAGAGGCTGGACAGCGACGGAAACGGGGCTCAACGGTGTGTGGGCTCGACGGTATTTCTCTCTCTCCCTGCTTTCGACGGTTATGCTCTTATTTTGAGTGGATTTACTAGCTTTCACCCATTACCTCTGTTTTTTTGCCTCAAATTTCAGCTACAAATCTTTCTTCTAAGGGAAATTTCGGACCTTATTTGCTTTAATGTGCTCTATTTTTTAGTTTTGTTTTTTATTTGTGAGATGCTAAATTTTTTTACTTGGGGATACTGAAACCCTTAAGCAGTGTTATAGCTCCATTAATCATATGGGTTTTGTTGATTTGGGGATACTGAAACTAATAAACACTCCTGGTTTAGTTTCTTCTTTTTTCTATTTTTGTTTCATTCCACTCACAGGTTCTCGTTGGATTTATGTATTAATTAAAGGCATTTTTTAATTTCCTATTGTTGTTAGCTAGTTTAAGGATTCGGCTAAGATATAAATAGTTATTTTGGGTTTTTATTAGTAGTTTTTTGAGTAAATTGATGATGGCTCTTTTGGAAGAAGCGAAATATCATTTGATAATTTATTAATCTGCCTTTTTTTTAATCATTGACAGAATATCAAGATTTTGATTTAACAGTGATTAGTTTTGCCTTTTGATTAAGTGACTGTTTATTTTTTCTTCCATTCGTGTGATATTCTTATGAGTGCTCCAATCTTAAAGTCTTTATGAATAACCTTAGTAGTGGTAGATTTAATGGGTTTCGCTTCTCTCAGGTGCTCATATATCTTTTCGTTTGTTCAGTTTTCAGTTTAATGTGAATAAATCATTTGAATATGAATATAGACACACACACATATATATACATTCTTTGTGTTTGTAGTATAGTAATATATATATATATATTGTTTTTTTAAGTGATGAAGGTGATTGAGCCTACTCCGTGAGGAAGAGGGGCTGATTTTTTTTTTTTGAAGTGAGGGGCTACTTTGATCTTAGCATGAAATTTGAATATGATATTGATTTTTGATGTTCTATGTTTTGTGTTGGTGGTGCTACTGTTTTGTGTTCTCATTAACAGTTGCAAAACATTTTTTTTATTAATCCAGACTTATTTTTTTTGTCTCTGTTACAGGTTATTACTCTTGAGGATGTAATAAAGGGAATGAAGGTATAAAATTACATTGTACAATTGTTTTAGTTCTAGTTCTTTTCATATTTGACTTTCTATCTCTTTGTTCTTCAAAATAAAACTCAACATTATTGCAGGAGAATTCTACACCAAAGTGGAATGATGTAGTTGTTTTCATTCTTCCTGAGTTTGACGTCTCTACCAATCCTACAGAAAAGTCACCAAATGATTAGAGTAGGTAACAATATCTTTCTCAAGCTCATTAAGTTTGTAAAAAAGCATGCTTCTCTCTAATATGTTGGCATTGTTGAGTTAATACGTATACAAAGGAATATCAATTTCTTATATTTTTTTGTTATTGCTATTTGGTTTATTGTTCAAGGAGAATTTTGGGTATTATCAAACAAAATTTAGCTCCTGGATCATGAAGGGTCATGTTTTAAACTTTTAACAATGTTGAAAATAAAGAGAAGGTGAGCTTACTAGTAATGTTTTTTTTTAAAACAAATTATCAAAGGTCATACTCTGTTTTAACTTAGAATTATATGTTTGATAAAATGTGTCACGATTTTACAAATTTTAATAGAGATTGAAAGTTATTTTGTTTTTGTTGGTTTGCACTCTAAATATCACTATACTTTAAACATTATAGTTCCAAGTATATGTGGATGGATCTGTGTCCAAGATGCGCTGATGACATTAATTCATGTATATTTTCATAATTTTGTATGCCTAAGAAATACACTGAATATATATTGATATGCATATATGCTCAAAATGAGCTTGTCTTTAGTGAACTAAGAGAATTATTGTCTTTCTCTACATAAAACAATTAGATTCTAATACAAAACAATTAGCAGCAACAATGTATCCACATTTCTTGGAAATTAGTAAGTTTTCTATTGGAAGCTCCTTTGAATGATCTTTGATGTGTTACTTACAAAAAAAAAAAAAATCTTTGATGTGTTTATTTAGTAGCATTATTTTTGTAGTTAGGGTGAGAAAAATTGAAAATGGTATCATTTTTTGTTTTATTCCTACCTTAATTATGTTATATCTGTACTAAATTATCTCAAAAGACCAGCGACTATATGACTAGTAATTGGTTGATTCATTTCAATTTATTGATGAAAAATCTCTGTGAAATGATGAGACGACTTTCGATTTGATTAGTTGGAAAATTTTTGCACTAAAACTCCAAATATAATTGCATGCTATGGAGGCCAAAGATAACTGTACAATTAGGAGAGCCTAAGGACAAAGAAAAAAAAAATTGTTGTTTTTACATAAGCTTCTCATTGCTACATAGTAGCAAACTTAAAAACAAGGGTTGAATCAATCACATTTAGGGTATTGGTTAAGAATAAGGACTGCCAATATGAATATGTATGTTTTCCAAAGTTTATGAGAAGTATTCATTCTATACTTACAGTGAGAAATGAATCGATTTTTTTTGTTACCTATGATGATAATGATCAGTTCTTGTAGAAAGGTCAACTTGTAGAAATCCAGCTTGGGATTTCTCCTCCAAGAAATCAAGCCCCTTTTGTTCTGAAATTCAGCTTGGTAAATTTTTGGTCTAAGCCTGTTCATGTGATTAATTCTTGCTTGAACTCTTATTTATTATAGTGTCACTAAGTGTTTTTATTTGTTATAGCTAGCTTATTAAGTATATTATAATTAAGGAATCCTGAATGGTGTCTCACATTCTTTGCAGTAGCACTAAAGGCCTCTCTGTGGCTTATATTTGGCTTTAAAGTTGGGGTTAGAACAAGGGCTATAGACACCAACAGGTAACTAGTACAAGATCAAGAAACTAAGGCATATTTATAATAGTGAGTAATACTATGTACAACAATTAATAAAAACACATTCAGTAATATTATTAGTGAATCTTTCTTTTTCAATACTACATATATATGGATCTGGCACAATGCTTTTCTGCAATTGATTTGTTACTTTTGAAATTAATATATGTGATACTTTGTTGCTTTCTTTCTCATTTTCTGACAAGTTTACGTTCCTAGGTGTTTTGGCTTTCTATTGATTATCTTGCAGTTGCAAAGTCCGCAGTTGTGAGTTTCGATGCTTTCATACTCTTCTTAAATTTTTCTTCCTGTACTTCTAGTGGCCTTTTGACCTTGTTTGGCTGTAGGCATGTGTTAATTTCATTAACATGTGTGTATAGATTCTTGACTCCTACTTCACTTTTGTGATGTATGTGGAGCATTGGTGTGAGGAGAATTTCAGGAGCCTAACACTGGGCAGCCCATATTTTTCTGACATTGAAATGGTTAGTTGCTAAAAAAATACTATGTCATATACCTTTTTTTTTATTGAGTTTCAGATGATCTCCAGAATATATTGTTTACAAATTGGTGCAACATAATTTTCTTTTTGAAACAAAACTACCTGTATTATTACTTAAGAAAAATACAAGTAAAGAAGGAAAACTCCATCAAAACAAACCAAAACAGAAATAAAAGACAGGGAATCTGGCTTTTATTTTATGTGTGTATTTTATGTTTGTTTATTTATGTATATATGTTTAACTTTACCTATTCTCTGGTTTGATACCATTTCTCTAATATGTATTATTTGGTCTTTTTGCTTCAGTTACCTCAACATATTGAGATACAATAATAGAGTACTCTTCCTTGTTGTTACATGTTTCTTAATTATAGTTAGTGAGGAAAACCATTCACATAATATATGATGAACTATATGTTTCTCTTTTCTGTTTTTGACGCTTTAACATTGCATTTCTTAGTGGCCCTTCAACTTTGTTGCATTTCTGCTTTTGAGCATTTGTATCTTTCATTTCATATGAACATTCTTGGTTTGGTAAAAAAAAAACTTTGTGAATGTTTAGACATATACCTATCCCTCTCATATTAGTTATGCTTTTAATTTGTCTCATTCTTGGTTGATGAATACTTAATTCTTACTTTTTGCACTTTTTATTTATAACTTTGGCCACTATATTATGACTTAGAAACACTTAGTTAGCTTTTATTTCTATCTTTTGCATGGTTGTTGAAGTAAGTACATTTGTGATGCTGAAAGTTTTCTTAATGTTTTTTAGGATGACATTGTTCTTAATTCTTTGTGCAGGCATGCACTTAGACTCTGATCTAGTGATCTTAAGCTTGAAGGCAATTGGAAAACTCAAGGTGAAATATTTTCATACAAGTATGCTTCATTTATAATCATGAAATTCTTTTATGTATATGGTTTATCTACTCTCAGCATTTGAAGAAATGACCTACTGAGTTTGCTCTTGCTTTTGATCCCATCTTTATTTTCTTTGAGACTCGAGTTTTGGCTTAAGAAATTCCACTTAGTCTGGATCAAATCCAAGGTGTTGAGCTTTTTATTTCACCTTTATTCAATTAAGAAATTGAGTGACTTCATATTATTTTCATTCGCTGCCTACATATATTTAAATTTGCCCTTTCATTGAGCTAATTTTAATCAGAAAGTAAGTCAATAAAAATAATATGATGTTAAAACGAAGATGATGCCAAAACATAAAGATTGATAGAAAATAAGAGTGATAGAAAGAAACATATCTTTCTCTTATTGTTTGGTATGAAGGAATGAAGAACTTGATTAAGTAAAATTATAATACAATGACAGGGACTAAGTTAAACAGGAGAGAATGATATTATAATTGTTCGTTTAATTTATGTTTTGAGTCATTTAATATGTCTAATTTTCTATGAAGGAGTGGCTGTTTCATATTGAGTTATGCAAAAAAGTGT
Organism: Humulus lupulus; assembly: GCF_963169125.1. NCBI lineage: Eukaryota > Viridiplantae > Streptophyta > Magnoliopsida > Rosales > Cannabaceae > Humulus > Humulus lupulus. Next base: position 160,116,918 of record NC_084795.1, read on the forward strand.
ATAAATTGACTTTGAAGTCTTGATCTTTGCTCCTGTTGTAAATATTTATTGTTTAAATTGTTCTCTATGCATAATCTGTCTCTGTTTTGAATTTTCTCTCTCTCCACTCTTTTGTCTACCTAACTCCCTTCCCAGACTTTCTCTCATCTTTAAATTAGTTTAAGTATACATAGGGTGCAATGATATAAACTTGCCCAAGTCAGTAGATTGTAAGCTATTGTAATAACAATTTCTTTTCCTACCATATGATATAAACTTGCCCAAATTGCAAATTATTTAACTTAGTTAGTTGGCTGATTAAGCAAGTTGACAGTTAGTTAAGTGGTAGCTGATTGATCTGTTATGGTTTACTATGAATATGTTAGTCTTACTCTTTTTTTTTAGATCATTATAAGTAAGTGTTGTATTCTCTTCTGCTCTGATTTCCTCTCTTTCATTTCTGAACTTAAATGTTTGTTTTGTGGAAAAATCACTATTGCTTAGCTTTTTCTTTTTTAATAGGCTGATAGGTCTGAGATTGTTATGGCATTGAAATTTAACTAGTAAATGCTTATCTTTTTTTGCATTGCTATTTGCTCAGAGGAAAGAACTCAATTGGGATTTAGAATTATTTTAAAATTGAAATGTACATAAATAAAATTTTATTGCTACATATTAGTTGGTGATACTCTCTTGTTTATAATAACTTTTCATCGTTCATTATTTAATAGTTTCAAACTTAATGTGGAGTGTTAGAATTTTTAATCTCTTCTCGTGTGCTTAATATTTGTTGATCCATGATTAGGGAATTAGAGTACTTCTTTTGTGCTTAATACTTGTTGATATAAGATTAGGGATGTAGAATTTAGTATGAAATTTCTGGGGTTATATGTACGAAACAGGTTTTGAATTAGATGTTGATGTGAGAACATACTTAGTTGTCTCCTTATATTTTTCAGTTTATAGTAGTGATGGTGGTGAGAAATTAATTGAACAGAATTAGAGTTGTACTGACTTTTACTTTCTTGTTGGTTGTATTTGTTGCTTGAGTAAGTTTCCTTAAAAGTTGCTATTGATTTTCATAAAAAATAGATCTATAGGAATGATATTCTAAATCCATTAGCCATGTATCTTTCTTACTTCTGATTATTTGTTCTTGTTATTTATTGATTTGTTTTTGTGGTCTTATTTTTGTAGTCTTATTCTTGTGGTACATGTAGCTCATTTAAACTTTAGTTAGCAAGAAAGAGTAAAAACATGATAAAACTGAAGAAATTGTATTATTAAGACATAAATAATATATACACGTCATGTTTATCAATAGTTATCTAAATAAGAAATTGTGGAAATGCTGATTTTTCAAACTTCTTATTTTTTTTTCATAGCTTGTAAATTCTAAAGGAAGATAATAGTTTGATTTTGCTAGTTTTCTTTATCTCTGATTATAGAAACTTTTGTATAGTTGGTTGTGAAATATGATGCATGTTTTTCAATGTCTTAACATACCTACCCTTATGTTACTTTTTTTTATGTACTCTTTTAGTTTACTATTAACTTTATGTTTAAGCATTAATTATTTAAATTTTATGTAGCTAAGCAAATCGACCCACAACAAAGACAAGGGCACAGTGGATGATGAATTGAAGGATGGAGCAAGTTTCATGGTTTACTTTTTGTGTATCTTGCTATGGCTTTGTTTTTCATTTTTGAAGTAAAAGATGTTCAAGATTATAGAGCTTTATTATGTATGCTTTCAAACTTAAGTTAGAACTAAGACCTCATGAAGTAATTCTTGTTTAATGTAATACTTATGGTTTATCAATCTATTTAATATTATATTTTGTGATTAATTTTGATATTTTTTTTATCCAAATACGATAATAAAAACCTTTTAATTTAAAAGAAAACTTATAATTATCCTTACACAACAAAATTAAAAATCTTTTATCTAGACTAAAATAACAAAATTTTATTACTGGACTTTTAATATGGTATTTATGGTTGTCTTGGATACATATTATAAGTGTAACAAAACGTTATGATTTATATCATATAACAAACTAAAAACACTATCAAAATAATCAATTATAACAGTTGAAAAGTGTTATACAAAACGTTTAAGATTAACCTTCAAATTTATAACCAATTACTCTAACTAAGCGTTATTATTTTAATATGATAGCAACTAAAAATGTGTCATTGAATACTTTAAGATAACATCAAACATAACATTCAAAAACTGTTATAGAAAAGACATGACTTTTAATAACAGGGGCTATGTTAGCGTTTTGAGAAGTGTTATGAATACTTCTGGTTAGCAGTTTTTAAGTGTTATGAATACTGTTTTTTCTTGTAGTGGTTCCAGAATTAACCCTTAAGGGAACCAATATACGATCCGTTAGGAAAGATTAGATTCCGTATTGTTGATACATGTTCCCAGTCATCCATGATATTAAATCTCCAAAACAAAAGTCATTAGCCTCAATCTATGAAGAGGCCTTAACAAATGAATCAAAAGATTTAATAAACATAAACAAGAGTTCACGAACACTCAGTATTTAGGTTGATCTATAAATGATCATTAGTTATGATATGAATTACAAATCTTTATTATTAAATGGTTTTTGATAAAGACTTTTATTCATATCGGTCATTGTCATATATAATCATATTATATAAAGCACCTTTACCAAGATGTCTTACCACAACAATAATCCGAATCTAGATTATTTGTATCAACATGATACTCAGTAAACCGTACTTACAACCCTAATTAAAGAATTCCATAACTTCAATTTGTTGTCGACTATTTTTATTCATTCATGTGATCTTAATTCTCTCATACTAATACAAGATCACATTCTCAATAATAAATATGGAATTTTTCTGATATTTACAAAGAAATTATTCAAACAATAATTTAAATAATCTAAATATAACAATAATAGACCATTGTATTTATTTATTCATTGAAATAATAAATGTTTCTTACATGCTTTTAGGACATACTCTTAATAAATGTTTCTTTGATGGGGACAAGAGAGTTGGAATCTTTTTAACGCTCCATTCTTGATAAATGGTCAGCCACTTGATTTTCTATCTTGAATCTCAACATTCAAAAGCACCCACTGAATCAATCTTGTCTTTGCATCCTTCTTGGCAATCAAATACTTTATGGCTGAGTGATCGGTGTAGACAATCACTTTAGTTCCCACAAGATAGGAGTGAAACTTTTCAAAATCAAAGACAATGGCTAGTAGCTCCTTCTCATTTACAATGTAATTCAATTGAGCTCCTGTCAAAGTGTGGCTGGCAGAATAAATAGAGTGAAACACCTTGTTCCTTCACTGCCCCATGACAGCCTCGACAACATAATCGCTAGCATCACACATCAGTTCAAAGGGCAAACTCCAATCTGGTGCGATAATGATAGGGGCTGAAATTAATCTCTCTTTCTACTCTTGAAAAGCCTTCAAACATGCTCCATCGAAATGAAATGGTGTATCCTTCTCTAACAGATTGCAAAGAAGCTTGGAAAATCCTATAGAAATCTCTAATGAACCTTCTATAGTTACCTGCATGCCCAAGAAAGCTCCTAATGTTCTTCAATGAATTAGGAGGTGGTAGCTTTTCAATAACTTCAATTTTTGCTTTTTTCACTTCAATCCCTTGCTTTGATACCTTATGCCCCAAAACAATACCTTCCTTAACCATAAAGTGACATTTTTCCCAATTAAGGACTAGATTTGTCTCTTCACATCTCTTCAACACCTTAGACAAGTTGCTCAAACATTCATCATAAGAATTCCCAAAGACTGAGAAATCATCCATGAAAGCTTCTAGAAATTGCTCAACCATATCAGTAAAGATTGCCATCATACACCACTGAAATGTAGCAGGAGCATTGCACAAACCAAATGGCATTCTCTTAAATGCAAAGGTGCCATAAGGGCAAGTGAATGTAGTCTTGTGTTAATCTTCTTGGGCCACTGCTATCTGATTGTAACCAGAATACCCATCTAGGAAACAATAGTACTCTCTCCCAGCAAATCTGTCTAGCATCTGATCAATGAAAGGAAGAGGGAAATGATCCTTCCTAGTGGCCTTGTTTAGCTTCTTGTAGTCCATGCAAATCCTCCATCCAGTCACAGTTCTAGTAGGAATCAACTCATTGTCTTCATTCTTCACCACTGTGATCCCACCCTTCTTAGGTACACACTGTACAAGACTCACCCATGAACTGTCAGAGATAGGATAAATAATGCCAGCATCCAACCGCTTGATGATTTCTTTCTTCACTACTTCCTTCATGATAGGATTTAATCTTCTTTGCCCCTCAATAGAACCTTTTTCACTGTCTTCAAGCAAGATCTTATGCATACACAAAGAAGGACTAATACCTTGAATATCTGCAATAGTCCACCCAATGGACTTTTTAAACTTTCTCAACACCTCAAGCAACTTTTCTTCTTGATCATGATTCAACTCCGCTGAAATAATGACATGTTGTACGCCCTGGATTTCCCACGGGCTGTTAGCAAGCTGAGATACGGCCTAATCATGAGATTCGGCCTAATCATGTCTACCACGTGGACATCCCCAAGACCGGAGCTGCCATAGAAAGATCCTACCTCCTTAGCTCGAGGTAACCTAAGGGTTTGCCAAGAATAGACTGAGTTTGGACTTTGAAGGCCACAGGACGAGGGAAGCATCCAGCTCGTGGTACGAGCTAGAGTTGGAGGCTGTGACCCTTTATAAAGTCAACCACGCAAGGTAAACGTGCATATATCAGATATCACGTGTCTGATATATCCCTGACTTCTCGGACACGCAGCATGAATGTGCGTATTCAGACACCCACGACTGGGTTGGGTCGTGCGGCCCATAATCCCTTAACCTATTGATTAGACCACACTTATGTGTCAGGTTTTAGGAATTAATCATGAATGTCACAGAGTTGACATGATAGGTAAGAAGGTCACGGGATGACCTTCTTACCAACTCCCAGGTGCCTTCTCCTATAAATATGGAGACCCTGGGAGTTACAAAGGGTTGGATTCTATTATGTAAAAAAATACCCTGTAAAAGAATACCAAGCATATAACAATAATATTGACTGGTGGAGTAGAAGGATTTTAACCTTTGAACCACCTAAAAACGTAGTTGTGTCACCAGCCCATTTCTAAAAAGATCATTCATCTATTTTGGTTCAACATAAGCACTAATCCCTTTCTCTTATCTTCTTAATTACCTGTTGGCGAAGAACCGCGTCAACAGTTTGGTGCTTTCATTGAGAGCAAGTTAGATTGGTGCTGTCGCAAACATCCCCGGCGAACAAATTCCTGATGGGCAGGAGGCTCATCATATCGCCATCCCCGGCGAACAAATTCCTGAGGTTCAACAGCGGCCGGGCAAGCAGCCGGTGGGCCAAGATGACACTGGAAGTTCGGCGCCCCGGCCACCTAATCCAAACCCAGGTTAGTACACTGCGGTGGAGATGGAGAATGCTCAGCTGAGAAGCCAACTAGCAACAGCTAATCAACAGATCAAGGATGTGTTGGCCCGACTACCCCCTCTTACAACCGACGCTAACGTCGGAAAGAGGCAAGGCGAGACTCGTAAGTCCCGCCGGGGTAATCGGTCCAGGCATAGCCACTTGGACAGACCTCCGACAGCTAACTCCATTCCCTCATCGCACCGTCGAGAGGCAAACTTCGAAGGAATGCCTAGAGCCGAACAACAACAGTACAACCGTTCGGTCCGAACTTCAACTCCCAGCTCCCAACCAGCTTCGAGCGTGCCCACGAGATCTCGAGGAAATTCCATAAGGAGATCCGGGGAGGGCTCACAGCATCAGCCCATCCCCACCAGCCGTCCTGCGTCTCATCCAGATCGCCAAGCGCGGGACCCACATGTTGGCAGGGCCGAAAGGCCCCCACCTAACTTGATCCGTGCTGATGGAACCAGGATTGCATCCCCGGTCAGGCATCCTCCCTCTCCAATAAGATATCCATCTCCACCTCGGTCCATCCGAGATATTCCAGCCTACGGAAGTAGCAGGAGAAACCCGCCATCCGCAGGGCCTTCCTGACGTAGCAGGGCACCGAGAGAAAGCACGGATCCTCACCACCAAAGGCAAACTCCGAGCTTTTCTAACGGGAGCTACTGGACCGGCAGTCGCCGAAGCGACCTTTCTGGCAGAGACCTGCGTTAGCGTTTAAGCTCGGTACAAAGTCCTCAAACCACCCAGGGAGGCGACCTGTGAGATCACCTTAACTCTCATAGAGGAGAGCCAGTAGGAGGTGGTAGCCATGCTCGCTCAGGGGGAGACCTGTCCGAAGTACGTAACGGTGGGAATGCCCCAAATAAGCTATCTCAAGATAGGAGGGGCAATAACCCACCAAATATGTACAATGGATCCGGAGCTGTTGAGCAGCCTTGGAATAACCAAGGAAATCAGGACAAAACCCTCGAGCGCCTGGCTCAGATGGAGGAGTTGATGAGGAAGCTCGTGTCGGAGAAAGAGAAAGATGAATATGATTCGGGGGACGAGATGGAGCTCTTCGCCCCCAGCATAGCAGCAACGGCTTACCCACCCGGTTTCCGTATGCCGCACCTGTCCAAATTCAATGGAGACGGAGATCCGTCGGATCATCTAGGGATGTTCAACACCCTGATGATGGCTCACAACATTGGCCCCGAGCTGAGGTGCCTGATATTTCCCTCCACACTGACTGGACCAGCCAGGCAGTGGTTCAAACAAAGCAAAAGACAATCAATCAGTTCCTGGAAGACTTTTTCTGCTGACTTCAAAAGGGCATTCCGAGCCTCCCAGGATGCCCGCGTCAAGGCCGATTCTTTGGCTAACGTGAGGCAGCAGCCCGACGAAACTCTGAAGGCTTACCTGAGCAGGTTCACGAACGTCGTTGCTCGGGCTAGAGACGCGGATGACAGCTCCAAGCTCATGGCCCTGAGAATTGGAATCCTTGTCGGAGGGGAACTCTGGAAAGATATACAAAGGAAGGGAGTTAGCTTAGTGAACGAATTCCTAAATAGGGCCCAAGAATGGATCAACTTGGAGGAGGCCGAAGCCTCAGCTGCAGGGACCAGCCAGGCCCTTGAGCAGCCCACTGGAGTGGGGACGGAGGTGGCGACAGCGACCCAAAACGTCACACAGAACAACCAGCTCGGTGGAGGCAAAAGAAAGGGGAACGGCGAGGGCAGCCAGCACAGCCCAAAGAAAAATAAGCCCGTAGACAAGTTTAAGCCCATCTACGCGACTTATACGAAACTCACCCACTCTAGGGTGAATATCTTCCTGGCAAATTCTACTCGTCTCCCCTGGAAGAGGCCGGAGCCGTTGAAGCACCAGAAGGGGAAGAGAGACACCTCCAAATTTTGCTGTTTTCACAACGATGTTGGCCACAATACCGATGATTGTAGGCATTTGAAAGATGAGATCGAGACTCTCATCCGAGCCGGCCCCTTGGCCCAATACGCGCAGAATAGAGTTCCAGCAAGTCGATCTGCTCCGAAAGTCCCGGTCAGTCAGCCCGGGTCTCGGGTAGATCAGGACGTCCCTCCTCCCGTGATAGGAGGAGAAATATACACAATATTTGGAGGTCCGCATATGGCTGGCACGAGCAAGGGTGCCCAGAAGAGGTACGTAAATGAACTCAAGGCGCATAATGGAGTAGAGTTCATTCCGGAGCAGCGTCTGCCAAAGCAGCAGCGATTGGAGATGCAACCGATCATTTTTACAGAAAAAGATGGGGACAATGTCCAGTTCCCTCATAACGACCCTCTGGTCGTAGCAGTTCAGCTCGCTAATCGGAGAGTTAGGAGGGTGTTGATCGACAATGGGAGCTCGATAAACCTTCTATTTCGGTCCACATTGGAGAAGATGGGTTTGACTGTCGCCGAGCAGGAGGCGACCTCCATGATGCTGTATGGTTTTTCGGGAGAGGGATCAGCGGCTATAGGGACTATCGAGCTGGTGATCACCCTAGGAGAAGGACCTCGGACAGTCTCCAAACTCCTTGAGTTCGTGGTCATCGACTGCTCCGCCGCATACAATGCAATTTTGGGACGACCCATGCTCATAGCCTTTGAGGCCGTCATTTCCATTCGCCACCTTGCGATGAAATTCCCTACTTCCACGGGAATATGCACTGTCTATGGCGATCAGCTCGCTGCCAGGGAATGCTACAACATTTCCATGAAGGGAAAATCGAAACCTGGGCAGCTAGCAATGGCCATCCAAGGTGGTGAAGAGGAATCTCAGGAACCCTTAGCTGATCCTGAGATTGAAAAACCTCAGAGCGCCGAAGGGGAAAATATCGTCTTAAGTGAGGATATTGACCCCCGAATAGGCGAGGACAGGTCCGAGCTCCAGTCTATTGAGGAGCTCGAGGAAATAAACATCGATCCGCAGAACCCTTCACGGATGGTCAAGCTCGGGAAAAACCTCTGTAGCAAGAGGAAGGCAGAGCTGACTAAATTCCTGCAGAACAACATGGATGTGTTTGCATGGTCACACGAGGACATGGTGGGAATCAGCCCGAGTGTCATCATGCACACCCTTCATCTAGATAAAAGTGTAATGCCCCAAAATCTCCGATGTGTTTAACGGCGTGAATAGTAGGCTGGGAGGGCCATACTTGCTTAATTATGTTATTAATTGATAAAATGCATGTATATGTTGATTATATTATAATATGATGTGAAATGCATGCATGTGAGTCAATATTTTTAATTACAGGGGTGTGATGGTAATTTGGCCCGTTGGGGGTAAATTGTTTATTTGGATGCATGTTGGTGATATATTTTGAGACCACATTATGATGTGGGTTAGTTCGAGCTATTCGGCATGAGACGATCATGGTATGTTAATTATCGGTTTGGTCATAACAGGCTTAAACTCAGGGCTCGGGGTGAGTCTCGGGGTGTTTTAATGATTAGAATGTTACCGGGCGTTAAAGGGTAACAGGATGTGAATTATTGGTTTTTGAGAATATTGAGATTGACGGGAATTGGGAAGCGTTAATTATGATTAACGGGATAAGTAGAAAGTACCAATTTTACCCTTGAAATGATTTTAGAAGCCTTAAATGACCTAGGGGTATTTAGGTCATTGGGTTTGGATATATGTGAAGTTTTAGATGGCTGTAGAAATAGAACAAAAACAGAGCAAGAACTTCCTTTCCCGTACATCCATTTCTCTCTTTTCTTCTTTGGAGTTTTTGAGCTCAAAGTGTGGAATCAAGCTAGGAAATCAAGGGGCTAAGGTTGTAGACTTGGTTAAGCCATTGAAGAGGGTTTGATTTCGAATTTGAGGTGAGTTTCAGCCATAACTTTCTGGTTTATCTCTGTTTTAGCTTTGAGTTTTCAGCTTGTAATTCTTTGGTGGATAGTTGGAATTAAAGGGAGTTAGGTTGATGTTTTTCTTGGGTTTTGATGAGGGAGAGTTATGGGTGATGTTTAGAGGTTAAATTGAGTGTTTGGAGGAGGTTTTGGGTTGGTTTGAAGGGCTGGTTCCAAGGGAAAACGCAGGAGGAGGCTTGCTGGTGCGTGTTGAATTCTGGGCTATTTTGCATATTGAGCCGCGGCATGGCATAGGTGAGCCGCGGCCCAAGGTGCCTGTGAGGGTTAGGCCGCCTCTGTTTGGAGGCACGCCGCAGCGCAGCTAGGGCGGGCCGCGGCCCTTAGGGAAATTTTGGCCAGAATGGAGTTTTTAGCTTGGGGATTCAAGCCTAAGGCCTTGGGGTTGAACCTACTACCCGGTTGAGTAGTGTTTGATGTCTTGGAGGTTAGGTTTTGGTTTGGGAACCTTTTATTATTCATTTTATTGATGGAATCCATAATTGGTTATGACCAGGTAACCGCTAAAAGACCAAAAGGTTGATCGTTCTCAGGGGTCGTTCTTTTATTCATTCTAGCTCGAACCAGAGGTAAGAAAACTGCACCCCAAGTGTGACATGCATGGATATTCATGAGGCATGCTGGTTGTGTAAATATGGACTTGGATTGAATATAGAATGTTTAGCATATGTTGCTCACTTGTGCATGGTACTGACTTATTAGTCAGGTTCGGCAGTGGTACTGGGCACTGGTCACATTGAGCTGACTCATTAGTCAGGACGGCCTTAGTGTGTTAACGCAAGCCAATAAAGATTAGATCTAATCGACTATCAGCATTGAATGACTCAAAGAGCATTAATGCCAGACCGACCCCAAGGGTCGATGAATGAAATAAGCGCTTGGAGGCTAGTGGCTTACCTAGCAGCCACTCTCCCACTTGAACCAGTGACATGCTTGTCAGTCACTCAGTATGGTTTACCAGAACCCGTTGAAGGCTAGTGGCTTACCTAGCAGCCACTCTTCCATTTGAATTAGTGACTTGCTTGTCAGTCACTCAGTATGGTTTATCAGGACCTCATGTGATGTTCACTCATTTGTTTGAAAGCTTTATGCTCAGTGTGATTATAATGATAATCATTTGATAATGCTTATGTATAGTGTTATGTTTTCTTGCTGGGCTTTGGCTCATGGGTGCTATGTGGTGCAGGTAAAGGAAAAGAAAAGCTTACCTAGCCTTGAGTGGAGAGCTTAGGTGGTGATGTGTACATATGCGGCCGCTTGACCACCACGGCCAAGGAGTTCTCAGAGGAAGTAGGGGGTTTACCCTATTTTTGCCGCTTAGGTCGGCGGGATTGTAAATTTAAAACAGTAGCGACCATTTTGTACTGAGAACAGCTTGTAAATGTTTTGATTAGCTCTGCAGAGCAGTTTGTAATGAAAATCTCCATTTCCTTTTTGTTGGTTTTATACCTTAACCTGTTAATTACACTTAGAGCACGTTTTTGACCAAAGGACTCGGGTAGCGAGTCAAATTTCCGGTCCACTGTTCACCGTAACTGTTTTGGGGTAACCAGGGCGTTACAAAAAGCGTTCCTGCGAAGTCCCAAATGCAGAGGCGCCTCAGAAAAACCCGGGCTGAAGCCTTAGAGGAAGAAGTAGCCCAGCTCAAGAAGTGCGGCTTTGTCCGTGAAGCCAAGTTTCCGATTTGGGTCGCCAACCCCGTGCTGGTCCCGAAGCCCAACGGGAAGTGGCGGACCTGCATTGACTTCTCCGACCTGAATAAAGCCTGCCCCAAGGATTGTTTTCCATTGCCGAGGATTGACCAACTGGTGGATGCCACGGCGGGGCATGAGCTCATGTCCTTTATGGATGCGTACTCAGGTTACAATCAGATCGCTATGAATCTGGCGGACCAGGAGCACACCAGCTTCATGACCCCGACTAACGTTTATTGTTACAAGGTCATGCCATTCGGGCTGAAGAACGCCGGTGCTACGTACCAAAGGTTAGTAAATAGAATGTTCGCAAACCAGATCGGGAAGAACATGGAAGTGTACGTTGATGACATGCTAGTCAAGTCAAAGACTGCCGATAACCATGTTTCCAACCTGGGAGAATGCTTCAAGATACTACGGGAGTATGGCATGAGGCTTAATCCGCAGAAGTGCACTTTTGGAGTCGCGTCGGGAAAATTCTTGGGTTTCATCATCAATACCCGAGGAATTGAGGCAAACCCCGACAAGATCAAATCATTGCTCGAGCTTCCCTCACCCAGGTCGCGCAAAGATGTCCAAGGCCTGACAGGAAGAGTGGCAGCCCTCAATCTATTTATTTCAAAATCCACCGAAAAGTGCTTGCCATTCTACAACCTGCTCCGAGGAAATAAGAAGTTCGAATGGACAGAAGAGTGCGAAGGCGCTTTCCTCGACCTGAAGGCACATCTGGCCGAGCCACCCGTATTATCCAAACCAAAAGCAGGAGAGCCTCTTTTTCTCTACCTAGCTGTCACAGAGGATGCAGCTAGTGCTGTATTGGTCCGAGAAGAAGACCGGTTTCAGAAACTTGTCTATTACATCAGCAAAAGACTTCTTGGAACTGAATCCCAGTACCCGTTGATGGAGAAATTGGCGTTTTGCCCCATCACAGCCTCCCGAAAGCTCAGGCCGTACTTCCAGTCCCACTCAATACACGTCATGACCGATCAGCCTTTAAGGCAGGTTTTGCAAAAACCTGAAGCATCTGGACGTCTGTTAAAGTGGGCTATCGAAGTCAGTCAGTTCGAGATTTTGTACACCCCACGAACTGCCATAAAAAGCCAGGCCCTGGCCGATTTTGTAGCAGAATGCATAGGATTCCGGGAGGATCCTGCAGAAGACTCACCCCAGGTCACCTCGGCCCAGGCGTCGTGGAGGATCTTCGTGGATGGTTCATCCAATGAGAATGGCTCTGGGGCTGTAATCATTTTAATATCCCCCGAGGGACATAGATTCCACTCGGCACTGAGATTCAGATTCAAGGCCTCCAACAACGAGGCCGAATACGAAGCTTTGCTGACCGGCCTAAGAATTTCCCAGGAGCTGAAGGCGAGCTCCGTTCAGTGCTTCAGTGACTCCCAGCTCGTGGTAAACCAGGTTCTGGGCGAATATCAGGCACGATGACCCAAGATGGCTGCCTACCTAGCAAAGGTAAAAGTTGAATTGTCCACGTTTGGGCGAGGCTCAATCGAGCAGATACCTCGGGAGCAGAACGCTAACGCAGACGGTCTTGCCAAGCTCGTCATTTCCGGAGAGACGGAAGCTCTGGGGTTAGTTCCGGTAGAGTTCTTGGAAAAACCAAGTATAGAAGAAGCCCGGGCGGAGGTCGAGATGATCGACGCTAGGCCGACCTGGATGACCCCCATCCTCGAGTATCTCACCGAGGGGATGCTACCTGAAGGGTGTAATGATGCGCGACGAGTACTGTATCAAGCTCCCAGGTATACGATGGTGGACGGGGTGCTATACCGACGTGGGCACTCCCTACCTCTCCTACGATGTGTTCTTCCAGGCGAGGCAAAGGCCATCCTGTAGGAGGTGCATGAGGGTTTTTGCGGAGATCACACTGGGGGGCAAAGCTTGGCCCTAAAGGTCCTGAGGCAAGGATATTACTGGCCCACTCTGTCTAAGGATTCGATCTCGTATGTCAAGAAGTGAGACAAGTGCCAGCGGTTCATCTCAGTTGCCCGAGCTCCCCCAGTCGAGCTGAAGATGATCTCTTCCCCATGGCCGTTTGCAGTTTGGGGAATCGACTTAGTTGGCGCCCTCCCTACTGGAAAAGGCGGGGTCTGCTATGCCGTGGTAGCCATCGACTACTTTACGAAGTGGGCTGAGGCAGAACCTTTGGCAACGATAACTTCCAAAAAAGTCCTCGACTTCGTGGTTAAGAGCATTATCTGCCGATTCAGACTGCCCAAGAAAATCGTTTCTGACAATGGGACTCAGTTCGACAGAGACCTCTTCACCGAATTTTGCAAAAGGTATGGAATTGTGAAAAGTTTCTCCTCCGTGGCCTATCCTCAGGCGAATGGCCAGGTCGAGGCCGTCAATAAGATGTTAAAGGCGAGCCTCAAGAAGAGACTAGACGAAGCCAAGGGGGTCTGGCCAGAACAGCTCCCTCAGGTTCTCTGGGCATACTGGACCTCGCACCGGACTCCTACGGGTCATACTCCTTTCTCTCTGACTTTTGGGAGTGAGGCGGTCCTCCCCGTGGAGATTAAGGTGCTGTCGCATAGGGTCCAGGCATATGACCAGGATCATAACCACGAGCTACTATGCACTTCCCTCGACTTGATTGATGAAAGACGAGAAGATTCACAGCTCCAGCTCGCACATTATCAGCAAAAAAACACTCGTTATTTCAACTCAAAAGTCAAAAAGTGCGCCTTCAGCATTGGCAACCTGGTCCTCAGAAGAGTTTTCTTAGCTGGTAAGGATCCCAAAGATGGAGTATTGGGACCGAACTGGGAAGGACCATATCAAGTCATCGAGGTCATTAAAGAGGGAACTTATAAACTAGCTCGGCTTGATGGAGGGGCAGTCCCACGAACTTGGACGCCATCCATTTGAAGAGATATTATCAATGATTCCCTTGTAAGGCCTAAAAGGCCATTTATTATGTATTAAGCAATGCGAATTAACTTTTCATTTATGATTGTACATGTTTACAAGTGTAATCTAAAGTAACCATGAAAGACCCTTTCCCAGTTACTTGGGGGGCATATGGTACCTGGATATAACCAGGTCGCCTTAAAAGGCTTAGAAGTTAATTTAAATCGATTGATCATTGTTCTTCTTAAAGAGCACGAGATATTGATAAAAATTAACGCGAACTAAGCTGTACCCTGGATAAAACCAGGTCATAAAACTTAGAAGTTAATTTAAATTGATTGATCGTTGTTTTTCTTAAAAAGCATGATATATTGATAAAAGTTAACACGAACTAAGTTTTCAAATTAAGTTCCTGGATACAACCAGGTCATAAAAATTAGAAGTTAATTTAAATCGATTGATCGTTGTTTTTCTTAAAAAGCACGAGATATTGATAAAAGTTAACACGAACTAAGTTTTCAAATTAAGTTCCTGGATACAACCAGGTCATAAAACTTAGAAGTTAACTTAAATCGATTGATCGTTGTTTTTCTTAAAGAGCACGAGATATTGATAAAAGTTAACACGGACTAAGTTTTCAAATTAAGTTCCTGGATACAACCAGGTCATAAAACTTAGAAGTTAACTTAAATCGATTGATCGTTGTTTTTATTAAAGAGCACGAGATATTGATAAAAGTTAACACGAACTAAGTTTTCAAATTAAGTTCCTGGATACAACCAGGTCATAAAACTTAGAAGTTAACTTAAATCGATTGATCGTTGTTTTTCTTAAAGAGCACGAGATATTGATAAAAGTTAACATGGACTAAGTTTTCAAATTAAGTTCCTGGATATAACCAGGTCATAAAACTTAGAAGTTAATTTAAATCAATTGATCGTTGTTTTTCTTAAAGAGCACGAGATATCGACAAAAATTAACGCGAACTAAGTTTTTTCGAAATAGTAACTAAAGTGCGTAAAGACAAGGAAATAAGTCAATTAAAAATAAAATTGATAATTAGATTGTCTCGAGGTGGAAACACCTCATGCAAAAGTTACAAAAAAAAAAGAAAGTAAATGATACTAAAGGCAAGGGTGCAAAAGAGGAAGGCCCTAAGCTCTGCCAGGCTGCCCCGTGGAGATCGCCGCCTCGCCCTCCTTCTCAGCTGCGCCGGAGACTTCCCCGGTCTTTGAAGGTGCTTCTTTCTCGAGGCGAGCTTTAAACCCCTCCAGCAAGGGTTCCCAGACGTCCGCTCCCAAGAAGGAGAAGTCACCGTCCGGGTTGTAGACCCAGCTGTGGTAGAGCATGTCCTCCATGGCGGTGCTGGAGGCTACCTTCTCGGCTTCCAGGGCGGCCTTGGCCTCCTCGGCCCCGGCCTTCGTGGTCTCTAGCTCCACCTGCGCAGCGGCGAGGGCGGCTTTGATTGCCTCAACCTCTTGAAGCTTGGGGCGGGCTTCTTCCAGCCTGGCCCGCGCGGCCGCCAGGGCATCCCTAGCCTCCTGCAAGGAAGTCTGGTGGGTGGCCACAACCGACTGGTGCTCGCCCCTCATATCCTCGAGCTGGGCCTTGGTCCTGGCTATGCTCCTGTGAAGGGCCAAGGCGCTCTGTGAACGGAGAAGCAACGACCTTAAGAAAAAAAGAGGGGAGAAAGGAAAAACAGGGCAAGGCATGCTAATCAAAGATCACAAAAGGATAAGGTCAGCTTACCGTAAGGGCCATGCCCAATGAGGATTCCAGCACGCCCACCGGGCTCATCGTTTTGATGGCCCGTAGCTCCGTCTCTTTGAAGCGGTAGAAGTGGCTGATGGCGTAGTTCGCTGTCTCGTACACCATCCCCCTAAAGACATCTGGGATCTTCTCCAGATCCTGGGGGTCCACCAGGATGCGTACCTCGGAAGGCACAATCGTCGGAGTCCCGGGTTCCGCCCCTGTGCCCCGGACGAAGGCCGGAGCTCGAGGAAGGGGTGGAGGCATGCTCCCTCCTACAGCAGGAGGTACGGTTTTCTCGACCTGGGCGGCTGGGGGCTGCTCTTTCTCCTTTGCAGGAGACTTGGTTGGGGTCCCGGCGGCTTTCTTCACCATCCGGAGCTTCTTCATCTTGGGCCCAGAGGCCCCAGCTGGGGAGTTCCCCCTGGTGAACACAGCCCGCAGATTTTTTCCCCCGGATTGAGACATCTCCTCTGGCAAAACAAATATATGGTTAGTACACAAGTTAGCAGTCATAAAAAAACAGAAACAAAGGGAAAAAAATGTGAAATTCAAGTATATATATGTACTAAAGGGAATCCTACCCCCCGAGCTAGAGGAAGAGTCTACGGTGACGACCGTCGGCCCCGGAGCTTCTTTAGGGGAATCTAAGACAATCACTTCTCGAGCTGGCTCAGGACTAGACTCTTCTATGTACTGCCTAAGCCCTGGAGCTACAGTACCCTCGCGAAGTGATAGCCATGACCGAAGGTTAGTCCCATACTCCTCGAATAGGACCGACCTAAAAGCTAGGGTGTTGTCTACAACTATGGTCCCCCTAGGGTGGCTACTTTCGTAGTCCAACACGAGCTGGTCGACGCAGTGGAGCAGGGTTTCATCTAAGTCTGGGTCACTTCGATGGCGTTGGACGATCTGTCTGGGGTTGAACCTAGCTAGCCGGGGGTCTGCAGTGGCCCTATCTAAGTTCCTAAACGTATAAGGGTTACCTTGGCCGGAGGGACCTGCAGCTGCTCCGGACCGGATCCTCTCCTCGTCCGTTCTTTGGGCGACCTCCAATGCCTGCTTCTTCGTCCTCACGAGAGGCACCTCGTCCTCCTCGTCCTCCTCATCTTCATCCCTCGCGACCTCCTCCACGATGATAGGCCTCGTATCGCGGGCTGGGGGAAGCACTCGGGGCCTCCTCAGGTTCAGAGTCTGGCCTAGGGAGATCAGCTTACAGGCCAGCATCGTCTCGTCTGTCACAAGCTGGCGATAATCCTTTTCACTGGGGGGCAAGCCCGCCAGTGTCTCGTACTGGCTCCCGAGGATCACAGACTTCTCTGTCCTCGCGAAGATAGCTGCAGAATTAATCTAAGTCAGAAATGGATACAGGAGGAGCTAACTGGTACTTAACTTACGAGCTAAGGTTGAAAGGAACTTACGAGGACGGTTGAAGTAGTGTAGCTCGCAGTTTCGGAACCCCATCGACATAAAGAATTGATCTTTAAAGTCATTGGGGTGGCTGGGCAGCTCAATGACCGCAGCCGTGTTGGGGAACCGGGTTAAGTAATAAAACCCGTCACCTTGCCCCCGCTGCTCCGGGCTGGCTTTGAGGCAGAAGAAATACAGAATGTCCGCAGGAGTGGGGACCTCCCACTCCTGTTTCAAGAACAAGTATCTTAACCCCACCAACAAACGATAAGAGTTGGGGGGGAGTTGGAATGGGTCCAACCTCACGTAATTGAGGAAATCAGCGAAGTACTGATCCAACAGGAGGAAGGCCCCCGCCTTGAAATGTTCGTCGCTCCAGGCCGAGAACACCTCATCAAGCGACGCGTAGCTCCGCTCGCCTTCTAAGGGAGGTCGGGCAACCACGGTTCCCCTCCCCAGCTCGATGTTGTGGGAGAGGAATATTTTGTTTACCCTCGCCTGGTTAGTGATCTTCGAGACGATCCTCTCCGTCTCAAAGAATGCGTCGGGGGCCACCTCGAGCTTCCGTTCCACTGCTGGCCCGAAGTTGGGAATCGGGGATTCAGCCATCACCTCCTTTCCTTTGTCTTGTCGGGAGGATGAGCTGCCTACAGGCTTCTTGGGAGCATTCTTCTTGGGTCCCATCTGGTCGCCTAGCGAACAAAAAGAAGAAAGTTTAGAAGAAGGCGACCTAAAATGGAGAAAAATCTGAGTGTGTTTCCTTGACACGAGCTGAGGTAAGCCTAGCCCGTGGAGAGTGAGACCACGCGGTTCTATGAACACGCGCCAATGCCCCCAACAAATCCCCGATTACTCGGAATTCATGTGTCAGGAGGGTCAGGATAGAATTTTTCCTTGGAGGGAAAGTTCCAATAGGCAAGAGAGGCAAAACCGCCTGTGAAGTGTGTCCCCTAAGCTACCCGATTTTGCACCCAAAATACTGGATATTTTGAACAAGCACACCAAAAATCCTACCGAGAAATCTCCCCAGAAAAAGCACCCTATAAACCGTGTTCCTACAAGGTTTCCTACCGCAAACGATACCCTAACCTAAAAGGCTTTTACCCTTCATGCCCACAAAAAAACCAACAAAACCCTGCATGTGGCTATAGTAAATATTTACCTAAGCTACAGTGAAAAATAATTTCAAAACATGCATGGTCAGGAGACTTACTGAATGTTCTAGTTGAGAAGAGGATGAAGGGATCGCCTGGGTTGGGGCTTCATCGGAGTAGTTGATTCCAAGGCTTCGAAGGGGCCCTTACACCTGAACTTCTTGAGTGCTAGGAATGACAGCTGGAAAGAAGAGGGTTTTTTCTTTTGAAAATGAAGAGAGAAGAAGAAGAAAATTTATGAAAAAATTCAAATAAACGGGTGGCCCATGCGTAAGGTGGCCACCCCTTTTATATACGTGAAGGGCCACATGAGGAGGACCGTTGGATTGCCCTGATGTGGGATCCAAGGCCCTCCACTCGAAAGACGAAACGACAGCTGAGTATAGGCTAGGCCATTAAATGCGATTCTCGGAAGACGTACTGTCGCCAACCACGATGTTCCACGTATTCAGCGCCTGCGTAGAATGTGGAATATGAAGAGTTCATGGGGAAGCCTAAAAGATCCTACTGTGGCCCTATGCGACTTCGTGAACCACGAGCAGGGGCTTGGGGGGAAAATGTATGCCCTGGATTTCCCACGGGCTGTTAGCAAGCTGAGATACGGCCTAATCATGAGATTCGGCCTAATCATGTCTACCACGTGGACATCCCCAAGACCGGAGCTGCCATAGAAAGATCCTACCTCCTCAGCTCGAGGTAACCTAAGGGTTTGCCAAGAATAGGCTGAGTTTGGACTTTGAAGGCCACAGGACGAGTGAAGCATCCAGATTGTGGTACGAGCTAGAGTTGGAGGCTGTGACCCTTTATAAAGTCAACCATGCAAAGTAAACGTGCATATATCAGACATCACGTGTCTGATATATCCCTGACTTCTTGGACACGCAGTATGAACGTGCGTATTCAGACACCCACGACTGGGTTGGGCCATGCGGCCCATTATCCCCTTACCTATTGATTAGACCACACTTATGTGTCAGGTTTTAGGAATTAATCATGAATGTCACAGAGTTGACATGATAGGTAAGAAGGTCACGGGATGACCTTCTTACCAACTTCTAGGTGCCTTCTCCTATAAATATGGAGACCCTGGGAGTTACAAATGGTTGGATTCTATTATGTAAAAAAATACCCTGTAAAAGAATACCAAGCATATAGCAATAATATTGATTGGTGGAGTAGAAGGATTTTAACCTTTGAACCACCTAAAAACGTAGTTGTGTCACCAGCCCATTTCTAAAAAGATCATTCATCTATTTCGGTTCAACATAAGCACTAATCCCTTTCTCTTATCTTCTTAATTACCTGTTGGCGAAGAACCGCGTCAACACATGTAAAGTGGATGATGGACCCAAGTAGGCATATCGCAAATGTGATGGCAAGACTTTCAACTCCAACTTAGGTGGCTCTTCAATGGATGGTTTAGGAGCTTTGAACTCCCTAGACGACAACTCAAATGAATCAAATTGGCCTCTTGTTCTTAAACCTTGAGAATTAGCCTCCAACCAAGCTAAGTACTCCTCCTCATCTTCATCATTGTGAGAGTCAAACAACAATAATCTCTCTAATGGATCATCAACATTACTAGTCTCAAACGCCCTTGATGCCAAAGAATCTACCATTGAAACCACTGAGCATTCCTTGACCTCATCAGGAATTCTCATAGCCTTAAAAACATTAAAAGTCACCTTTTCATCTTGGACCCTCATAGTAAGCTCACCCTTCTGCACATCTATCAAAGTTCTTCCTATCACAAGAAATGGCCTCCCCAAGATAATGGGCACCTCTCTACTCACCTCATAGTCTAGCACAATAAAATCAGCAGGGAATATGAATTTGTCTACCCTCACCAACACATCTTCAATCTTCCCATCTAGATGAGCAAGAGATCTATCTGCAAGTTGAAGAGTAACTGTAGTAGGTCTAACTTCTCCAATCCCCAATTGCTTGAAAACAAACATTGTCATCAAGTTAATGATGGCACCCAAATCGCATAAAGCCATCCCACAATAAGTATCTCCAATAGTACAGGGAATAGTGAAACTCCCAGGATCCTTCAACTTTGGTGGCAACTTGTCTTGTAGAAATGAACTACACTCTTTGGTTAGAGCCACGGTTTCAAACTCTCCTAACCTTCTCTTCCTTGTAAGAACATCTTTTATGAATTTCACATAGTTAGGCATTTGCTCAAGTGCCTCTAAAAGTGGGATGTTGATATGCAACTGCATCAACATATCTAGAAATTTCTTGAATTGTGAATCCAACTTTTACTTATGAAAACGTTGGGGAAATGGAGGTGGCTGCTTTGAAATTGAGCTATCTGAGCGCTTATGCTGCGGCATTCCTGCAGCATTCTGGGCAGAGGCAGATTTTTGTACACTAGGAATTTCAGCATCTTTTTAGATCCTCATTTATTTAAATTGAAGAGGGCTCACCCTCATGCCTAGAATTTGTCTTGGAATTCTCCAACTCCTTCCCACTTCTCAAAGTGATGGCTTTACAATGTTCCTTGCTCACATTTCTTGGATTCTCGGTATCACTTAGTAACGTACCATAGGGTCTATTTCTAAGCTCATTAGTTAGTTGCCCAACTTGGTTTTCTAAGTTTCTCAATGATGCTGCTTGGCTTTGGATCATGGCTTCATTTTTCACTATATACTCCTTCAACATGTTCTCAAGAGAGCTAGATTGCATTGCTTGTTGTTGTGGTGCTTGTGGGGAATAACCCAGTGAGAAATTTGGTCTTGGTGGCATAGAAGAATTTCTAGGGCTAGCCCCTTGATTACTCCATGAGAAGTTAGGATGTTGCCTCCATGATGGGTTGTAGGAATTAGAATACAGACCATTCCTATTTTGATTCTCCATGTAACACACAGTTGTTGGATTGGAAGGACAGTTGTCGAAAGTATGACCCTCACCACAATACACACAAGAAATGTTTTCCATGTGCCCCATTTGTATCCCCATAGGCTGCCCCATTGAATGATTCATTCCCATGTTCATTGTCTTGAGCATATTCGAAATAGAGGAAACTTGGGCTGCCAAATAACTGATGGCATCTACCTCATGAATACTAGCCACCTTTCTACCTGTAGCTGATCTAGTAGTGGGCCACTGATAGTTGTTGTTGGATATCCTCTCAAGGATTTCATATGCTTCATTATAGGACTTAGCAAGAAGAGCCCCATTTGCCGAAGCATCAACTACCATTCTAGTATGGGCATTTAGACCATTATAAAATGTCTCCATCTGGATGCAATGAGGAATGCCATGATGAGGGCATTTGCACAACAACTCCTTAAACCGCTCCCATGCCTCATGTAAAAAGATTCTTCATCAAGTTGCTGAAATGAAGTAATCTCATTGCGGAGTTTGGCATTCTTATTGGGAGGGAAATACTTCATCAAAAACTGCTCAGCAAACTCTTTCCAAGTAGTCACAGAATCAGATGGCAAAGAGTTCAACCAAGCTCTCGCTCTGTCTCTCAAGGAGTATGGGAAAAACTTCAGTCTTAAGGCATCTTCTGTAGCTACGGGCAGCTTGAATGAATCACTCACTTCAATGAACAATCAAAGATGAAGGTGAGGATCTTCTGTTGGCATCCCACTAAATTGGCCTAAAGTTTGAAGCATTTGGAACATAACAGGCTTCAACTCAAACTGTGTAGCCTGGATTTCTGGTCTAACGATGCCCGGATTAAGCTCATTGAAGAGTGGGAGAGCATATTGCCTAATAGCACGATCTCTGTCATCAGCCACAATCACTGCATTTTTCCCATTATTGGCAGCTACTCCCTCTTGAACTACTCTCTCTTGAGCTACTCTTTCTTGAGCAACTCCCACTTGATTTGCTGCCCTTTGAGCGGTTCCTTGTTGAGCTCCTTGCTCAGCATCCATCATCACTACTCCCCTTTTTGATTTTTGTATCATTTGCCTTCTTCTAAATGTACGCTCGATTTCTGGATCCGTGGGAAGTAGTTCAGGGTCTTGATTCTTGTTCATACACTGTGTAAACCTGAAATTGCATGAGAATCACCCAAGTTAGCACAAAATAAATTTAAACCAAATTTCAATATACTTAATTTCACAATAAATGACTTAATCCCTGACAACGGTGCCAAAAACTTGTTGCGTAAATTTAAGCAAAGTGTAAGTGTACACTGTCAACAACAAGTAATACAGTAGCAAGTACTAGATATCATCTCCACAAGGACTATTTTTTTAGTTTTTTTTTTGTTTTGAAACTAAGTTTTAACAAAATGATTTAAAAGCACTAAAATTAATTAAAGAGATTGTCGTCTAAGAACTAAGTAATTAAATACTAATTAAATGCGGAAAAATAAAAGAAACGACTTAGGAAAATTGATTCAAGGAGTAACAAATGGTATGATGGCAACTAGAATAATTATCCCCCTAATATGCAACCCTGACAATGATGCTGGACTGATGCTGCAACAACTGGTGATCTAGTAGTCCATAATTTTAATTAATTTTCATAGGGTTTCGTCAAAGAACTATGATTCTAATCTTTTAATTAAATCACATATGTCTATGCTAATTCAATTTCAAAGATTTAATTCAAGCATCAATTCCATAAGACTATGCATGGTAATAATATATGTCTATATCACTACAATATTGAAATCAATGAATTCAAGCACGCACCGTTCAAATAGTGTGTCAATTAATTCTAAACTTTTCAAATTTGAACATAACCCAACTTCTTACTAAAGGTGATCAATCATTAGCAAGTATTAATCATGAGAAATATTTGAATGAATAAACCTAAAATTGCATAAGCATCAATCTCAACGTACCAAGAAAATTCACATAATATGGTTCAAATTATCCTAGCTATATAGAGTTTAGCTCATGAATACAATCTCAAAAATACCCAAATAATAACAATCCATAATCATAAATTTAAAAGATAAATTAAAGAAAAACTAAGAGTGGAGTAAGAAAGGCAAGCCAATTGGATG
The DNA here is from genome assembly GCF_963169125.1 of Humulus lupulus. Classification (NCBI taxonomy): domain Eukaryota; kingdom Viridiplantae; phylum Streptophyta; class Magnoliopsida; order Rosales; family Cannabaceae; genus Humulus; species Humulus lupulus. Next base: position 160,140,134 of record NC_084795.1, read on the forward strand.
TCTCCAAGTTGTCTTTTTCTTCTAGCTTTTTCTCTTTGCTTTTCTTCTTCTCCTTCACGTTTTAAAGCTCTACCCCAAATATATATGTATATACTTCTCCAAATATATCAGGCGGCTGCTCTTGTTTCTTGGTCTCAACGTGTTTCTTTTTCTAGTTAGGGAAAAAGATGATGATAATAGGTTTCCTATCCCTTGGTCCTTTTTGCCCCACGTGGGCCTTTGTTTTCTTTCTTCTTCTTCTTTTCTTCTTTCTTTTAAAGCCCAATGGGTCCACAAGCTTTTAATGGCCCAAAACCCTTTTAATTATTTCTCAACCCAAATTACATAAATAAATAAAAAACCGAGTTGGCCAATTACTTTCCCACGTGGGCCCTTGAAGCAGCTGACTGGGCAGACGCGATGCTACTGCAATGCTGCAGCACTCCCTCCTGCTGAGACCATTTAAAACTTCAATTTCTTTCTAAATGTCCAAAATTCTACCAACCACCTACCAAGGCCGAATTTCATAATTGAGGATATATTTTTCCAGCATTATACTAATATTTAATATTATCTTATTATATTTAATATTTGACAAAACTAAAATAAAGACACTACAAAACACCCTAAACCACTCTTTCTTGATAAAAATATAAGTTTAAAAGCATAAAAATAACTCTAATTGCTAGAGTTATCACAAGTAAAAAAGAAGAAGAGGTGCATTTCTTTTTGGGCTCCAAGTCATGTAGATTCGGCATAGGAGAGTTTGCTCTAGTGACAGGGTTGAATTTTAGTTCTGCATCGTCACAAGCAGAGTTGGATGAGCGTATGGCCAGTGACCGCTTGATAAAGGAGTATTTCAATGATGCTGAGAAAGTAAATCTCCTACAATTGAAGAATGCTTTCAAAACTTGTATTGTGGTCAAAGATGTGTACAAGCTAGGTATCTATTTGTTGGTTGAGGGGGTTCTAAATACCATAGAGGGAAAGTTGAATATATGGCGAGATATATTGAAAATGGTTGAGGACATAGGCTACTTCTTCAACTATTCATGGGGGAAGTTTTCTTACAAGAGGCTTTTAAATTCTTGTAAGAATGACATGCAGCGCCAGAAGGCTAACCATGAAAAAAAGAAGGATGCCAAGGTGCAACAAGAGTCAAAGTATAGTTTTTATGGCTATGCCCTGGCGTTACAGTATTGGGCATATGAGGCCATTCAGCAGCTTGCGATGGAGTTTGTTGTGAGCTCAAGAAATATGGTCCCAAAGATGCTTAGTTGGTTGAACCGGAAGAATAAGGATTTCACCAAGGTTGTTCTCTCACCGATGTTATCGAAGGGCACTGTAAGTTATATTTGATTGACGTTAATAAGTTATGTTTAGCTATATGTTTATCTTTTATTATTATTTTAATTAAATCAATGTCTTATGTTGTTTGCAGTTGATCGTCCTTCCGTTGTTGAATGGGTAAATTTTTCTTTATACGACTCCCTCCACATCTTAGTAGTGTAGAATGGGGAACACAATGAGTAAATGTTGATACCACGGTTGATGGCTGCAGCCACTTCATGAACACAAGGTATCCCTATAATCTCAAACATGCCACAAGATCATGATTTGGTCATCAAATTCACTTCACCATCACCATTTAGGTCAACCACATAAAATTTGAAATGTCCAAGAGCCTGGACTTTCAAGTACCTTGCATCAGCTGCAATACCTGCCAAATCTTTCTCCATTATTGGTGATAATTTGGATGTGCACTTCTATACCTCATCACGGCGCCCAAAAAACCATGAATGAAGTGTGAAACGAATGAATTCCACAAAAGTAGTGTCTAGGAAGGTTCTTTTGTCTCTGGTTTTGTTGTTGAAGCTTTCAGCGCAGTTGCTTGTCATTATATTGTATTGATTCCCAGGAAAGTAAGCACGAGTCCACTTATCAAAGCCAATACCCTTGAGATATTGACCTATGGCAAGATCCATTTGCTTTATATTGTCAAAGAACCTATGAAATTTTGACTTCTGAAATGCATATGCCGCATTCCACATCTTCGTGTGACAGTGATCAATCTTGAACTTAGCGATTACATTCATACTTATATGATGGTAGCATGCATCATGGTAGGCATCAGGAAAGACTATCTCAAGAGGATGAATAATGCTAGCATGCCTGTCTGATACAAAAGCCAGAATATCAACAACTCCAATGACTTCCTTCAATTTCATCATGAAATACTTCCAAGAATTGTGATTCTCACTGTCCACCAATGCGAACGCAATCGGATAAATGTGGCTATTCGCATCTAATGCAACAACACACAACATGTGGCCTCCATACCTCGTCTTCAAGAAAGTGTCATCCACACATATCACAGGAAGACATGATGTAAATCCCTTTCTACAAACTCCAAGTGAGAAGAAACAATAAATAAAGCGACCATCCTTAGTGACAAAATCGGTTATTGTACCTGGATTCTTTTGCTGCAACATGTGAAAGTAAGAAGGTAACTTGGAGTAGGATTATTCAGATGCCCCACTGACATAACCAAGTGCCTTCTCTCTACATCTCCATGCCTTCATATAACTCGTACCAATCCCAAAAGATTTCTTCATATCCTCCTTTATGTTGTTTTCCATGTAGCTAGTGCCATCAGTAGCATATTTGTTCTTGATAAGGTGCCCAACGACCCAAGGTGCTGCTTGATGGTGGTCTTTCTATTGCACTTCTAGTGAGCACATATATGTACACTATTGTAAACGGTGATCTCAAACGTGGAAGACCGCGCTACTTTTTCCTTAGGAAAAAAAGGAGATAAATGGACTTTCAAAAGGGGTTCTAATGTTATTATTCAAGTACAAACTGATGTTAGTTACACACAATTGTTGGATAAGCTGTCTTCTAAGCTGAACGTGGATACTTCATTGTTTGACTTAAAGTTGGAAATCCCTGTTACATGCTGTGATTTCTGCTTAGATCCCCATGAAATCAAAGATGATGAAGGAGTGACCGCTTTTGTATCAGAAAATTCCAAGTCCATAAAACATCGAGTTCCTTTATGTGTTACTAAGATTCCAAAGAACAATGGCATTCTTGATCCATCTCCTAGAGCAAGTGTTAACCCAAAATTTGTGAGTCAGATCCAAACAGTTGCTCCAGATACAGCTCCTCGCCCAAGTATAAGGGTGGAGGGTCGTAGTCATCAAGAGACTTTTAATCCAAAAACAGAAAATCTGCTTGGGAAATGTTATGAGTACGATCCCTATGTCAATGATGATCCAGTTTTTCATTTGGTTGAGGATGATGACGTAGTTAAGGGGTGTAGTAGTTCCGAAGACAATACTGAGGATGTTAGGGTCGACGGTCATGCCATCGTACGTAGATAGTCAATTGAAGATAATCAAAATCCAACTAAACCCACACATAATGAAAAAGCCAAGAACGAAATACTATTGGATCAGAAAGTAGTCAGCCACATACCCAGTATCACGACAAAAGATGGACTGTTCCAATATATTATGGAGAAGATCTCCCATGTCCATTGTATGTTATCCCAATGTCATCTAGAGTGAGTTGTGGAGCAATAAAGGTAAGCCAAGTTTTTGAGAACAAGCTAGACTTGAAAACAAAAGCCCATTTGTATGCAATGAAGCAGAAATTTGAGTTTGTCATGAAGAAATCCGGTATATTAGTTTGGTATATTACTTGTAGGGATCTTAATTGCTAGTGGAGATTGAGGGGGAAAAAGTTACCCAAATCTGAGATGTTTAACATTACTCGCTTCACCAACAAACACACTTGTTCACTTGAACTTAGACATAAAGACCATCATCAAGCAACACCTTGGGTTATTGGGCACTACATAAGGAAGAAATATGAAACCGGATCGAATGACAACATGACAAACAACATAAGAGTGAACATAAAGAATGATTATGAAATTGAGTTATCATACAAAAAAGCTTGGAGATGCCGACATAAAGCTCTTATGTATGTGAGGGGGACACTTGAATCGTCCTATCAAAAGCTACTGTCATACTTGTACATGCTAAAACAGAAAAACCCAGGTACATTGACAAATTTTGTAACTGAGGATGACCGATTCAAGTATTTTTTTTTTTTTTTGCATTAGGAGTTAGTGTAAGGGGGTTTCATACATGTAGTCTTGTACTATGTGTGGACGACACTTTTTTGAAGACAAAATACGGTGAACAAATGTTATGTGCAGTTGCATTGGATGCAAACCATTTGTATCCAGTTGCTTTTGGGATTGTGGATAGAAAAAATCATTACTCTTGGACGTATTTCATGTCAAAGTTGAAAGAAGCACTTGAAGAAGTTGATGACTTGGCTTTTGTATCTGATAGGCATGCAGGTATTACGCACGTGTTGGAGAAAATTTTCCCAAATGCATATCATGGTGCTTGTTACCACCACATTAGTATGAATGTTGTTGCAAAATTCAAGATAGATCACTGTCATAAAGAGATGTACTTGGCGGCATACTCTTTTAGAAAATCCGAGTTTTCTCATCATTTTGAGAAGATAAAGGCGAAAGACCTAGCTATAGCGCAATATTTAGAAGGCATTGGTTTCAATAGGTGGTCACGAGCTTACTTTCCCGGAAATAGGTATAAGAACTAATTACATTTATTTAACTTCATTTGTAATGGTTTAATTTATGTATAGAGACAATAGTTTAATTTCATTTGTAATTAGGTACAATATAATGATAAACAATTATGTCGAAAGCTTTAACAACAAGACTAGGGACGCATGAAGCTACCCAATAACTACATTTGTGGAGTATATTCTATTCACACTCCAAACATGGTTTTGTGATAGAAGAGAAACTAGCAAGAAGAGTAACACTTTTCTGGCACCGACATATGAGGTCAAATTAGTTGCAATGGCAGAAAAGGCCAGATTATTTATACTATGGGGCAACATGAGTTTCATGTGTTGGATGGTGAGCACAATGGGGAGGTAGATTTATTGAATAAGGCCTGTACATGTTGTGTATTTCAAATAATTGGTATTATATGTCGTCATGCATTATGCACATCATTAAAAAGAAATGTGAACATATACTCCATGAAATTTGAGTATTACAAGATAGAGTCAAGGAAAGCCTCTTATGTAGAAACTATATACGCTTATGGTAATGAGGATGAATGGACTATCCCTGAAGACATCAAGTGCATGACAGTAAGAACACTAGATGAGAAAAATCCTTTCAGCCGCCCAAAGAAGATAAAACAAGGAAGGCCTAAGAATAAACGTCATCCTTCCCATGGAGAACGATTAGTGATTGAGCGACAATGCAACACCTGTTGTAACGTCCCAAAACTCCTAATAAGATTAAGTGCTTGGATTAGTGTGCCGAAAGGGCACGTGGGACAAATATGTGGATTATATTAATATATAATCGAGTATGCATGATTATGTGTATTAAATGTGTTTAAAGACCCGCTTTTGTTAAAAATGGGCATTTTCGTAATTTTGACCCGTTGATGGTATATTTGTATTTTATGTGCTATATGCTTGAGACCACATGATTATGTGGATATATTTGTGATATTCGACAGGAGTGGATCTTTTTGGGCAATTTTAGCGGAAAGTCACAACAGAGATTAATACTTGGCTCGAGATAAGCCAATGAGTATTTTGGTAATTTTACACACTTCAAGATTTATTGATAAATGAGAGTATTTGATGGGAAATAAATTGTATTGGATGATTGGTTTGTTAATTTGGAGATTAAGGGTACAATTTGAGGTCTAGTGGGGAATTAGGCTAAATGGCCAAAATGCCCTTGGGGTTAATTAGTGGGGTATTTGAGCTAGGGGCAAAATGGTCATTTAACCTATTTGATAGGAAAATAGGCTAAGTATTGGCAGCCATCGCTCCTTTACGCTCTAGCCACTATCCTTGGGGATCTTATTCTCTCTCACTCCTTAAGCACAAAGAAAGACTTAAGGCAAACCAAGTCTTGGGAATTTTGAGGGCTTTGGAAATAATTGAAGCTAGTAAAATGGGATTGGTAGCTGTTGGAAATCCATTTGACTTAGGGAATTCGAATTCAAAGGATGTAAGAAAGTTATTTGCTCTATTTTCATTTATATTTGAGGTGTTTTTGAATATTTTGAGTGTAAGCTAAATCATGTTGGTTTGAAGCTTTTAAGGGATTTGGAGTAGTTAGTCATGATGGAGACGTGATTTGGTGGCTGTTCTGAGCTTGGAACTGAGTGTGAGTTCGAAATCTTGGCTAGGATTCTCGGATTTTGGGTAAGCTTTTAATGTTCAAAGCTCAAATGGTAAATCTTGGTATCTTTGTGTCTTTGGGTGTTTTAGAGAGGTTTGGATGTTGTTCTAGGGTTATAATCCTCATTGTGGTCGAATTATTAGGTAAAATCTGCTGGGAATCTGTTTTGGGATCGAAACTTTGGGATTGGAATGTTTGGAAAAAAGCAGTTTGGGGTTTTTCGTGGTAGCGTCGCGGCGCTTGGGAAGAGTGCCATGACCCGCTTGAGTTTCCTTGAGGGCACGGTTTGCCCTCTGACCGTCGTGGTGCCGGTGCCCTTCCAAAGGGCACCTAAACACTAATGTGAGAATTTTTTATAAGGAAAGCTCTCTATTTGTGGGAGTGTCGCGACTCAAAATGCACAAATTTTAGAAGGGGTTCACGGATCGTTTAGAGTTGCGGCGCTCATGAAGTTTTAAGGTGCATTTGTTTAGGGATTCAGGAACTCACTTGTGGGCTCGGGGGACAAATCCATTACCTGGTGGCATGGAATGAGAGGTCTTGAGAGCTAGGGTTTAGTTTTGAAACCCGTGATTGAGACTTAGTCCTTAATAAGTGTTCCATCTATGTTGTGACTAGGAGTTCTGTGAAGCTCGGGAAAGAGGATCACACTCGACCATCGTGAGGTAAGAAAACTAGCATATGCACATAGAGTTATTGTAACGCCCTGGATAGCCAAGACCGCTACACTGTGTACTTATAAAGGTGCAGGACTTGCTAATCAAGTCATTTAATTAAAAACGTGTCACTAACCATGAAAGTGCTAGGGTTAAAAAGGGTTTTGGTCTCAAAAGGTACATTTTATATAATTAAACAGTTTTACACATGGGATCCCAAAAAGGACAGTGTTTACAAGTCGGTTTACAGAATTTCCAAAATATAGACAACCATCAGCCATTCTAAGGCAAAACAGACATTTCTGGTTCCCTTGTTCCTGCCTTCCCCTCAACCATGGCAACTGAGCAGCTGGTCATGTACAATCAGCTCACAGAGCTCTCCAAGTCAGGGCTGATCACGTTTTCCCTTGCCTTTACCTGCACCACGTAGCACCCGTGAGCCAAGGCTCAGCAAGAAAACATAATATGCATCACAAACAACAATAACAGATAATTAATTCTTTAGGCATGATCAAACACTTAACACTCATATTAACCACATAACATGTACTCAGAGTCAAAGATGCAATTAAACGTTAATAACAATTAAGCTACATGATTATCAGGGCCGAAAACTTAGGTCGCACCCTCTGTTTACCCCATTGACTTCGGCCCGCTTAAACCGAGCTCAGTGCATAATAAGCTGTCCTCGGCTACCAGTGGCCGAGCCGCGCCCTGTGCGCTAGTGTAACCTTGGCACTCTTAGGCCGTTGGTTTACTGTTTACATGGCGTAATACCATCCTTTCAAAGCATACATATTAGGGAACCCTTAGTCCCATTACAATTACATAACCGGGTGCAGTTTTCTTACCTTTAATTTCCATGTTCAGTGTCTACAAGCGACGTCTCTCGAGCACGATCCATTTCCCGAGCCCTAGCTTATCGCCTAGTCACAACCAAGGCAATGGATTCCATAAATATTCAAATAGAGGTTTTCGGGTACAATGCTAGCTTCCGGGACATCAAATTCCACCAAACACGGCGGTGAAATCGATCCCGAGCACCCTAGGTTAAGTTCCCGCGCTTAAAATCCCCAAAAGATCATAAATGCACCTAAGGGCTACGGCCCTTGAAACCTAGCCGCGGCCCGCCCCTAAAATAGAAAACAAGCCCTTCAGAAGCCCAACTTAAAACCCATTAAAATCTCATTTTGATTTCTAAAACCCAGCAGCTCAAAACACAAAAACCAGTCATGCAAACTCAAATTTTAACCTCTAGATTACGAATTGAAGTTTACCTTCTTTGATGAACCACCTTCTTAACAACTTCTAAGCCAAAACCCAAGCTTCTTAGCTCCAATTCAGTCCTTAAATATTCAAACCACAAACACCCTTAATATTTAACCAAAACTCAGAATTCTAACACCCTTAAACAAAACTTAATTCTTACCTTGGCCTTTGTTGAGTGCTCCTTGGTTAGTGCTGAGCTAATTCCTCAAACTTCAGCTCAAATCACAAGATTTGCAGCTGAATTCACCTTAGTTCCTTATAGTTTTCTTGGGAGAGAAAAGAGAAGAGAGGAGAAGAGAGAATATGGGTCGGTTTGGGTCTTTTGATCTACTACTTTCTGATAACTTAGTCTAATCTTAGCTAATTAGATCAATCCCGAGGCTCGGGGTACCGGAAACGTCCCTGAGGGAAAAATGGTAAAATTCCCCACTATTCCCGCCTAAGCCTCCTAACCTCAAGTATATCTCCATATATTTATTTCCATAACCCGATAGTCTAAATTACTACCCGATACCTAAAATACCCCTGACTTATCCAAAGTCAAATATTAAGCCCTGTTGTGACTTTCCTGCTATCTAGCTCCCTAGGATCGCCTCAAATCACTCGCTGCAGATCTACCCAAATAATAATGTGGTTCTCACAGATATAACATTTAACCACATTTACATTCATATAATCATACATTAAATCAATAAATTCACACATAAACCAACTATGCCCTCCCGGGACACTAATCAAGGCCCTTAAGCCATATTAGTGATTTTGGGTCGTTACAACTATCCACTCCTACTGAGAATTTCGCCCTTGAAATTTACCTGAATAGCTTGGGATACTGATCCCGCATCGCTGCCTCTAACTCCCAGGTCGCTTCCTCGACCTTGCTATTTTTCCATAACACTTTAACTAACGGAATCGTCTTATTCCGTAGAACTTTGTCCTTTCGATCCAAAATTTGAACTGGTCGCTCTTCATAGGACAAATCTATCTGTAACTCTAAGTCCTCATACTTCAGCATATGCGTCGTATTTGAAACATACTTCTGCAACATGGAGACATGTAACACATCATGAACTCTTGATAGGGACGGTGGCAAGGCCAACCTGTAAGCCACCTGTCCAATCCTCTCTAGGATCTCGAAAGGTCCAACAAACCGAGGGCTCAGCTTGCCCTTTACTCCAAATCTCCTTACCTCTCTCAATGGTGAAACTCGCAGAAACACGTGGTCCCCAACCTGGAACTCCATGTCCCTACGCTTAGGATCAACGTAGCTTTTCTATCTACTCTGCGAAGCAAGCATTCTGGCAAGAATCTTCTCAATAGCCTCATTAGTCTTCTGAACCATATATGGCCCTAAGTACCTCCTCTCACCCATCTCATCCTAATGAATGGGTGATCTACACTTTCTCCCATATAACATTTCATAAGGAGCCACTCCAATCGTGGATTGATAACTGTTGTTACACGAGAACTCAATCAATGGTAGATACTTACTCCAAGATCCCTCGAAATCAATCACACACGCCCTAAGCATGTCTTCCAACACCTGAATCATCCTCTCAGACTGTCCATCAATCTAAGGATGGAAAGCTGTGCTAAACTTCAACTGGGTTCCCATAGCTCTCTGTAGAGCTCCCCAAAAATTAGAGGTAAAGATAGGATCTCGATAAGATACAATAGACTTTGGAACCCCATGGAGATGAACTATCTCCCTTACATACAACTCTGCATACTGTTCCACTGTATAGGTCGACTTCACTGGCAGAAAATGAGCTGATTTGGTGTATCTGTCTACTATCACCCACACCGAGTCACAAAGTCCCACTGTCCTGGGTAGTCCTACCACAAAATCCATCGTGATGTCCTCCCACTTCCACTCTGGGATACCCAAAGGCTGAAGCAATCCCGCTGGCCGCTGATGCTCAACCTTTACCTGCTGACATGTTAAACATCTAGACACATACTCTACCACATCCTTCTTCATCCCGGGCCACCAATATAATGTCCATAGATCCTGATACATCTTCGTGGTACCCGGATGAAGCGAGTATGGCGTAGTGTGAGACTCATCCAGTATCTCTCGTCTGATCCCCTCATCTGCCGGAACACAAATCCGACCCTGATATCAAAGTATGCCAGTCTCAGAAACAGAATAATCCTTAGCTGTCCCAGCTAGGACATGCTGCCTAACATCTTGCAACTGCGCATTTACCAATTGTCCCTCCTTTATCCTCTCTAGCAGGGTCGACTGCAAGGAAATATTAGCCAACTGACCCACCACCAATTCTATCTTTGCCCTGGCCATCTCATCAGCTAACTCTCTCGAGATCTGGGTGGAACTGTACAATTGTCCTGGGCCCCTCCGGCTCAATGCATCTGCTACAACATTGGCTTTCCCTGGGTGATACAGTATATCACAATCATATTCCTTAACTAACTCTAGCCTACGCCTTTGCCTCATATTCAGATCCTTCTGGGTGAAGAAGTACTTCAGACTCTTATGGTCAGTGTATATCTCACACTTCTCCCCATACAAGTAATGACGCCACACCTTCAGTGTGAATACCACTGCTGCTAGTTCCAAATCATGAGTAGAATACTGCTATTCATACTCCTTCAGCTGCCGCGATGCATAAGCTATAACTTTCTCATTTTGCATCAGCACGCAACCTAAACCCATCCTCGATGCATCATAGTAAACCACAAACTTTCCTTCCTCCGAAGGAAGACTCAGCACAGGCGTAGAAATAAGTCGTCGCTTCAATTCTTGGAAACTGTTCTCACACTTCTCTGACCAAACAAACCTCTGATTCTTTTTTGTCAATTCTGTCATCGGTGAAGCAATCTTTGAGAATCCCTCCACAAACCGCTTATAATAACCTGCCAACCCAAGGAAACTCCACACCTCTGAGGCGTTCCTTGGCCTCGGCCAATCTCTCATTGCTTCCACCTTGGACGGATCCACCTTAATCCCTTCTGCACCAACTATATGCCCAAGGAAAGTCACCTCTAGTAGCCAAAATTCATACTTCTTAAACTTAGCATATAACTGATGTTCCCTTAATCTCTGTAAAACCCGTCGAAGATGCTGTTCATGCTCTGCTGCTGAATTGGAATATACCAAGATGTCGTCGATGAAGACAATGACGAATTGATCCAAGAAGTCCTTGAACACCTTGTTCATCAAATCCATAAAAGCTGTCGGGGCATTGGTCAAACCAAAAGACATGACCAAGAACTCATAGTGTCCATATCGCGTCCGGAAGGCCGTCTTCGGTATATCCTCATCTTTGATCCTCAGCTGGTGATAACCAGATCGTAGATCAATCTTTGAGAACATCGTCTTTCCCTGTAGCTGATCGAACAGGTCATCAATCCTCGGTAGAGGGTACTTATTCTTGATAGTCAACTTGTTCAATTCTCTGTAGTCTATACACATCCTCAGAGTCTCGTCCTTCTTCTTAACAAACAACACTGGAGTGCCCCATGGTGAATAACTAGGTCTGATGAACCCCAAATCCAGAAGTTCCTGCAACTGTATTATTAGTTCCTTCAACTCTGCTGGTGCCATTCTATATGGTGTCCTTGATACTGGCTTCGTCCCCGGTGCTAACTCAATCTCAAACTGAATCTCCCTGCGCGGCGGCAACCCTGGTAGATCCTCAGGAAATACGTCCAAAAACTCACACACCAATCTGGTCTCTCCTGGCCCTGCTGGCAGAACCCTAGTGGTATCCACTACACTGGCCAGAAAACCTATGCATCCCCCCTGCAACAAGTCTCTGGCTCTCAATGCAGAAATCATGGGTACGCGGGGTCCACTTACCGCACCCACAAAGACAAAAGGATCCTCGCCCTCAGGCTCAAAGGTCACCATCTTCTTCCTACAGTCAATAGTAGCCCCATATCTGACCAACCAGTCCATCCCTAGAATCATGTCAAAATCCTCCATGTCTAACTCAATCAAATCCACAGAAAGCTCCCTACTATCCACCATCACTGGCAGTGCCCTAATCCATCTCCTAGAAATTACCAGTTCCCCTGTAGGCAGTAAAGTCCCAAACCCCGTAGTTCGATATTCACTAGGTCTACACAATCTACCAATCACTTTACTAGAAACAAAGGAATGTGTAGCACCAGAATCAATCAATACGATAAAAGGAGAACCAGCGCTAGAAAGCTGACCTGTCACTACCGAGGGACTAGCCTCGGCCTCTGCTTGCATCAAAGTGAATACTCAAGCTGGAGTCAAGCTATCCACTTTCCCTACCTCACCTTTCTTCACTGTTGGGCAGTCTTTCTTGAGATGCCCCACTGTTCCGCACACAAAACAAGCTTTGGCCCAACATTCGCCCAGGTGACGCCTTCTACACCTCGGGCACTCTGGATAGGTCCGCCACGCCTCGCCGCCACCTTGACGGCCACCCTGACCACCCTGACCCCTCCTATCAGGACCAGCAGCGGTCGAAGTGTCAGGAGTCTTTCTATTGAAGTCACTGGGGCCTCTGCCCCTACTTGTCCCTGAATAAGGAGGCACCACTCTACGACCCCCGTGCCTCACTACACTTTCCCTCCAAATCTTGTTCTCCGCTTCCTCAGTGGTAAGAGCCTTCTCAACAGCCTGGGCATAAGTTGTTCCTCCAGGTACCGTTGTAATCCTAACATCCCGGGATATCACAGCATTAAGCCCCCTGATAAATCCATCATGCCTAGCAGCATCAGTAGGCACAAGATCTAGTGCAAACTTCGCAAGCCTGTCAAACTTTAGGGCATACTCTGTAACAGTCATATTGCCCTGCACCAAACCCACAAACTCATTAACTTTTGCTGCCCTCACAGCAACATTGTAGTATTTCTGGCTAAACAAGTCTCTAAAGCCTTCCCAACTCAAAGTAGTGACATCCCTGGTCTGTGAAGCCACCTCCCACCAAATGCAGGCATCCTCTCTCAACATATACGTGGCACAGGCCACTCTATCATGTCCCTCTATCCTCATAAAATCCAAGATAGTTGTGATCATAGTTAGCCATTGCTCAGCCTTCAATGGATCAGGTCCCCCCTCAAAGATTGGAGGTTGCTGCTTCCTGAACCGCTCATATAACGGCTCCTACCTATTCCCAACCTCCCCAGACTGTACAACTGGTACCACTGCAGGTGGTACAATAGGGGCAGTGCTCCCTGATGGAGCCTGCTGTCACAGTAGACGAATCTATTCATCTTGGCTCTGTAATCGAGCTTGCATGTCTGCCATGAGTTGTTGCCAGTTCTCAGGAACTAGCGGAGGATCTGGCCCTGGTCATCACCCCCGGTCCCAGACCTAGTGCCGGCTAGTCGAGTAGATTTTCTTGGACGCATAGCTATCCAAGTCAATCTGCAATCAACGACTCGACAGTCAAACCATGATGACAGGGCAAAAGTTTCTCCAAAATCCATCAAAGGAACATAACCAATCACAATCAATCAAAATATAGGCATTCATCCACATGCACCGACTGCTAATAAGCATGCCCCAACATTACCACACAACAGCTAAGATAAAAGCATTCATCCATGCACAATATACAATTAATCATTCAAATATTCATTTACATGCACTGTGATCCTAATAAGCAAGCCTTGATATTTTCGTCAAGGGCTACGCCCTATCAGTATCTCATACATCCTATTAATCCAATAAATAACAACATTCATAACTCATTTCAGGCATATAAGCATATAAGTACATATACACATTACCAAACCCTGAATCGAGCTTGTCTCTAGCAGAGAATGTACATGTCCAGCCGGTCTTCAAGAACCCTTAAACCTAGGATGCTTTGATACCAAGTTGTAACGCCCTGGATAGCCAAGACCGCTACACTGTGTACTTATAAAGGTGCAGGACTTACTAATCAAGTCATTTAATTAAAAACGTGTCACTAACCATGAATGTGCTAGGGTTAAAAAGGGTTTTGATCTCAAAAGGTACATTTTATATAATTAAACAGTTTTACACATGGGATCCCAAAAAGGAAATAATGTTTACAAGTCGGTTTACAGAATTTCTAAAATACAGACAACCATCAGCCATTCTAAGGCAAAACAGATATTTCTGGTTCCCCTGTTCCTGCCTTCCCCTCAACCGTGGCGGCTGAGCAGCTAGTCATGTACAATAAGCTCACAGAGCTCTCCAAGTTAGGGATGATCAAGTTTGCCCTTGCCTTTACCTGCACCACGTAGCACCCATGAGCCAAGGCTCAGCAAGAAAACATAATATGCATCACAAACAACAATAACAGATAATTAATTCTTTAGGCATGATCAAACACTTAACACTCATATTAACCACATAACATGTACTCAGAGTCAAAGATGCAATTAAACATTAATAACAATTAAGCTACATGATTATCAGGGCCGACAACTTAGGCCGCACCCTCTGTTTACCCCACTGACTCTGGCCCGCTTAAACTGAGCTCAGTGCATAATAAGCTATCCTCGATTACCAATGGCCGAGTCGCGCCCTGTGCGCTAGTGTAACCTTGGCACTCTTAGGCCGTTGGTTTACTGTTTACATGGCGTAATACCATCCTTTCAAAGCATACATATTAGGGAACCCTTAGTCCCATTACAATTACATAACCAGGTGAAGTTTTCTTACCTTTAATTTCCACGTTCAGTGTCTACAAGCAACGTCTCTCGAGCACGATCCATTTCCTGAGCCCTAGCTTATCGCCTAGTCACAACCAAGGCAATGGATTCCATTAATATTCAAATAGAGGTTTCTGGGTACAATGCTAGCTTTTGGGACATCAAATTCCACCAAGCACGGTGGTGAAATCGATCTCGAGCACCCTAGGTTAAGTTCCCGCGCTTAAAATCCCCAAAAGATTGGAAATGCACCTAAGGTATGTGGCCCTTGAAACCTAGCCGCGACCCCCCCTAAAACAGAAAACAAGCCCTTCAGAAGACAGACACGCACCACGGCCCTGCCCTGTGGCCCGCGGCGCTCCCCTTTGGCCGAGCCTCCCTAACTTCTCCGCTTCATAGGGCCGCAACACTCTAGAACAGAGCCGCAACCCTACCCTTCGTGCCCAAAAAACCACCCTATCTAACATCCTAACCTTATTCAAAACCACCCCAAAGCACCCTAAATCCAAAACCTATTAATCACAAGACTTTTAACATGATTCTAACAGCATAACCCAACAGAAATCCAACTTAAAACCCATTAAAATCTCATTTTAATTTCTAAAACCCAGCAGCTCAAAAGACAAAAACCAGTCATGCAAACTCAAATTTTAACCTGTAGATTACGAATTGAAGTTTACCTTCTTTGATGAACCACCTTCTTAACAACTTCTGAGCCAAAACCCAAGCTTCTTAGCTCCAATTCAGTCCTTAAATATTCAAACCACAAACACCCTTAATATTTAACCAAAACTCAGAATTCTAACACCCTTAAACAAAACTTAATTCTTACCTTGGCCTTTGTTGAGTGCTCCTTGGTTAGTGCTGAGCTAATTCCTCAAACTTCAGCTCAAATCACAAGATTTGCAGCTGAATTCACCTTAGTTCCTTATAGTTTTCTTGGGAGAGAAAAGAGAAGAGAGGAGAAGAGAGAACATGGGTTGGTTTGGGTCTTTTGATCTACTACTTTCTGATAACTTAGTCTAATCTTAGCTAATTAGATCAATCCCGAAGCTCGGGGTACCGGAAACGTCCCCGAGGGCAAAATGGTAAAATTCCCCACTATTCCCGCCTAAGCCTCCTAACCTCAAGTATATCTCCATATATTTATTTCCATAACCTGATAGTCTAAATAACTAGCCGATACCTAAAATACCCCTCACTTATCCAAAGTCAAATATTAAGCCCTGTTGTGACTTTCCTGCTATTTAGCTCCCTAGGATCGCCTTAAATCACTCGCTGCAGATCTACCCACATAATAATGCGGTTCTCACAGATATAACATTTAACCACATTTACATTCATATAATCATACATTAAATCAATAAATTCACACATAAACCAACTATGCCCTCCCGGCACACTAATCAAGGCCCTTAAGCCATATTAGTGATTTTGGGTCGTTACAGTTGTGCACATAGAGTTGATTAGTTGATATGCATATTAGAATTGAATTATTTGTGGATGATCGATATGATCTTCATTCAACCATCGTGCTTGAACATGGGGCAGGTCGGCAAGCGTGTGTAACGTAGACCATCAGGAAGAGTGTGTAACGCATGCCATGAAAGCGAGTTCATTTTGAGGGTGCAGTCCCCACTCTTTCAGCAAGGCTGTTTTTCCTAGGTTGTGTAAATGATTCATATGATTGAAATAAATATACTTGTAATTTTGAAGCGTTTTTATGATGTATATGCTTGGAATGAATATATTTATTGTCTTTGAAGCATATGTTTATTGCTTATGAATAATTAGATTATTATTATGCCTTTTGGGGGTTTTCTTGCTAGGCCTTGGCTCACAGGTGCTCTATGGTGCAGGTAAGGGCAAGCTAATGGTAACCAGCCATGAGTTAGAGAGCCTTGGTGCGATGCGTACATATTCGACCTGCTTGATCATCATGGTCAAGGTATTATGAGGAACTTAGAACATTAGTTCGATTTTGCCGCTTAGGTTGACTATTTTTGTAATGTTTAATATAACTATCTTTTGTTTATAAACTTTTGGGATCCCATGTATATATTCAATCCTTTTAATGAAAAGTTTAATTTTATTGACCAAAATTTTTAGTACCTAAACCATCGTTTAATTTGAAATTACACTTTTGAGTCCAAATGACTCGCCTATCGAGTTAAGAACTATTTTAAACACACAATGTAATGGTCCTGGATTAGTAGGACGTTACAACTTAGTATCAGAGCTGCCAAGACTTATGATTCCTGAAGATTGACTGAATATGTACGCTCACTGCTAAAGACAAGCTCGACTTAGGATTAGGTTGTTAATGGGTTGAATAGTTGTTTAATTGTTCATCTGAACTGTATGCCTTATCTGCATGCTATAATAGAGAGCATGATATATATTGTTGTAGCAGGGCCTATTGATTGATGCATGAATGTTATAGACTTGTGTATTAGTATTGTTATTGCATGTGGATGCTGTGTTGTTTGGTTTTGAGCATGGGACAGTTTTTGGATACGATTATCATGCCTGATAGGCCAAGTCATTGATGGCAGATGTACTTGCAAGTTATGCATCCAAGGCAGTGAGTTGGACTAGGCAATGTTGATTTAGAGGCCAGAAATGATATTCATGTCTAGAACCCTCCACCTTCCCCTTGGGATTGGCAGCAGAGGGTTACCGATATGCAAGCGAGATTGCAGAGGCAAGAGGAAGAAATCAGATGGTTAAGACAAAAGGTTTTGCCAAGGAACGCTGCTCCGTTTGTTCCGCTGGCAGTGGCACCAGTTTTGACTCTTCCTGGGGTTGAGAACAAATGGGAACCACTGGTCGAGAGGTTCCAGAAACACTACCCTCCATCTTTTGAGGGTGACCTAGATCCATTTAGAGCTGAGCAGTGGATTGGCATGATTAACTCCATCCTCGACCTTATGAGGGTGGCGGATAATGATAGAGTGGTCTGTGCCACGTGTATGCTATGAGATGACGCCTGAACTTGGTGGGAAGTGGTATCCCAAACTCGGAATGTCGCTACAATGGGATGGGAGGAATTCAGACAGTTGTTTAATGAGAGGTATTACAATGACGCAGTACGAACTGTGAAGGCGAATTAATTTATGAATTTGGTTCAGGGAAACATGACAGTGATAGAGTATGCCAATAAATTCAATGGGTTGGCCAAGTTTTCATTTGACTTGGTGCCGACTGATGTGGCTCGGAAGGAGTGATTTGTTCGAGGGATGAAATTTAGGGTAGCCCAGGGCGTCAGAATTGCCCCAGTATTTGAGATTGTTACCTATGCTCAAGAAATAGAGAAGGCCCTTGCTGTTGAGGGCACAGAAGTAGAGATGTGGATAGAGGGTGTTGTAGGGTGCGTCGCTCAAAGAATGGTACCTCCATTTATTGGATTGGGTAGGGCGGAGGCCCTAATGATAAAAAAATAAAGGCTATAGACACATTTACCACCCCTGGACCAGAGAAAGGGTTCCTGGGTGCTCAGAGTAGCCATCAGGGTGGGGGTGAAAACTAGAGGGCTACCCAAAGTGCACTCGGTGTAGAAGATGCCACTTGGGAGGAAGTCGTGTTAAAGCATGTTTCTTGTGCTACGTGGTGGAGCATTTGAAGAAAGAGTTCTCGCAATTGGAAAAGGAGGAACCGACGAAAGATGACAATTCAATTCTGACTTGAGTAGTTGCTTTGACATAGATGAAGGCTGAGGTTAGCCCCTTCGTGGTGATAAGTCAGATTCCTAGCATTGATTCTTCTTATATAATACAAATTTATTTTGGCACTTAAGATGTTATTGTTTAATTAGTGAGCTTATTGATAAATTGGGTAGACCTCGTGATATGTATGTTGTGGAATTTGGGACGTTGTTGCATACTGGAAATTGGTAGCCTCTAGAAGGTGGAATTAAACCTTTACCGGTAGAGGTAAGAAAGTGGGGAGTGATCTGAGGACTTGATAGAATAGTAATAAAATAGTTTGATATGATACGGGGTATGATTGGTTGGCCAAGGGGGAGCGACCATGGATTGTAAGAGGAAGCTTGTGAATTTTGAGTTTGAAGGAGAGGACCCGTTTGTGTTCATGGGTGCTATGAGCGGGCCTCACATTCTTATGAATTTAATATTGAAGGTTAGGGACCTATCCCAAGGAGGGGGCATGGGATTCCAAGCTAGTGTGGTAGATACCACAAGGATTGTACCAGTTGGATCGAAGGGTCTACCGGGATTGCCATTACGTGAGGAGATTGAGGTTGTTACCAAAATAACATCAGGGATAGAATTAGTATTCAAGTCATCGCATAGAGCGACACTACCAGAGTGGAAAGGTTAAAGGTTTAGTTGAAGGAGCTACCCGAGTTGGGGTTGATTGACCGAGTTTCTCACCACAGGGTGCACCAATATTATTTGTTAAGAAGAAGGGCAAGTCATTGAGGATTTGTACCAAAGACAGATAGCTGAACAAGGTGATTATCAAGAATAAGTAACCACTGCCAAGGAATGACAACTTGTGTGACCTATTGAAAGGCAAGACAATGGTCCTAGGGATTGATCTTTGATGTAGTTATTACCAGCTAAGGATCAAGAGAAAAGACATTTCAAGAATTACTACCCCGCACTAAGTATGGACATTGTGGACCGATGCTCCGGCGGCCTACGTGGACTAGAAGAATTTGGACTATTTGTGTTTGAGTTTATCGGTAACAGATTGGCCTACTCCTAATCAGAGACAAAACACAAGCAACATCTCTGTTTGGTATTACAGAGGTTAAGGGAACATAAATTGCAAAAGAGGTTAAAAAAGGATGAGTTTTGATTACCTTGAGTGATGTTTGGAGTTACGTTAGTGAAAATGGATGGGATTGTGCTTGATCTAGTTAAGATAGAAGCAGTAAAAGATTGGCCAAGGGAACACTTCATAGGTTAGAAGTTTCTTGGAACCGGCAGAATACCACCGGCATTTTGTTGAAGAATCTTCGAAGACTGCAATATCCTTGACTGAATCAACACGTGAGAGCCTAAGGTTTTTCTGGATCGGTAGATGTGAATCGAGTTTCCAATAGTTGAAACAGAGGCTGATCATTGCACCATGGTATCATTATAAGTATGTGGTGAACTGAT
Organism: Humulus lupulus; assembly: GCF_963169125.1. NCBI lineage: Eukaryota > Viridiplantae > Streptophyta > Magnoliopsida > Rosales > Cannabaceae > Humulus > Humulus lupulus. The sequence continues at coordinate 160,160,056 of NC_084795.1, forward strand.
ATACCACATATGTATGGTGGATACAATATTCATTGTTTGATAATGAAAAGTTCGTAGTATTTCGAGGTGCGGTACGACAGAGACTAGGATGTATCCGTATGTGGGCTGGGAAGGTGACTCCTTATGGTTCATGGCAGTTAAAGGAATAAGAACAAAAATATTCTACACAGGACTTTGAGTTGACAGTCATGATGTTGTGTTTAGGGTGTGGCGATAGTATCTATGTGGGGAGAAGTGTGAGACATACATTGGCATAAAGTTTAGAGAGTGTTTTATTACCCTTAGGGGTTCGAATATGAAATAAAGAGCTTGGTGAGAACTCGTGAATGATTGAAGGTGAAATCCTTTATTACCCAGGAAAAACTAATGTGGAGGCTAATACCTTAAGTTGGAAAGGTCCAGGCCATGTGTATGATTCAAAATAGATCACAGCAAAGTCAGTTGAAGAAACAACTAGAATTGGTATAGAATTTGGGATTAATGAATTGACAGATATAATTCTACAAATGGTGAAACATAGAATCTTAGTAGAAGTGGCTAAGGGCCCTACTAATTTGACATGGATGGGTTGAAATGAGAGAATTAGATATGTGTTCCTATAGATGCTGACATCAAGATAGAGATTTTGGATGAATCTTATGCCACTCCATGTTTGCTACACTCAGGAACCATGAATGGGTATCAAGATTTGAAATCTGTATGTTTGTGGCTAAGCGCCTAACTTTTCATCAAGTGAGAGCTAAATACCAGGGACCATCGTGGTTATTATGACCTGTGGGCATTTTAGACATGGGTAAATATAAGTATGGACCTTATGGATGGATTACCTAGTATTGTGGGTAAGATGTGTAATGTCTCAAAGTTCCTAATAAGGCTTAGTGCCTTGATTAAGGTGTTAGGAGGGCATTATTGGATTATTATGTGTTAATATGTGATTTAATTGAATATTTATTTGATTATGTGAATTGCATGAGTTGCATTATGATATGACTGGTTATGCATGTTTAAGTATATTAAATGTTCGTAAAATGCCCACTTTTATTTAAAAGGGGCATATTTGTAATTTTGACTCGTTGGGGGGTATAATGGTGTTTATATTGTATTATGTGATTGAGACCACATTATTATGTGGACATATTCGAGATATTCAGGAGGAGTTGGTCCTTTTAGAGCAAGATAGCGGTTTAGTCACAACAATGATTAATACCCGGCTCGGGGTGAGCCAAGGGGGTATTTTGATAATTCAGTGAGTTACCGGGACTCATTGGAGTATGAGTCATATTTTGGGAAAATTAGTAGTATTTGGTATATGATGGAATTAAGTGGGAATTGTGAATAATGCGGGATTAGAGAGTCAAAATGTTGATTTTTCCCTTAGTGGGCTTTATATTCCAAGAGGCCATAGGGTTGTACAAGCATATATCACACTTCTGGGTTGGCCTAGCCACATCATTGTGCATCGACTTATAAGCTGAACTTTCCAATCAAATATAATAGATAAGCATACATTACTTAACAGAGATATGAACAGCGTAGTAAAACATGTTTAATAAAACATTCTAAGCACGATTATAACCATGTTTGATAACTAGGGCTCAAGCCCTAACCACAGTCCAGGTGCATTTTTCTTACCTCAAGTCCCGAGCAGATAGTGTATGGAGACCCTGAGTGTGATCATTTCCTCCTGAGCCTAATACCCTAGTCACAACCATAACAAGGAATAACTATCAAGAAACAAACCAATAAAGGCTTCTGGACCAAATCCTAGCCTCCAAGACCTTGAATTCTACTAAACCAGGTAGTAGAACCATTCCCGAGTCCTTACGTTTGGGTTCCATCGCAACCCTACGAACCTAGATTCCAGCGATTTCAGAAATTGCAGCTAACCCCAAATCCATCCCAAAACACAATTTTACACAGAATTGACCATTATAATGGTCCCAACAGTACGAAAACACAATAAATAACTATTAAAACTCACAAAACCCATCTGAAACTCAAAATTCAAGAAAAACTTTAGAGACTCCCAAAACTAAAACTAAAAGCTAAAAATGAATACCTCTGCAAAGAACGATTCCTAGTTGTTCTCTAAGCTTAACAACCTCTAAATTCTCCCAAAGCAACTCAATTCCCACCAAAGTTGCTTCTAAACTTTAGAATTCAAGAACTCTCATCAAAATTCAAAGACTTAGAGAGAGAGAGAGAGAATACATGAGAGAGGAGAGAGAGGGAACTTTGTAGTTTCTGAGTTAATAAACTCAGCTGGGCTAAGTTAATCAAAAGGTCCAAAAGACAGAAATGCCCTCACTTAATGTCTTTCCTTTCAAAGCCCTGTTATTTTCTTATTAGCACTGTTATTTGCTTGTTAATGTTAAGAACATGCTTATTAGCACTATGAGTGAGCATGAATATGAAAAGACATCCTTAATAGCATGATTACTGAATGCAAAAGCTATTGAAATACTTATTAGCATTGTTACTGCATGTGTATGCTTATTGGTTCAGTTTTTGGACCTTGGGGTGATGAGTTGAGTCATTGATTGTAGATAGACTGAAAGCATGCTTCCAGGTAAATCAGATGAACTAGTTGGCACCACAATTTAGGTCAGAGATAATGATTAGGGTCAGAATCCTTTGCCAACCCCTGAGAACTGGCAACAGGTGCTTGCTGAAATGCAAGCCAAATTACAGAGACATGAGGATGAGATCCTCTTGTCAAGATAACACTAGGTTCTAGTAGGGAACATCACGCCAGTTATGCCACATGTCGTGGTACAAATTTTACAGCAGCAGCCGGGGGCTCAGAATAGGTGGGAGCCTCTATATGAGCGCTTCAAAAAGTAACACCCTCCTACTTTTGAGGGAGAGCTAGATCCACTACGATCTGAGGAGTGGATGGATATGAACACCTCCATCCTGGACTTTATGGGGGTGGTAGGTAATGAGAAAGTGGCATGTGCCATGTTTATGTTTCAGGAGGACGCTCGAATTTGGTGGGAAGTGGTATCCCAAACAAGGAATGTGAAAACTCTGAGTTAGGAAGAGTTCAAAAATCTGTTTAATGGGAAATACTATAACGATGCAGTTAGAGCTGCAAAGGTAGACTAGTTTAGTAATTTAGTGCAGGATGGCATGACAGTGACAGAGTGCGCTCTGAAATTTGATAGGTTGGCCAAGTTCGCTTTTGACTTGGTGCCAACTGATGTAATAAGAAAGGAAAGGTTTGTTCGTGGGCTAAATGCTATGATAGCCCAGGATGTCAGAATTACCTATGTACCTAGAGTAACGACTTACACTCAGATGATAGAGAAGACCTTTACTGCTGAGGGCACAAAGAACAAGATCTGGTGCGAGAACGCAACCAGAAAGGATACTAGGAGGGTGGTGCCTCCATACTCAGGGTCTGGTAAGGGTGGAGGCCCTAGTGACCAGAAGAGAAAGACCCTAGATACTTCTATAGTTACATGCCCAGATAGAAGGCCACGAGGTATACAGATTGGCATCCAGGGCGGCAATGAGAGCTGGAGGACTTATCCAGAATGTGCCAGATGCAAGAGATGTCATCTGGGAGAATGTCGAGTGAAGGCATGCTTTTTATGTGGTATAGTGGGGCACCTCAAGAAAAATTGCCCGAGGGTAAAGATTGAAGAACCAAAGAAGGCAGACAAGTTGACTCCAGCTCGAGTGTTTGCACTAACATAGTCAGAGGCTGAGGCTAGGCCCTCAATAGTGATAGGTCAAGTTTCTAGTGCTGGTATACCTTATACTGTGTTGATTAATTCCGGTGCTACACATTCCTTTGTATCACTAGAGTGATTGGTAGATTGTGTAGACCATGTGATTATTATGCTATGGGATTTGGGACCTTATTTCCTACTGGGGATTTGGTATTCTCCAAGAGATGGGTCAGGTTGTTGCCGATAGAGGTGGATAGTAGAGAGTTATCAGTGGATTTGATTGAGCTGGTTATGGATGACTTAGATATGATTCTAGGTATGGATTAACTAGCAAAGTATAGGGCAACCATAGATTGTAAAAAGAAGATTGTAACTTTTGAACTTGTGGGCGAGGACCTGTTTGTATTTGAAAGAACTGCACATACCCCACATTCCTATGATATCAACATTGAGGGCTAGAGACCTATTGCGAGATGGTTGCATAGTATTCCTAGCTAGTGTGGTGGATACCACTAGGGTTGTACCAGTTGGGCCTGAGGAGACCAGGTTAGTTTGTGAGTTTCTGGATGTATTCCCAGAAGAATTACTAGGGTTGCCACCACACAAAGAGATAGAATTTGTGTAACGACCTAAAATTTCTAATAGGGTTTAGCGCCTTGGTTAGCGTGCCGAGAGGCCATAATTGGTTCATATATGTGTTTAAATGGTTAAATGCGTGACTATGTGGCATGCGTGATTAATATGATTATATGAATATGTGATAAGCATGTTTACGAGTATTAGATATGCATGTGGCCCTTTATAACTTATAAGGGTATATTTGTAATTTTGGCCCATTGAGGGCATAAATGTGATTATATGTGATATCCACATTATTATGCTGATATATTTACAGCATATGGCTCGAGGCGGTCCTAGTGAGCGGATTAGTGAAATAGTCACATCGGGGTTTAATACCCAGCTTGAGGGGAGCCTAGGGGTATTTTTGGGAATTTAGAGAATATTTGGGATTTATTAAATATGGGATAGGTATTTGATAATTAATTAGATGACAGGATTAATTTGTAAATATTAGGAACACTTGAGGAATTAGCGGGTACCGGGAGCGGAATGACCATTTTACCCTTAGAGTTAATTAGAGGATTAATAAGCTTAAAGGGGCAATATTGTCTTTTTAGGGGTTAAAGGTTATACTTTGTAGGATTCTAAATTAAGCTAGAAGCCACTTGAGAACTCCCAATTCCTACTATCTCTCCATCTCACGCTTTCCTCTCTCAAGAAGCCTAAGAGGATTTCTGAATTTCGAAAGAAAAGCTAAGGACACAAGCTGGGATTTGAAGCTGAACTTGGCTGGGTTAGACTAAGGAATTAAGCTGAGTTTGTGCAAGGATACTGCTGGAGAGACTAGGCTACAATTTGAGGTAAGAACTCTAGTCTAATTCTCTAATTCTGCTGGGTTTGTGTTAAGAGTTTGGGTTGGCATGAGTGTGAACTTGATGATTGATTTTGGGTGTTAGAAAGAGTATAGAATTTTACTGAATTGGAATAGAGGTTTCAGTAGGATTGATAAGATTTAGTGTTTAAAATATGTGATTAAAGGTCGTAAGTTCGTAGCTAAGCTTGATTTTAGGCTAGAGTGTTTATTAAAGTTGAATTATGTGGTTTTGGCTGGGAAAGATGCTGGGGAAAACCCTGAAATTCTGGATACAAGGGGGTGCGCCGCGACCCGCATGCCCAGAGCGCCTGGGTGTGCTCTCTGACTTGAAGGTGCGCCACAGCCCAAGGGGGGCAAGTCGCGGCCCGCCTCCCCCAGAGGCTTGGGGATTTAGCCTCTGACTTGGGGGCACGTCGCGACCCTTAAGGTCAGGGCCCGGCCCGCCTAGGGGATTTTACCTTAGGATGGTTTCTAGAATTGGTAAGGCTCGGGGGTTCAAACCTAAGCACTCGGGACGATTTCTACTACTCGGTTTAGTAGAAATCGAGGTCCCAGAGGCTAGTTTTTGTCTCCTAAGTATTTATTTGGATTAGAAATTGATTATTACCCATTGGCCACTGTGACTAGGTTTATCGCCAAGGCTCAGGACTGAGGATCATGCTCGGGACCATTCTGTGTCCTTTGCTCGGAATTCAAGGTAAGAAAACTGCACCCCTGCGTGGTTATGAATGAGACTGAGATTCCCAATTATTGATTTCTTATACTATGTTCTTATAAGATTGATGTGATATACAAGAATGACCAGCCTAAGGGAGATGGGGTTGATGGTAAGCGTACTGAGCGCGGCCTGGCCTAAGCGAGCTGGGACTAGCTAGATCAACAGGGGGCTTGGCCTAAGTTTGCTAACCCTGATTATTTGAGAACTTGAGATTATGTGTTTATCATTGATTAGTTGTATATTTGTACTCTGTTTTATGTTTGAATGAGATGAGCTTGATTGAATATCCTTATTGTTACATGTGTTTGCTATTTCTGGTTTTCTTGCTGGGCCTTGGCTCACAGGTGCTACGTGGTGCAGGTAAAGGCAAAGGGAAACTGGACCAACCATGAGCTGGAGAGCTCTTGGGGCAGAATGTACATAGTCAGTTGCTCGACCGCCACGACTGAGGGAAAGTACAGGGATAGAGGCCTAAAACTTGTATTTTGCCATTAGAGTGGCTATTGTTTTTAGTAAAACTGTTGAGAATTGTAACTATCACTTGTACCTTGTTTTAGGGATCCCATGTCTTAAACATCCGTTTTAATGAAAATTAACCGTTTATGTTCAAAATCTTTTAACCCTAATCTGATGGTTAACCTTAGGATCATGTTTTTATTTAAATGACTTGATTAGCAAGTCTTGCACTATTTAACCTAACAATGTAACAGTCTTGGTTATCTAGGGCGTTACAATTTGTTATTGAATTGGCACTGGGGACAGAACCAATGTCTAGAGCGCCATACAAAATGATTCCAGCAGAATTGAAAGAAATGAAGGTTTAGTTACAAGAGTTACTGGATTTGGGGTTTATTAGGCCTAGTTTCTTGCCATGAGGTGCGTCGGTTTTATTTGTGAAGAAGAAGGATGGATCCATGAGGATGTGCATCAACTACAGAGAGCTGTATAAGATGACTATCAAGAACAAGTATCCACAGCCTAGAATTGATGATTTGTTTGATCAGCTACAGGGCAAGACAGTGTTCTTAAAGATTGATCTTCAATCTGGTTATCACCTGCTGAGGATCAAAGATGAGGATATTCCGAAGACAGCTTTTCCTACCAGGTATGGGCATTATGAGTTCTTAGTCATGTCATTAGGATTGACTAATTCCCCAATAAATTTTATGGATTTGATGAACAGAGTGTTCAAAGATTACCTAGACAGATTTGTGATTGTCTTCATCGGTGACATTCTAGTTTATTCTCAGTCGGAGGTAGAGCATGAGTAGCATCTGTTGGGGTTTTATGCCCTAATTAAAACTCAAATTCTTTGTAATCTCATTTTATTATCAATAAAAGAATAGAAATCATTTTTTGACTTGGTCATTCACTTTGCTCACATGTTTTATTTTCATGATTATTTGTTTAATATAAACTTCTATTAAATCCCGAGCATATAGCTAATCTTATTTATAGTGACGTAATCACAGTGGAATATAAATATGATTATATGTTCAAAATAAGTTAGTCCTAAGATTAGTTAGTGCACCGGATTTACACTGACTTGCCAATCTACGATATGATCTACTTACACATTACAGTGTTATGTTCTTTCCAGAACATTAGCAAAGTAGATAAGATCGGATGTATATGTTACATCGGACAGGACCGATATTGACAGTTGATAAGATAAGTAAACATGCCGTTATTATCTATTCTAGTCATATCATATAGTTGACCATAGGTCAATTCAATCTCAATTCTGAGTGGTTAGTATTCTAACTGATTGTATTATTTGAGTTCTTTGACTTGTTCGTTACCAGCTTACCCTACGGACTAGCCCATACTTACATCTTGGGAACTCGGTAGTATAATTGAGTGGGAGTGTTAATCATAGATATGAACATCTATAGCTTCTGATGAAGAAGTGAAACGATGGTTTCCTTTTAGTTTGGTTCAAGGTGTTAAATGATAGAGATCTCATTTCAGTAATTAAATTAGTTTACTGAAATATCATTTACAAGGAACTAAGTGTTTTAAGGATAAAATACAATGAGGGGTAAAACGGTATTTTAGTCCTATCTCATTGTAGACCGTCTATAGAGGATTGAGTGACAATTATGGTTGTAACAATGGATAATTAATAGCGTATCTATATTTGTTATAGAGCGTTCTATGAATTCAAGAGTGCAATTCCAAGTCTATAGTGGAGTCACGAGGAATTAATAAGTTAGTAAATTTATTTGTTAGATTTATGATAACTTATTGGAGCTTGATTTCATAGGCCCATGGTCCCCATTGTACCTTGGATAAAATCATCTAGATAGTCTCAATTAATTGATTTAATTATCAATTAGAATTATCAAAGTTGACCAGGTCAATTTTGGATAGTTTCACGGAGTTGTATAATTTTGAGAAGAAAAGAGAAATTATGGCAGATTTATTAATTAAGATAAATTGGTATCTAAATTAATAAATAAATTTAAATCAAGGTTCAAATTATAAATAATTAATTTGATAAAGGATTTAAATAATTATTTAATTAATTAAATCAATAGAAAATAATACAGGCCTTGATTTTAAGTCCAATGGGTTTATAATCAAATGGGAAATTTCACGGGCCTATAGCCCATGATAATTTCGACCTAGGGCTTCAAAATGGCTGTTATTTTATTGATTTTTTTAATTAAATTAAATGGCCTAATTGAGTCTATAAAAGGAGTGCTTAGAGAGAAGATTTCAAAGACGGCAGATAAGTCACACGTCAGATTTTCTGATAGTTTTAGATTCTCTCTAAACACAAGTCCTTTTCTAAGCCTCTTTGTTATTTTCTCTTCTTCTCTCTATATCTATCTCATGTGTTGAGAATTGCCCACACTAGTCTAGGTGGTTCTAAGGATACATTGGAAGATCGTGAAGAAAATAGAAGATCGGTTCAGTTTCTTGATAATACTCTACGACAGAAAGGATACAAGAGTTAGAGAAACTGAAGGAAGGACTCTTAATTCCGCTGCGTATACTGTAAATATTATATTATTTGTTTCTCTTTGAATTCAATTTTAGAAACATGTTTTAGGCTATCTCGTATTAATTTGTTTAATATTAGATATACATGAAAATAAATAAAGATCCTGTATAAGCTTTTTCCAACAGCATCTCCAGTTGGTATTGCAGAGACTGAGGGAGCACATATTGTATACCAAGTTCAAGAAGTGTGAGTTCTGGTTACCTCAGGTGACATTCCTCGGTCACATCGTTAGTAAAGATGGGATCAAGGAGGATCTGGCCAAGATTGAGGCAGTCAGGGATTGGCTAAGGCCAAGGAGTGCTTCTGAGATCAGAAGTTTCCTTACTAATACTTTGTGGAATAGTTCTCAAGGATTGTGACACCACTGACGGAGTTGACACGCAAGAACCTAAATTTTGAATGGTTAGATAGAGCGAGAACTGTTTCCAGGAGTTGAAGCGGCGATTGATCGCTGCTCTGGTTCTAAGTCTTCCTTTAGATCAAGAGAAGTTTGTGGTCTATTGCGATGCATCAAAGCAGAGAGTTAGACTATGTTCTTATGCAAGCGGGAAAGGTGATTGCATATGCATCATGACAATTAAATGAATATGAATAGCGGACCCTACACATGACTTGGAATTAGCAGTGGTGGTCTTTGCGTTGAAGGTATGGTGTCAGTACCTTTACGGGGAGAAGTGTGAGATATACACTAATCACAAGAGCCTAAAGTATTTCTTTACTCAGAAATACTTGAACATGAGACAGAGGCATTGGTTGGAGTTAGTGAAAGATTATGGTTGTGTGATTATTTACCACCCATGGAAAGCCAACGTGGTGGCAGATGCCTTGAGTTGGAGAGGTCCGGGGAAATTATTCAGTTTGAACCAAATATCAAAGGAGTTGGCTGAGGAGATGTGTAATAAGGCTTAGGGCCTTGATTAGGGGGCCAGGATGGAAAATTATGGAAATTATGTGATTATGTGATATATATGTGTATCAATATGTGATTATGTGAGTTATATTATAATATGACTTGATATGCATGTGGGGCTGTTTCTGATTAATTGGGCAATTGTTGTAATTTGGCCCGTTATGGGTATATTTGACATATAAATGATATATGTGTGAGACCACATTATTACGTGGATATGTTTGGGTTATGGGTATATTTGACATATAAATGATATATGTGTGAGACCACATTATTATGTGGATATGTTTGGGTCACTCGGCACGAGATGATCCTAGGGAGCAAGCTAGTGGGAAAGTCACAATGGGACCCATATTTGACTCGATGTGAGTCAAGGGGTATTTTGGGTATTTAGCACATTACCGGGATATTGGGTAATGGGAATGATTATTTGATGATATATTGGGAGTTAGTGAGATCAAGAGGGAATTTTAACTATTTTACCCCAGGGGGCGTTTTTGAGACCCCGAGCATTAGGATTTGCTTGAGGTTACTTAAGCTCGAAGTAACCTATCAAAAATATAAAAAGAACGTTCAGTACATTCTCTCTCCCCCGTTATCCCTTTTGGACGCCGTTATCATTTTTGAAGGAAACTCAAGTTTTAGGACTCAGATTCAAGAAAGGTTAGAGTCATAACAATTTTAGGGAAGATTAGAAGCTTATTAGCCGGATGATTTAACTGGGAAACGACTTAATCAAAGGTAATCCAAGCTTTAAGTTTTGAGATTTTAAGCTTTGATTGGATTTTGCGTTTGGAGGAGTTTTTGATTTGATTGGGACTTGAGTTTTAATGGTTTTGGGAAATTGAGATGTTTGGGAACTTTGATTTTGGGATTTGGATATGTTTGGATAAGTTTTTGGAAGGTTTTTAAATGGAGAAAACGTATAAAATGGCTGGGTTCGAGGTTGGGTCGCGACCTTGTTCTTGGAAGTCGTGACCTGTGTGAGCCTAGAACTAAGAGGGGTTCTGCCTGGGGGGCGTGCCACGACTCTAGGGGGCAAGTCACGGCCCGTGCCCTGAAGCCCAGGCAGAGGGCTGTCTGTCTAGGAGGCGCGCCACGACCCTTAGGGCCAAGACGCAATCTGGCTGTGCATTTTTGGCCAGGTTGGGTTTTTAGTCGTGGGAACTTAAACCTAAGGGCTTGGGATCGATCCTACTACCCAGTTTGATGTCCCGGAGGCTAGGACTTTGTCCGGAAGCCTTTATTTACTCATTTTTTTATGGGATTCTATATTATGTTTGTGACTAGGTGATCGCTAGGGGTTCAGAATCAAGATCGTGCTCGAGGGTCGTTTATTGGTAGCCAGTGCTTGGGCCAAAGGTAAGAAAACTGCACCCAGTATGTGATGCATGTGATACATGTGATTATGGCATGACATGATTGTTGAATATGGAATTGATCAGAGCTTGAGTCTATGTAAATGTGCATGATTATGATTATGCTCGTGATTATTGATTGAGCATGTTGAATGCCTTATATCTGGATATTTGACATATGATATATGCCTGTTTGCATTACCTCATTGAGGAAGCACTGACTTATTAGTCAGAAATGGCAATAGTGCTGAGCGCTGGTCATAAAGCTCTGACTTATCAGTCATGAACGACACTAGTGCTGAGTGCTGGTCAAAGAGCATTGACTTATCAGTTAAGAGCGGCAATAGTGCTGAATTGTAGTCGTAAAGCTATGACTTATCAGTCATGAGAGGCAATAGTACTGAGTGCTGGTTGAAGAGCATTGACTTATTAGTCAAGAACGTCAATAGCGTTGTGCGCTGGTTGTATTGGTTAGGCTAACCAGAAGCATCAGGTATGCTTATACAAAGGATATGGCTAAGAGACATGAGGTGACTTATTAGTCACATATCCTAGCATTGGATTATTAGTCAAGAATGACCTTAGCACGTTGAGTGCTGGTCAGCGCTAGGTATGCTTATACAGAGGATATGGCTAAGAGACCTGAGGTGACTTAATAGTCACATATCCTATCATTGACTTATTAGTCAAGATCGGCAATAGCGCTGAGCGCTGGTCGAAAGACACTGACTTATTAGTCAAGGACGACATTAGCATGGTGAGTGTTGGTCGAAAGACTCTGACTTATTAGTCAAGGACGATAATAACACTCTGAATGCTGGTCGTAAGGTATTGACGTATTAGTCAAGCAGGGCAATAACACGCTAAGTGCCAGTCCAGATGATCTAGGCTAACCATAAGCACATCATACGCTTGACCGATCTATTGATCGAAGACAACCTGGCGCCGAGTATGCTAGATCAACTTGAAAGCTGGTCACACAAAGGACAGGGCCCAGGGCCCCAAGGTGACTTATTAGTCTCATATCCTAGGGCGTCGAGCCAAAATGACTTCATAATCATTTATTTGTACTTGCCTGCATGCATGAGTAGGGTTATTACTGCTAGGCATGCTTATTATGATTTGGTGACATGTTATTAACTGCTTATCAGCATGTTCTAGTTTTCTTGCTGAGCCTTGGCTCATGGGTGCTATGTGGTGCAGGTAAAGGTAAAAGAAAGCTGGACCATCCTTGAGTTGGAGAGCTTAGGTGACGATGTGTACATATGCAGCTGTTTGACCACCACGATCGAGGGTTTAAAGAGGAACTAGGGTTAAACCATTTTTTGCTGCTTAGGGCGGCAGGTTGTAACTCTTTTATTGTAATTAACCTTTCAAATGTATTTTGGGATCCCATGTATACAGTAAATGTTTTAGCGAAATGTTTGTATCCTTGACCAAAATTTTTAACCCTAAACTGTTAATCACATTTAGCTACATGATTATGGCCAAATGACTCGTTTAATGACTTTAGCACTATTTATAATACACAGTGTAACAATCCCTAGGTAGTAGGGCGTTACAAGATGACTAGAGCAGGGATAGAGTTGGTGGTGGGCTAGTTAGCCAACATCACCTTACATTTTACTCTCTTGGAGAGAGTAAAGGAAAGTCAGATGAATGATCCTCAGTTGGATGAGGCATAGAGAGGACGTCCTAGTTGAAGTGGCTAAGGAAAACACCGTTTCAGACATGGGTTTGTTGAGGTATAAAGAACGAATTCGTGTTCCGATGGATTCTGCTATCAGACGAGAGATTCTAGATGAATCTCATACCACACCGTACTCGTTCCATCCAGGCACCATGAAGATGTATCAGTATTTGAAATCGCTATATTTGTGGCCTGGGATGAAGAACGATGTGATTGAATATGTGGCTAATTGACTAATGTGTCAGCAGGTGAAAGCTGAACACCAGAGACCAACAGGGCTATTACAACCTTTAGGTATTTCTAAGTGGAAGTGGGAGGACATTACTATGGACTTGTAGTGGGATTACCCAGGACCGTGGGTTAGCATGATTCAGTTTGGGTGATTGTGGATGGGTATACCAAATCAGCCCATTTCTTGCCTGTGAGGATGGATTTTACAGTGGATCACTACGATGATCTCTATGTGAAAGAGATAGTACGCCTTCATGGAGCTTCTAAGTCTATTAGGGCTTCATGGGGAAGTTTGCAGAAGGCTATGGGTACAAAATTGAGGACTTTGGAAATAATTGAAGCTAGTAAAGTGGGATTAGTGGCTGTTGTTTTCATTTATATTTGAGGTGTTTTTGATTATTTTGAGTGTAAGATAAATCATGTTGGTTTGAAGCTTTTAAGGGATTTTGGAGTAGTTAGTGATGATGGAGACGTGATTTGGTGGCTATTCTGAGCTTGTAACTGAGTTTGAATTCGCAATCTTGGCTGGGATTCTCAGATTTTGGGTAAGTTTTTAAAGTTCAAAGCTTAAATGGTAAATCTTGGTATCTTTGTGTTTTTGGGCATTTTAGAGAGGATTGGATGTTGTTCTGGGGTTATAATCCTCATTGTGGTAAAATTATTGGGTAAAATCTGCTGGGAATCTGTTTTGGGATCGAAACTTTGGGATTGGAATGCTTGGAAAAACGCAGTTTTAGGTTTTTCGCGGTAGCGTCGCGACGCTTGGGAAGAGTGCTGCAGCCCGCTTGCGTTTCCTTGAGGGCAGGCTTTGCCCTCTGACTGTCATGGTGCCGCAACCCTTCCAGAAGGTGTCACAATGCTAATGTGAGAATTTAGGATAGGGAAAACTCTCTATTTGTGGGAGTGCAACGACCCTTTAGAAGGGGCGCTGCAGCTCAAAATACACAAATTTTAGAAGGGGTTCTCAGTACGTTTATAGTTGCGGCACTGCCCGGGGGGGGGGGGGGCACTTCGTGGTGCTAATGCTATTTTAGGGTGTATTTTTTTAGGGATTTGGGAGCTCATTTGGGGGCTCGGGGGACGATTCCATTACCCAGTTGAATGGAATGGGAGGTCCTAAGAGCTAGGGTTTTGTTTTGAAACCTGTGATTGAGACTTAGTCCTTAATAAGCGTGCCATCTATGTTGTGACTTGGAGTTCCGTGAGGCTTGGGAAAGAGGATCATACTTGAGGTCACCTTGTCATCAACACATGACTTGAGGTAAGAAAACAGACATATGCACATAGAGATGATTAGTTGCTATGCATATTAGCATTAAGTTAACTATGGATAATCGATATGATCTATATTCGGCCATCGTGCTTGAATGTGTAATGTAGGCTGTTGGCAAGCGTGTATAATGTAGGTCGTGAAAACGAGTTCATTTTGAGGGTGCAGTCCCCACTCGCTCGACAAGGCTGTTTTTCCTAGGCCGTGCAAATGATTCATATGATTGAAATAAATATATTTGTAGTTGTGAAACGTGTTTATGATGTAAATGATTGGAATGAATGCATTTATCATCTTTGAAGCATATGTTTATTGCTTATGAATAATTGGATTATTATTATGCCTTGTGGGGGTTTTCTTGCTGGGTCTTGGCTGACAGGTGCTCTATGGTGCAGGAAAGGGCAAGCTAATGGTAACCAGCCATGAGTTAGAGAGCCTTGAAGCGACACATACATATTCGGCATGCTTGACCATCACGGTCAAGGTATTTTGAGGAACTTAGATTATTAGTTCGATTTTGCCACTTAGGTGGGCTATTTTTGTAATGTTTAATATAACTATCTTATGTTTATAAACTTTTGGGATCCCATGTATATATTCAAACCTTTTAATGAAAAGTTTAATTTTATTGACCAAAATTTTTAGTGCATAAGCCATCATTTTATTTGAAATTACACTTTTGAGTCAAAATGACTCGCTTATCAAGTTAAGCATTATTTTAAATACACGGTGTAACGGTCCTGGATTAGTGGACGTTACATCTATGGTGCCCATGGTCATAATCAGAAAACTTGTAAAGTTCGAGTTTAATGCATGTGTATTATAATATTTTTCAATTTTTATTCAACAAAACTTGTCAGTTTTAAAGTTGGTTTAAGGATGTTTGTAATTATGCCATTGTTATTGCATCGTTGTAGCATTGTTAACAAACATTTCAAATGAGTAGACTATGTAACATCGTTATACCATCGTCAACCTATCGTTAATGCATCGTTAATGAAAGCTTATTAATGCCCAATCGTTATACTGTCGTTATTAAATCGTTATAGCATCGTTAGTAAATTCTTTAAGAATAACTTATTTAATTTAATAGCAAAATTCTATGCAGCATTGCTATACCATCGTTGTTGCATCGTAATTGAAAGAATAATAAATTCCCAATTTATCTAGCATCGTTATGCCATCGTTATTGCATCGTCACAGTATCGTTAACAATTATTCTAGATGATTAGACTATGTAGCATTGCTATACCATCGTTATGGCATCATATTTGAAAGCTTAATAGATGCCCAATTTATCTAGCATCGTTATTGCATCGTCACAGTATTGTTAACAATTATTCAAGATGATTAGACTATGTAACATCATTATACCGTCGTTATTGCATCGTTATAGCATCGTTATTGAAAGCTTTTAAATGCACAACCTATCTTGCATCATTATTGCATCGTCACAGTATCGTTAACAATTATTCAAGAGGATTAGACTATGTAGCATCGTTATGGCATCATTATTGCATCGTTATTGAAAGCTTATTAAATGCCCAATCTGGCTACAATCGTAATGACATCGTCATTGCATCGTAAGCAAGTTTTACAAAATGTTTAGACAATATACTATCGCTATACCATCGTTAACCTATCGCTAATGCATCGTTAGAACTTTAAAGTTTATAAACAAAATGTATACACTATCTAGCATCACTATGCCATCGACAAACTATCACTAATGCATCGTTAGGACTTTACAGTGTATAAGCAAAAAAAAGTCTGAGAAGTGAGAATAAATACATCAACGGTATGCATTCTCATAAAATATGTTAATACACAATTTGTTTCTGTAATACTAGATGTGATCGTCCACTGCATACGATAATGGTATGTCTCCCAACAAAAACTCTAGGTTCTTGATTGCAAAGACACTGCAATCTCCACTGTAATTGCATAAACCATGGTTAGAATAAAAAAATATTGAGGATAATAAAGAGAAATAAAATATTTTTTTCATACCATGATTTAGATTGTGGTACTACGTTAGTGGAGATACGCCTCCAGTCAAATTCTGCAACGGTATGCTTCAGTCGCTGTAGTTTCAAGTGGGGATTTTTGTCCAACATACCAGAACACTTCAATAGAGATGGAAGCATCTTCCGCCGCTGATTCATGTTATGTGCCAACACATTTTGATTGATGTTTGAGTGGTCCAAGTCATAGATGGATATCATCCACTCTTTGAAACTAGCTTCACATAAAATCCAATGGTTGTTGATAGACATATGGAAGTATACCTCATCACACTCATCCCATGACTTCTTGAATTTCTTTTTGTCTCCCTTCATCAGCTCATCATCCCACTTGTATGTATTAGGAATCTTCTGCCAATCATCATATATGGCAAGCATGGTTTGGCCAAATATAGAATCCACAATGGTGGCATTGACAGGATACGTCTTCGGCAACTCGAACAAGCGTCTCCGCATCAAATGGTTTGCGACGTCCAAGTGTTGTAAGAGATAAAAATGATGTCATTTACTATAATAAACCTTTAAGTAGAAGACTTGTTGAACTCATACTTACAGTGTCAACCAGGCAAAATTTTTTAACTTTTAACTGCATAGACCAAATAGGCGTCCCATCACATCCCTCCAAGCGCCTAGGCCTACTATTGTCAATCTCACCCAGCCTCCATTGACAGAATGTTGTCAACTGCGCTTCGTCCAACTCCTTTAGTTGAAGGATTTGGACTAGATCCTTGAATTTCTGATGCTTCCCCATTGGCGTAATGTCCTCATACCACACTGGTCTCTGCCTTGTCCTTTTACCTGCATGGAACCAAGTGCGGTTGTAACGACCCAAATAATTTACAAGACTAATAATGCGGAATAATAATAATTTTAACCTAAAAAAGACACAAAAATCCACATATATATATTTAAATAATGTTTTAGTTTGGAAGTATGCACATACTTAAAAAGGTGATTACAACATTATAAGGTTCTAAACATTCAAAATACATAGCCCAAGATATGTTCTTATACAAGTAAGACATATTCTTCAAAAGTGTAGATTTCCCACGGTTGGGCCACATGTACATTTCCACAATGCATACTCCAGTGCTCACTGCCTTGCCTTTCAGCTTACTTGCATCATAAAACAACTAGGTAGGAAAAAACGCTTAATAAGAACAACCCAACACAAATAACATCAATAAAGACAACCAAGTTTTACCCATAACAACAACATTAAGAAATCTAACCAGAATTAGGGTTCTGGTATAACCGGCTCCTAAACATAAAATTCAAGAATGCGTAAGCGTCGTGGAAAACTTGTGGTCATGCCCAGTAACCAAAATTCAAAATCGAACTTGCACGCAAAATATCCCAGAGCAAAACATATATATATATATATAGAATAATCTCCGTAACCCTAGAGTAGTCAGAACAATGACTGAGCAATCTTATCAGCAACAACACCAACAAATATTATTCTAGAGGCAACTTATAATCTCGACCCCAAATAAGTTCTCTACCACATATATTCCTATGCAATTCGGATCATCACATCCTAATATAGTTCATAAAGTACATGCATCACATCAATAATCTCTCCATTTCATTCTTGTATTTAATCAAATTAACCAATCCTATCATCAATAAGAAAGAGCATGCATCATATCAATATTCAATTAAGCAGTAGTCATATCAGTCATCAACTACTATCACGGGTGTAGCAATACCAGTGTAATAATGGACCACAGTCATCAGGCCCTCGGCCTCACTAGCGTATTTTATTGCCATTACTGCCATTAGGTATTCTTACCTCCTCACATGCATACGAGCTCTGTGGAATAGTCTTCTCAGCCATTTAATCAATGTTGGAATTAAACCTCGACTCATGTCCGCTAGGATAACATCATTATATACTTTCTACAACAACTGTGTATACTTGTGCTCGTGACCTAAATCAAACAAGCAATATACTAGTTATTCATGTTGTAGTCAAAGAAGTCAAGGTTGACTTGCCAGTAATCCTTAGCAATATGCAGGATTTTCCTCTATTAGAAGTGTCGTACTCAATTATCCAGTACTGTAGTTAGCCATACAATACACTAAGATTAATTGTGACGATCAATAATTATTAAGTTTTATTTGCGCATTAAGATTAATGTAGAAAATATTGAACTAGTACAACAATTCGTTATTGGTTTTTCAAACCTCCCCTCTAAGCCATCGGGAATCTTAGAATCTTTAGAAAGTTTTGACCCTAATTGCTTTCCAAGATTTATTCTATTTTCGACCCTAGCCGAGTTATCTAAATGTAGAGTACTAATGATATACCAAGCTTAATCCCTTAACAACTAGTGGCGAAGAAAATTGCTCAATTAATACTCGATAATAAGGAAAATAAGTTTAACTTCTGACTTTAATTAGGTCCTAGAAAAAATTAATTTATTCTTAAAAATCCCTTAAGATTTATTTAGAAAAGAATTGTTTTTCCCTTAATTATTTTGGAAAAATAGGCTTTGGACCCCTTTTTAATTATTATTATTTATTTAATTATTTTAAGGTGAATCTTAACATTATAAGTTTATTTCATTTATTGGTGTTGAAAATAATCCTATTACTTAGTCAAGGTAAAAATCTAAGCCTGCTTTTGAATATTTTTTAAAACTTTTTGGTAAAAAGTCTCAAAATATTTACAAGTGTTGAAAATCTGTTCCATTTGTTAAAATTTCCAAACTTTGGAAGGCTTCCATTTTAAATCTTTAGACCCAAAAGTTCCCAATTTTTAGAGTCATTATTTGATATTCTAAGAAGTTCCATACCAATTTTTAGACAAAAATCCACATTTTAACTAGGTGAAAGTTTTCACCAAAAAGAATGGTTCGAAACTGTTTTTCTTTGAAATCCAGATTTTTCCTAAACTTTGGAGACCTACAAAATCCAATTGGCTTGGTATATTGATCTGATTTTTTTAGGTCCAAATTAGGTTATGTTATAAATGTAATTGAGAAATATTAGGCTAAAAAGAAAATTTTTGATTGGTGAAAAATGTTTACCAAGATGGCTGCCTAGAATGTTTTATTTCAAAATCTTATATTTTCTTCTAACTTTAGAATGATATAATTCCTAGCATTTTTAGTATATTTTTATGAAACCTTTCCACTTTGATTAAAAATATACAGAAAGTGTTTAGTTTGAAAATCAGCCCAAAATATTTAATTTTGCCAACTCAAACATTTTTCCAAAATGCAATGGTCAAACTGACAAAAAACATTTTTCTAGATTTCTTGTCAAATTTAAAATTTTATAACTCCTAATATATTAATTTAATTTTCATGGAAATTTCCAGATTTAAACTATGATATTCCATAAACATTTCTACAAAATTTCATTGAAAAATACTTTGATTTACCCACTCAACACACTATCCAAAATTCGTGAATCAAGTCTGCCAATATTTTTCCAGATTTGTACAAGTTTCACAAAACATGCATAACTCCTAGCATAAAAAATATTTTTGAGCGTTTCAAAAGCCTAAAATCATGTAATATTCCTATACAATTTATTTATAGAGTTAATTTTTATTAAATAAGTCTTTATGGCAGTGCTTGACCCTTTGGAAGTCAAGTCAAAAACTTTGGCAGCAAGCATAAGATCATACAACTTAGTGAAACTTTGAATTCCAAGCTAACAACAAATCCTAGCACCATGCATGCATAAATCATACATCAAAAATACAATATTACAGGAAAAAAAAGAACATAACACATAACACACTCATACAAAACAGATTTCCTAAGCCTGTACAAAACATAAACAAAAGTTCACTAGAGTTTTACCTTAGTTGTTCTAGGATTTGGTTGTGTGTGTTCCTCCCAGGTT
Source organism: Humulus lupulus (assembly GCF_963169125.1). Lineage (NCBI taxonomy): Eukaryota > Viridiplantae > Streptophyta > Magnoliopsida > Rosales > Cannabaceae > Humulus > Humulus lupulus. Next base: position 160,180,240 of record NC_084795.1, read on the forward strand.
TCAGGTCTCATCACTATTCTTTAATACCTTCAAACCTCTCCCAAAATATCACCAAGTTAGATCATAATCCTAGGAAAAGAAAGAAACAAGGGAAGAAATGGCTGCCTTGAGCTTCTAGACCTTAAAAATATGGTTAAAAATGGTTAAAACTCAAAGATCATAATGCACAAATGGAGCCCTAGGCTTTGGCATAAAAAAGAACAAGAAGAAGGGGTACAAGAACTCACCTTGAAACTTGGTTTCTCAAGCATTTTCTCAAGCTTCCATGGAGGTTTCCTTGAAGAAACAAGAGAGAGAGAGAGAGAGAGAGAGAGAGAGAGAGAGAGAGAGAGCAACAAAATTGAGAGGGAGGGAGAGAATAGTGCTCTGAATTTTTCAGAGCTTGATTGAAATAAATGAGAGAGAGAGAGAGAGAGAGTAGGGTGGGCGACTAGGTGGTGTGATGATGATGAGTTGATGTGGGTTGGTGTTGGCTGGCTCCTTTCACTCAACAAGTATCACAAGACACTATTTAGAGTTGACTACCACATGCAACTAGCCTCATACACTCAGCCACTACTAATGATCCCTTAATTTTCCCACTTTGATTTAAATAATTAACTTAAAAACTTAATACTATAGTGCATTCTTAAATTTTTCCATGAGTGCCTTTTGAAACATGCCTAAAAGTCCACTTAGGGGTGGTTGAGCCCAAAATAAGGCCCAAGGGTGGTATAAACCTAAAGCCCATTAAAATATGATAAAAATATAAATATAACTACCCAAAACGTCATCAAAGTCCCCTTATAGCATTTGTGAAAACTATTTCAATTTGTTTACCCCAATAAGGCCAAATAAGCATTTTCTCTCAAAATACATATTAGGATTATTTCCTAAGAATATTATTTGAAATTCTCTCATAGAAATCTTAATATTCTTATGCCCAAAATAAATGTTTTTGCCATAATTAGTTATTTTTCAATATTTATTATCTGAGATTTTACTAGTGTAAGGTTTTTGAATTTGGTTCGGGACTAAGCATTTTCTCTCAAAATACATATTAGGATCCTTTCCTAAGAATTTTATTTGAAATTCTCTTAGAGCATTCTTAATATTCTTATGCCCAAAATAATTTTTTTTGCCATAATTATTTATTTTTCCAATATTTATTATCTGAGATTTTACCCATGTAAGGATTTTGAATTTGGTTCGGGACTGAAATTCTTAGTTTGACCAAAAGTCAATTAAATTCATAATAATGTCACATCTAAATTTGAAATTGATTTTCAAATCGTAATACAACTACAATATGATATATATTATGGGAATAAAATCCCGATTCGAATTGTTATTACCACATGCCCAAAATGCGAGGCGTTACAATCCCTACAATTTATAAAAGTTTCATCCTCGAAACTCAAAGTAGGTGAGGATACAACTATATAATCTTATCTTCAGGTTCCCAAGTTGCCTCTTCGACCCCATGGTTACACCACTGCACTTTTACCAATGGTATGGACTTGTTTCTCAACGCTTTATCCTTTGGATCCAAGAGTGCCACTAGCTTCTCCTCATAGCAGAGCTTTGGATCCACTCTTAATTCCTCATAGCTGAGTACATGATTGGGGTCATTGATATATTTCCTCAGCATGGATACATGAAACACGTCATGTACCGGAGATAAGCGAGGTGGCAATGCTAAACTGTATGCCACTTCCCCGATTCTTCCTAGTATCTCGAAAGGTCCAATATACCACGGGCTGAGCTTTCCCTTTCTACCGAAACGCATAGCCCCTTTGAGCGGCGCTACTTTCAACACCACCTTATCTCTTACTTCAAAAGTCAACGGTCTTCTCCGCCTGTCCATGTACTTGCGTTGTCGATCAACCGAAGTCTACAACTATTTTCGTATCTTTCTAATATCTTCGGTAACTTGATCAACCTCATTAGATCCCAATTTTTTTCTTTCTCCAGCTTCATGCCAATGGATTAGGGATTGACAATTCCTCCCATAGAGTGTCTTACATAACTGTGGGAATATTACTGTTCTATGTATAATGATATATGATCATGCTTTTATCACTAATATTTTTTTATATATAATTATAGGAGTTATTCCATTATTTTGACTTATAATTATAGTACTATTTAATATGAACTCAAGGATCAGTTATAGAGACTATTTTTCCATTAAGGGTCAAAGTTTGACCTTTGACCACCCAAGTTATGGATAATACAAATCTGTCACAGCCTAAGGTTCGAGTCATGGAAAAAAATGGTATCAAACCACTGGGTTTAGATACCTCAGAGTGTGTCACCAAATAGATTAAATTTATTTTTAAAGTAAAGTATTTTGATATATAAATGCATATGTATGTAGAAAGCATCCATTTCTCACTAACTATTTAGCTTTTAACTCTCAGACCTAAGATAATGGCTCTGAGAGGAAGGGCAATAAGGAGAAGGCCTGCAGTTGAAGTCCCTGAGGCTGAGGTTCCCCCTCAGCTAGTTGTATTCCTAATGAATTCCATTCTTGAGGCTTTAAGAGGCCTTCCTGCACAACAAATGGATCCTGCTGCTTGGCAAAGTCATCACTTCCAAATCTTCCACCGGATTCAAATGCTTGAGTTTGAGGGTGGGCAGGACCCTATGATGGCTAAAAAATGGTTGAGGCAGATTAAGAAATATTTCAACACCATGGGAACACCTAAAGAGTATCAGGTGACTTTTGCGGTATCCAAGTTAGAGGGTAGTGCAGCGGATTGGTGGGATACTTTGAGTAGGACCATTGAGACTGGAGAAATGACTTGGAGAGACTTTGAAAGGGTTTTCAGGGAGCAATATTTTAACCATTCTCATCGGAGGACCTTAATTGGGTCATTTGATAGCTTAAGACAAGGAAATATGACAGTAAATGAATTCTACATGAAGTTTGTAGAGTTATCTTCCTATGCTTATTACGGTACGGTCGATCAACCTCTTTTGATTGAACAGTTCCTGCGTCACTTAAATCCTTCAATATTGGGTCCACTTGCCCCTATGACCTTTGGAAATTTGAATGAGTGTATGACAGCAACCTAATAGACTGAGGCTCATCAAGAAGGAATTGAGAAAAAGAATCCAGCCCGAGAAAGGGGAAATGATAGGAAAATGAACAAGAAGAACCAAGGGCGATGGTTATCCCAAGGACAACAACTTAGTGGGGGTAGAAATAGTAGCGGATCTTCAGGAAAGACCCAAATTGGGCCGTATGGGTGTTTCAGTTGTGGAAAAAAAGGTCATAAGAAGAAAGATTGCCCACAATGATAGCAGAAGTTCTAACCATCACATCGAGGATCCATAGGGAGTTATGCTAGGTCTACTCCTTTCACAAAAACAACCTAGGAGTAACCAGTCTCAGTCTTCATTCTATGGTTCACACCCGCACCAGGGAAACAATCACAATATCTACATCAGTTCAGACCCCAAGGTTCAAGATTCAACCAGGGGTACTTACAGAGTTTCCAAACTCTTATTTCTGATGGGAGTCAGAGACGGTTCAATCAAGGAGGAGGTTATGCTGCAAGCACAAGCCATCCTGGTCAAGGAAAAGGGAAAGCAAAGGGAAAAGCCTATGCTCTTGGTGGTGATGATGTGCAAGGAGGAACATGCTAATGAGTTGTGGATGGTATGGTTCTTATCTCACACTCTTGGGCTTATGTATTATTTGATACTGGTGCATCACATTCTTTTATATCATTGATGTTTGCTAGCATGTTGGGTTTGAGTTGGGAAACTTTTAGTCCTACATTGCAGTTGAGTGTTCCTATGGGAGGACATGGTGAAGTATCAACCATTTGTAAATCAGTTGGTATTGTGTTTGAAGGGCATAAGTTGTTAGGAAATCTGATAGTGTTACCTATGGGACAATTTGATGTGATTCTTGGCATGGATTGGTTGTTTAAGTACCAAGCCATTGTATATTGCTCACGCAAAAGGGTGACTCTTTTAATTCCAAGTGGAGATTTCATTGTATATTGAGCCAACATGAATGCAATAAGGCAGAATCCTATCCTTAAGGCATGTTTAGGTGGGAAAAGAAACTTAGAGTGTTATGGGAGTCTGTTTATAATTGAGGATGAGTCTAGGCCTCTACAAAAGTTTCCTTGGATGTCAGTGGTTAGTGGCTTTCTAGATGTGTTTCCTGAGGATTTGCAAGGACTACCACCTGATAGAGAGATCGCGTTTTGCATTGATTTGATTCCTGGGACTCAACCAGTTTCTACTACACCTCATCGCATGGCACCTGCAGAGTTGGCTGAATTGAAAAAGCAATTGGGTGAGATAATGGATAAAGGTTACGTTAGGAAAAGTACTTCCCCATGGGGAGCTCAAGTTTTGTTTGCCAAGAAAGTTGATGGATCCTTGCGACTGTGCGTCGATTATAGGAAATTGAATCAGATGATAATTAAGAACAAGTATCCTTTGCCAAGGATAGATGAGTTGTTTAATTAGCTCAGAGGTTCAAAGTGTTTTTCCAAGATTGATTTAAAGTCAAGCCATCATCAATTGAGGATTAAGGAAGAGGACATTCCTAAAACTGCTTTCAGAACGCGTCATGGAAACTTTGAGTTTTTGGTGATGCCATTTGGATTAACGAATGCGCCTGCAACATTTATGGACCTTATGAATAGAATCTTTAGACCATATTTGGATAAGTTTGTGGTTGTTTTTATTGATGACATTTTGGTGCATTCCAAGACACCTGAGGACCATGCAGAACATTTAACAATTGTGTTGCAAATTTTGAGAGACCATAAATTATATGCTAAGAAAGAGAAATGTGACTTCTGGATGACAGAGGTCCAATTCTTAGGGCATGTAATATCTCAAGAAAGCATTACTGTGGATCCTACAAAGATAGATTCTATCTTGCAGTGGGAAAGGCCAAAGAACGTTATTGAGGTTCAAAGTTTTCTTGGGTTAGCAGGTTACTATCATCGCTTTGTGGAGAATTTTTCTCGAATTGCCATGCCTTTGAAAAATCTAACAAGAAAGAATTTAAAGTTCGTGTGGGATGATAGTTGTGAAGAAACTTACAGAGAGCTTAAGCAAAGATTGACTATAACACCTGTTCTCATTGTGCCTAATAGTGATGAACCATATGTGGTATTCACTGATGCTTCTGGTACTGGTTTAGGAGGAGTTCTCATGCAAAATGGAAAGGTTGTTGCCTATGCTTCACGCCAATTGAAGCCACATGAGAAGAACTACTCTACACATGACTTGGAACTTGCAGCAGTGATTTTTGCCTTGAAAATTTGGAGATGTTACTTATATGGGGACAAGTTTGAATTATATTATGATCATAAGAGTTGAAAGTATCTCTTTACTCAAAGAGACTTGAATTTGAGGCAAAGAAGATGGGTCGAGTACATGGAAGATTATGATTTTACTTTGTAATATCATCTTGAAAAAGCAAATGTGGTCGCTGATGCATTAAGTAGAAAACCTCATGGAACTTTGTCTTGTTTGGCTCTTGAGGATTGGAAAAGAATGATCACGGTGGGTTATTATGATTTGGAGTACTATGAAGGAAAAGATATTGATTGTGTTTCAAACATAGTGGTTACACCAATGCTACTTCAGCAAGCTAAGCAATGTTAGTGGCAAGATGAGAAATTGAGATTTATCTGGAATCGAATATGAAACGGTGAGCAGTTAGATGGATGGACAGTAAATGCCAAAGGATTCTTATACCATAAGGGAAGATTGGTCGTTGCAAATATCCTTGATCTTAGAGGGTCTGTTCTGATCGAGGCTCATAGTTATAAATTTGTTGTACATCCTGGAAGCACAAAGATGTACCAAGACTTGAAAAGACAATACTGGTGGGAAGGTATGAAAAGAGATGTGGCTAACTTTGTAGCTAAGTGTATGGTTTGTCAACAGGTTAAAGTTGAGCTCCAGAGACCTTCAGAGTTGCTTCAACCTTTACCTATACCAGAATGGAAGTGGGACAAGATCACGATGGACTTTGTGATGGAATTACCATTAACACCATTAAAGCATGATACTGTCTGGGTGATTGTCCATCATTTGACCAAATCTGCTCATTTCATTCCAATTAGGAAGGATTATAAGGTTTCTAGACTAGCTCGACTTTATGTGGATAATAAACTTCGACTGCATGGGTTGCCTTCCTGCATTGTTTTTGATAGAGATCCTCGATTTACATCAAGGTTTTGGCGAGCATTGCAAAAAGCTTTAGGAACTAAACTTAACTTGAGCACCGCTTACCACCCTCAAATAGATGGACAATATGAGAGGACCATCCAAACTTTGGAGGACAAGCTTCATTCTTGTATTTTGGATTTTGGGGGTAGCTGGGGAGAACACTTGTCATTGGTGGAATTCACTTATAATAATAGCTACCAGGACAGTATAGGCATGGCACCTTATGAGGCCTTATATGATAGACCATGCAGATCACCTTTGTGTTGGGCAGAACCAGATGAGCATGTCACTATTGGACCTCAAATTATCGCTAGTACCACTGAGAAGATCAAAGACATCCAAGAGAGAATTAAGGTTGTTCAAAGTCGTCAGAAGAGTTATGCCGATCTCCACAGATGAGAAGTTGAGTTTGAGGTTGGTGACTATGTCTTCTTGAAAGTTAATCCTATGCGTGGTGTGATGATATTTGTAGGGAAGGGTAAGCTAGACCCGAGGTATATTGGACCTTTCAAGGTTATCGACAGGGTTGAGGAGGTCGCTTATCGATTGAACTTACCAGTGCGGTTGGGGCATGTTCACAATGTGTTCCATGTATCAATGTTGAGGAAGTATACTCCAGACCCATCACACATCATTGAGTATGAGACTATCCCTCTTCAAGAGGACATGCCATATGAAGAACAAGCTATCAGAATCCTAGCGAGAGAGTTAAAGGGGCTAAGGAATAGAGAGATTCTAGTAGTCAAGGTCTTATGGCGGAACCATAGAGAAGACGAGGCTACTTGGGAGTTAGAGTCGGAGATGTATGAGAAGTATCCTCATTTGTTTAATTTTCAGCTTGAGGTTGTACTTTGAAAATTCCGGGACGAAATTTCTCTAAGGAGGGAAGAATGTAAAGACTTGTTCTTTTAATATATTAAATAATATTTTTTATGAAGGTGGGACCCACCAAGTAAATGAGACAAAGTCTCTATTTTTTTATTTATTTTCTTCTTCCCTTTCTCTTTCTCTTCTCGCCACGACAACACATCACACAAAGACCCAATACCACCGGCGACCACCCTTTTGACACGCGACGACTCATTGGATTCGCCTTGCTCGACGACCTCAACCACCAAGCGGCGCCGCCCAACTCGCTGTCAACTGTTCCGAATCGCCAGTCAAAGTTTTAGTCCGTCAACTTTGACTGTGTTTTCTGGCCAACTCCGACCACCTCTCAATGAGTGGTTGGTACCTTTGGAACCAGAGTGGAGAGAGGAACAAAACCCACTAAGTAATTTCAGTCAAATCACCATTTTTCTCCGGTGAGATTTTGGGTATCTCTACAACTTTCTAGTGACTTTTTGGCGAGTCTGAGAACTTTTTGGATCGATGGTTGGCACGAACATGATCTACTCATCGATGTGATCATTTTGATATATGTCATGCCTACCTTTGTCGATGTTTCCAACACACCGCTCCCTGCTGCCACCAATCGCTACTATGCACTGATTGGGTGAGGTTCCAAAACATGAAATTTTAATTATGGTAATATTATATGTTGTTGGACAGGATTTTGAATAAGGAATGCAATCATGATAATCATTTGCTCATTTGATGCACATAGGAAAAACATGATATTAAAATTGGACTAAATCACTCTAAGATCATCTTTAAGCTTAGGAGTGTCCCTTTGGACTTGGATTGAAAAATCTAAGGAGGTAGGGACTCAACTTGACTATTTGAATTATTTTACTCGTATTGAATTTCATTAAACATATTCCAATTTTGATATTTATAAAATGTTTGAAAAATTGAAAACTTAATCTGCATGTTTTCCAATCTATTCTAAGGGCACTGAGTGCCAAATATATTTTTGTTCACTTATTTATGAAGGTTATGATTTTTGAGTTTTATTCAAATACAACCATTATGCTGCCCAATTTTCTAAAATATAAAGGGAATATGTTTCTGTCTTTCATGTTTACTTGCATTTCGTTATACTGATGAGAGCCATAGTGATCATGATTTGTGCATGTTGTTGTTTCAAGACCTAGTCTCTGTGTCATCATAGGTAGATTAGGTGTCCACTCACTTGTAGGTGTAAAGACCTAGCATCTGTATACAGGAAGTTTTCTGAGCCTTCCCCTTGTGGTGGTTATTAGGTCCGGCTACCCAACTTAGGATGTCGGTTTTTCTATGGTGGGTAACAGGAACTAGGGATCTAGTTGATGGTGTGATGTGCACCTGTAGCTATGCTCTTATGATTATTTGTGGTCTCTCTCTATTTTGGTTTATACATGATGATATATGTTTTGTTTTCAAAGCTAACCATGCAGGGGTTGTATTAAACTCTTGGGTCCCATGATATTAGTTACTTTCTTACTAGGCTTTATAAGCTCGGCCCCTATATTTCTCCCATTCCAGGAACCCAGTGGTGTGAATGTGGAAGGTGAATTATTGATGGAGCCAATGTGTTTAGCCTAGTTCTATTTAGTGCCATAATCCTATCTTTTGAACATTATATATGTATTTTATTTGGAACCTAATATCTGTATATCTAAATTAGCTATGTAATAGTTAGGAATGAGGATTGGTGGATGCTAAGTATTATTTTGGGTGTTTTATGATTTATTAAATTTAACTGTTTGGTAAGTACATAACAATGGGAATATTACTGTTCTATGTATAATGATATATGATCCTACTTTTATTACTAATATTTTTATATATAAGTATAGGAGTTATTCCATTATTTTGTCTTATAATTATAATATTATTTAATATGAACTCAAGGATCATTTATAAAGACTATTTTTCCAACAAGGGTCAAAGTTTGACCTTTGACCACCCAAGTTATGGATAATACATATTTTGCATAGCCTAGGGCTCAGATCATGATAGATACTCTACAGTAGACTTGAAGAAGTCACATAGAAATTTCCTATGACTCTTCAAGTTGAGGATGATCCAAAATCCTACCAAGAATCAATATATTCGAGAGACTATGTTTTTTGGAAGGAGGCAATAAATGATGAGATTGATTCACTTATGTCAAACCACACATGGGTATTGGTAGACCTTCCACAAGGTTCAAAACCAATTGGATGCAAGTGGGTATTTCGGAGGAAATATCACACCGATGGCACATACAAACTTTCAAAGCTAGATGAGTAGATAGAGGTTTAAACAAAAAGGAAGGAATCGATTATTTTGACATGTAAGCATTGGTTGCTAGGACAACCACTATAATAAGAGTACTATTTGCCTTATAATCAATATATAACCTTTATGTTCATCAAATGGATGTCCAAATGACATTCCTAAATGGAGATCTCGATGAGAAGATTTATAAGGAACAACATGAAGGTTTTGTTATAAGGAGAAATGAACATAAAGTGTGTAGGCTTGTTAAATCATTATATCGTTTAAAACAAACATCGAAACAAAGGCATGGGAATTTTGATAAAGCTATTGTTTCAGATGGGTTTAGACACAATAACGTGGACAAGTGCTTATACTCTAAGACTTGTGATGACTATGACATCTTGGTGTGTTTATATATTGATGATTGTTGATTTTGAGTGATGAGATGAGAGGCATAGTAGAAACGAAGAGGTCTCTATCTTTCACTTTCTAGATGAAGGACCTTGAGAGGTTGATACCTTCTTTGCTATAAAAGTGAGAAGAAATAGTGGGTATTATGCCTTAAGTCAAGCTCACTTTGTTGAGAAAGTGCCTGACAAGTTTAGTAATCTCAAAATCAATGAAACGAATACACCATTTGATTTAAGCATAAAGCTTGAAAAGAACAATGGTAGAGCAGTTAGTAAACTAAGTAAGTTTACTAACAATCCAACTATGGAACATTGGAAAGAGATTGGAGAGTTCTAGGGTACCATAAAATGACCAAGTAGCTAGGCCACCAATATTCAAAGTTCCCAAAGATACTTGAAGGATATTTTGATGCGAGTTGGATATCATGTGTAGGAGATAATCTCTCCACAAAGGGCTCAAAAGAGGAGCGGTTTCTTAGGACCCAAAGAAACAAACATATATTTCACTAAACCATGGAGAATGAGTTTATAGCTCTAGCGGCAAATGGCAAAGAGGCCAAGTGGCTTAGGGATTTCATGAGGAATATCCCAATGGTGATAAACAAGCCACATTAGTTAGAGCTTATAATGGCATGAGAAGTCTAGCACATATAAGCCTAAGATATGAGTATGTGAGACAATTGATTCGACGAGGAATCATATCGATCTCATATATTAAGACAAGTGAGAACTAAGCAGATCCATTTACAAAACCTCTTGCGAAGAGGTTAGTAAGTTCCACTTCAAAAGGGAAGGGACTAAAACTCCTAGAATAAAATATTCATCAATGATGGCAACCCAACTCAAAACTTGTGAACATCAAGGGAAAGAGTTCAATGGGTAAGAACAAGTTATTGGCTGAATAGCTTCAACACTAACAAAGTCATGAGTTCCATCCAAGGATGGTTAATGTTGGTTACTACTGAGTGAGGGTTAAGCCTAGGGATTTTAATGAAGTTCAGTTGTGTGCAACAAGCATCTCTAAAGGTAGCAAAGATGTTGTAAGAAATTCATCCATGTGAACTTATAGGTGGTGCCGCCTCTCATGGGATTTGGAGTTTCTCCCCAGAAAATTCATGAAATGGATGAGCACATGTCCATAAGAGTACTAAGTGAGAAAAGTGGGAAAATAAATGGTCAAGTGGAGACATGTGAGGTGTTACTAGTTTTATCATTAAGGATTACTTGGTTCAATCTTTAAGACACCAATGACTTCGATAAGACTTTGTAATACTTTCACTAAGGTAAAGTTCAAATCGTATGATACTTTATATTATGCATCAATACTATATGAGCTAAGAAGAGAGGATTATATTAAACCAAGTGGGGGAATGTTTAGATTGGTTATATATAATGGTTAAGATGTTTACACATTGAGGTGCAAAACACTTAACGATTTTCACTTAAGGAGAAGTGAAAATAAGAGATTGTGTAGAAGGCATCTAAAAGTGACTTTTTTTTGGTCTAAAATGATACAATGAGGTATCCAAACATTCCCAAAATGTTTGGTAGCATTTGGAGCAAGTTTAGGACCATTGGAGGGGTCCAAAGTCAGAAGGGGTGGCGATGCGTCGCCCACTAAGTGGCATAGCATCGCAAAAATGCAAGGGGCTTCAAAAGCCCAAGCATGCGATGTATCGCTTGCTAGGAGATACATCTCCTGAGCAGTCTTTTAGGGCCGTAAAGTTATGTAAAATGCTTTAAATGATGTGTTTTAAATGCTTTAATCCTATTGGTTAGACTAATGATGATGCCTACACTATAAATATGAGTTATCAGAGTTGTAAAATTTTGATCACAATTTGAAAATGTGAATCAAGTCAAGCAAAGCTTGAAGATATTCCTTCTTTGGACACTACGTGGCCTAGGAAACCCATCTTTTCTAGCCAAAATTCACATTTTTAAAATTTGGTATAGAGTTTCTGCTCTGAAGAACCGTCTCTATATGTGCAACATGCTCTTCCCGATTCCTTGAGTATATCATCTATAAAAATGATAACAAACTTATCCATAAACTCGCCGACACATGGTTCATAAGGTCCATAAAGGCTGTGAGAGCATTCGTGAGTCCAAAGGACATTACTACGAACTCGTAGTGACCATAACACATTCAAAACATTATTTTTGGTATGTCCACTCTTTCACCTTAATTTGATGGTACCCTGATTGCAAATCTATCTTTGAAAATACTAATTCCCCTTGTAACTGATCGAACATGTAGTTGATTCTCGGTAGTGGGTATTAGTTCTTGATTATCACCTTATTCAACTCCTGATAATCGATGCACATTCTCATGGAGTTGTCCTTTTTATTCACGAACTAGACCGGGTTCCCACGAGGAATGGCTATGTTTTATGATTTTTGTCCAGCAACTCTTGCAATTGCGTCTACAATTCCTTCACCTCGGCTGGTGCCATCCGAGATGGTGCCTTCGAGATCGGTGTTGTTCCTAGAACTAGCTCTATTTCAAACACGATTTCTCGGTCTGGCGGTATTCCTAGAAGGTCCTTGGGAAATACCTTAGGGAAATTGAAGACCACTGACACATTTTTCGGTTGTAGCTTTGTCTCCTTGTCCTTAACCACTACGCTCACCAAATAGCCAAAGCATCCTTAATTCAACATTTTCCTCCCCATTAATGCAGAAATCATTGGCCATCTATTTTCCCTAGGTGTGCCTTTGAATACGAACGATTGCTCCCCCGCTGGAGTGAAGACTACTCTTCTGCACTTGCAATTGATAATCACCCCATATTTGGTTAACTAATCCATGCCAAATATGATGTCATACTCATCTGGGTTCAATACTAACAGATCTACGAATGTTTGTTCATGACCATATACCTTGACTGGTATAGCTCTAACCCAAAACTATACCACCATATCCTCTCCAAAGAATAAGGACATGCCACAAATATTAGGCGTAGGTTCAGGCATTCCTGGGCAAAGTGTTTTGATTTCTTGAAATTACAACAGTTAATGCTTATGAAAATTCACTCACACTGCTGGCATTGATTGCATTCGTTGTAGACCAATACTTAAAATCATGCCTAAGCTGCTTTTTGGGATTAGCTCATCCTTAGTTAACAAAGCCTTTTTCCACTTATTATTGCCACTAATGGCTAACTTCCAGCAACCTTGATTACTCCGTCTCCTGGGTTGTGGTAAAACCTAGGAGTAAATCTCCTTCCTGGTCTATTTTAACTAAATTGAAATTGTCCCAAGTTGTTAGTATTATATTTTCTTTTGTCTTGTTTCTGTCCATTCCAAGTCACGACTCCTGGTGAATAGCTTGTTCTATATCCTCAACCTATGACTCCAGGCCAGTCTCCCAGTGTCTATGACTATGTCTTCCCTAAGTCCTTTCATAAATTTCCATATCTTGATTGCTTCAATACTTACTAGATCTGGTGCGAATCTAGCTAACTGATCAAACTTCCTCACATACTCCAAGACATTTAGTGATCCTTGCTTCATATTAGCAAACTCACTAACTTTGTGTTCGATTGTTGCTCTATCATAATACTTAGAATTGAACATGTTTTAGAATTCCGTCCATTGCATCTCCACCATGCACAAATTTTCTTTACCGCATCCCACCAAATTTTAGCGTCTTGTTTAAGCATATATACTTTGCATGTCACTTTCTCCTGCTTGGTGATTTCAATGAAGTAAAAAATCTTATCCAAAATATTGATCCATTCTGCAGTTACCAATGGGTAAGTAGTCCCCTTTGAATTTGGAGGATTTTGCTTGACAAATCTCCCTGAGATAGGCTTCACATGAGTGACGACAGGCACCCCGACTAGTTCGTTTAGTTACCAAACTTCTTGTGGTTGCTCCTGGTCTTGTTCTTCAACCATAGGTTAATGAGGGTTGTTCTGGACATTATTGGGTACTAACTGAAGACATTGAAGTGGTACCTCAATCATTCATGTTTAACGAGCTTCCACGTCCTCTTATCTTTTTCGACCTTGTTCAGTTTGAACCACTTGACCTTCCATCATTCGACACATTTCTGCAATTTGTTCCAAAAATTCTAAGGCTTGGGTCGATACATGAACTTGCTCTATCCCAGGTTGTTCAGCTTGAGGCCTAAGTCCATATCCCGCTAATCCTACTGCTCGGGTTATTGGAGCTGATAAAATCTATAGAAGAATACAACTCATATTAAATAGGTAGTATTTTTAGGACTAACTCAAGCAATAATAGCAACTACAACGAGTTACTCCACACAAACCCATTCACAATAGTATACTCCTATTATCAGGAAAATATTTGGTTCAAGATCAATGCGAAGAGTAACTGTTAACAAAGCAAACTACACACAATATCACACCAAACACATTCATTAACATCCAAACATGGTTACACTTTCATTTAGTTGGTTTTAACTATACACCCTAAAAATATGAGCCTAGCTCAATTTGTTCATAAACGATAGAAATTTACATAGTTAACCTAACTATGAGTTTAGGGTCTCTTCCTTGGTCTACCCTAAGCATTACTATCTCAAAAATAATGTCAAAATACTGTGTTTCCTGGCTGCTATATTAAACTAGTATCTCCATGATGGAGTCTCCATTGTTGTGTTCCTCAAGATCCTCCTTAGAGTCCTTCTCGATGTTTTCCACAACACCACGATTCCTTCATTGTGGATTGTGGCCTATGCTGCGACTCCGGCATTTTACTCCATTAAAACCTCCACCTAACCATCATACTAGCGTGACCTCAAGAGAATTGGTCCATACTCTAAATCTATCGAAGCCATAAACTCCCACCAGTTCCTAAAGGGGCTCTTAGGTGTCTTAAAGTTGACCATTGAAATGCATCGCCTCGTAAACATAGACTAGCCAAACTTAACCCTATACTCCATGGGTGTTCCTAAGTCATGAAAGACTAGTGTCAAAGAGTACATCCAAGACAAAACGTCGCGTCTGTCCTTCTCTGCTCTAGTGAAAATCGGGAACCTTAGAGCCATGAAAAGTAAATACATCTAGGTCTTCCATTGAAGGTCATATACTATCGGGGAATCTATAACTACTGGGTTTACTACCTTGGGTTTGTCTGCCATTCTAACCTACAATTTATAGAATTTAGGTAAGAAAAAGAAAATCGTAACTTAACTTAAAATGACAATACTTATAGTGAGTGCCAGTTTATCATTGAGAATGTACATGTGTGTTTGTCTGTAACCAGTTTAGCCTGGTGCTCTGATATCACTTGTAATGACCCAAATAATTTACAAGACTAATAATGCAGAATAATAATAATTTTAACCTTAAAAAGACTAAAAAATTTGTATAAAAAAACTTTAAAAAAATAATGCTTTAGTTTGGAAGTATGCACATACTTAAAAAAGTGATTACAACATTATAAAGTTCTAAACATTCAAAATACATAGTCCAAGATATGTTCTTATAAAAGTAAGACATATTTTTCAAAAGTATAGATTTCCCACGGTCGGGCTACATGTACATTTCCACAAGCAGACTCCAACGCTCACTGCTCTGCCTTACCTTTCACCTTATCTACAACATGAAACAACTAGGTAAGCGAAAGCGCTTAGTAAAATCAACCCAACACAAATATCATCAATAAAGACATCCGAGTTTTATCCATAACAAAGTATTCAGAAATCTAACCAGAATTAGGGTTTCGATATAATCAGGCCCTAAAAATAAAATTCAAGAACGCATAAGCATCTTGGCAAACTTGTGGTCATGCCCAATAACATAATTCAAAATCAAACCTACATGCAGAAGATCCAAGAGAAAAACAAATATATAGAACAATCTCCATAATCCTAGAGTAGTCAGTTGAATGACTGAGCAATCTTATCAGAAACATCACCAACAAATACTATTCTAGAGGCAACTTATAATCTTGACCCCAAATAATTTCTCTACAACTTATATTCTGATGCAATTTGGATCATCACATCCTAATATAGTTCATAGAGTAAATGCATCACATAAAAAATATCTCTTTTTAATTCTTATATTCATCTAGATTAACCAATCCTAACATCAATAAGAGAGAACATGCACCTTATCAATATTCAATTAAGCAGTAGTCATATCAGTCATCAACTACTGTCACAGGTGTGGCAACACCATTCTAATAATGGACCACAGTTATCGGGCCCTCAACCTCACTAGCATATTATTAGTGCCATTAGGTATTCTTATCTCCTCAGAGGCATATGAGCTTTGTGGAATAATTCTCTCAGCCATTTCATCAATGTAGGAATTAAACCTCGAGTCATGTCTGCTAGTTTCACAAAAACATGCACAACTCCTAGCATATGAAATATTTTTGAGCGTTTCAAAAGCCTAAAATCATGTACTCTTCCTATAAAATTGATTCATGGAGTTTATTGTTATTAAATAAATATTTATGGTAATGCTTGACACTTTTGAAGATAAGTCAAAAACTTCAGCAGCAAGCATAAGATTATACAACTTAGTGGAACTTTGGATTCCAAGCTAACAACAAATCCTACCACCATGCATGCATAAACCATACATCATAAAAAAAATATTACAGGCCAAAATAAGAACATAACACATAACACACTCATACAAAACAAAATTTCTAAGCATGTACAAAACATAAGCCAAAGTTCACTAGAGCTTTACCTTAGTTGTTCTAGGTTTTGGTTGTGTGTGTTCCTCCTAGGTTTTAGACCTCACCGCTATCCTTTAATACCTTCAAACCTCTCTCAAAACATGACCAAGTTAGATCATAGCCAAAGGAAAAGAAAGAAACAAGGGAAAAAATGGACATTTCGAAACTAGAGGGTTACCTCCTTGATGATCAAGGTTGCATGCAAGCTTACTAAGTGAGTTTGAGAGACATGTTGCTGCCTTGAGCTTCTAGACCTTAAAACCATGGTTAAATATGATAAAAACTCAAAGATCATAATGCAAAAAGGGAGCCCTAGGCTTAGGCATAGAAAATTAAAGAACAAGAACAGGTACAATAACTCACCTTGAAACTTTGTTTCTCAAGCTTCCATGGAGGTTTCCTTGATGAAACAAGAGGGAGAGAGTGAGATCAAAAAAATTGAGAGGGAGGGAGAGAAGAGTGCTCTCATTTTTTCAGAGCTTGATTGAAATAAATGAGAGAGAGAGAGAGAGAGAGAGAGAGAGAGAGAGAGAGAGAGAGAGAGAGAGAGAGAGAGAGAGAGAGAGAGAGAGAGAGAGAGAGAGAGAGAGAGAGAGAGTAGGGTGGGTGGCTAGGTGGTGTGATGATGATGAGTTGATAGGGTTGGTGTTGACTGGCTCCTTTGACTCAAAAAGTGTCATAAGACACTATTTAGAGTTTACTACCACATGCCACTAGGCTCATACACTCAACCATTACTAATGATCCCTTAATTTTCCCACTTTTAATTAAATAATTAACATAAAATCTTAAAACTATAGTGCATTCTCAGATTTTGGCATGAGTGCCTTTTAAAATATGCCTAAAAGTCCACTTAGGGGTGGTTGAGCCCAAAAATAAGGCCCAAGGGTGGTATAGAAGCCCATTAAAACATGATAAAAATGTAAATATAGCCACCCAAGTTGTCAGCATAGTCCCCTTATAGCATTTGTAGAAACTATTTTAATTTGTTTACCCCAAAAAGGCCAAATAAGCATTTTGTCTCAAAATACATATTATGATTCTTTCCTAAGAATTTTATTTAAAATTCTCTCATAGCATTCTTAATATTCCTCTGCCCAAAATAAATGTTTTTGCCATAATTTTTTATTTTTAAATATTTATTATCAGAGATTACCTGTGTAAGGTTTTTGAATATTGGTCTAGGACTGTAATTCTTAGTTTGACCAAAAGCCAATTAAATTCATAATAATGCCACATGTTAATTTGAACTTTGATTTTCAAATCGAAATACAACCCAGTATGATTTATATTATTGGAATAAAATCTCGATTCGAATTGCTATTACCACATGCTCAAAACGTGAGGCGTTACATCGGTAAGATATAAAGTATTCCATAAAGTATAATTTAATGGAATAACTATTGGATGAATACCTAGGACCGTCTATGCTGTTGGTGCATGTGTGGTTGAATCGGGCTCATACAAATCATTTGTAAGGATTAATGATCCTTATTTGGTTTTAAATTCATTAAGGAAATTCATACAAGAATATTTGAGACTAAACCATAAGTCTCGGGGAGACCTACCCTATGGTCTCGATACCTAGGCTCAGGTATAACAATAGTATTTTCCCACAATCCACTAAAAATCTTTTTCTTTAAAAGTTTCGCTATTAACCCGTACTTTCAACTGTTGGTAAAATATATACAAGATTTTAGCTGGTATTATATTCCGAAAATACTAATTAAATTTCTTAATTATTTTTAAAGAAAATAAACTCTTAATTTTCCTTTTATTTTTCTTAAGATTTTAATCTCTAAAAATCGTTTTAAGAAAATTGCCTAATTTGTCTTAATTAGGAAACCTTTAAAATTTTCTCATCTTGACTAGTTAATCTTTCCGAAGTCAATTAATCAAGTTTACTTACTAGAAAAATAATTCACTCAATTATTTTCTCAAAATATAGGGTTTTAAACCCTGTTTTAATTTATTAACTTATTAATAAATAAATTCTTTTACTTTTTTAAAGAATAAAAATTATTTACTAAAAATAATTCCCACTAAACTCAAATTTGTATTTTAGGTCAAAATATATTTTCAAGACTTGCCAAGTTTTTATCTTGCAATAAGCAAAATTTTACTTTTTACCTTAAGTTCCAAAATCTCATTTTTGCACTAAGTGTGAAAAGCTTATTTTTCACATTTTTAAGTACATACTTTGTTAGTTCATAACATGAAATTTACTTACTCAGTTGTGACCAAAATTTCCCAATTCCATTTTTGGTATGCCTTTTAGGTCTTTGTAAAATCTTAGGTCAAAAGGAGCATTTTTTATTGGTGAAATTATTTTCCAACAATGAGGTAAAAATGACCTTATTTTCAAGTCCTTATTTTTTTTTTCCAAACTTTGACACTCAATAACTTTCAAACTGTTCAGTATTTTCTTACAAAATTTTATAGTGGAATACTAGGTTATGCCAATAATATGTTTACCAAATTTTAGAAAAAACTGGGTTCATTTTCCCTATACAGTGGCTATCCAAACTAGGTCCCGAAATTATGAATACGAAAAAATAGTTTTTTACCTAAACTTTGAAATAGCATAACTCACTCATTTTAAAATATTTTTGAGTGTTTCAAAAGCTCAATTTTATGTACTCAATCTCAAAAATATCACAATATAATTAAATTTTAGAAAATCAATATACAGTGGATGCTTGACCCCTTGGAAGTCACATCTCAAAACATGTATTTTGTTTAAAGGTTTCTAACAAAACCCTTGGGGGTTTTGGTCCCTATTTTCAAAAATCCACACACAAGCATCATAAAAATTCTAAAACAACTACCATAACCTTATTACATCACCAATAAGAAACTTTAAGCATTAAATATACAATATTATGCTTAAAAATAAAAACCATACAATAACAACCATAAATAGTAAACTTTTTACCTCTTTGTTGTTCTTGCTTAAGGTTTGGATCTTCCTATTAGTTTTGGCTCCTTCAAAAACCTTTCAAAACCTTAGGGAAAACTCTTCCTAGACCAAAGCTTAAATGCTTCCAAGCCTCCTTAGACTTCTTGAGGTTGAAGATGGAGAGAAAACTTGAGAGAGGGTGGGGTCGGTTGGGGATGGTTAGAAGAGCATATCAACTTAAGAAAATATCTAAACACTTGAGTGTTTTTTTTACCATCCACTTGATGCCTTAACCCTTATATTTAAATTGGGATTAAACTAAAAAAAAACATTTGGTCAACCCCATTAAATCCTTCACATGGCCGGCCACCACATATATTATATATGTGATCATATATATATATAAATAAAGGTTAATAAATATTTCCCAAGAAGAAAAATCCAATTTGATTTCTTATAACCTTTTTCATTCTTATTAAGTTTTAAACACAAAACTTAACACATAATAATTAAATTAAATGTCTCACATTTAATTTAATTAATCACACAATAAAATTAAGCATTTAATACAAAATGACCTAAAATTTCCATTTTCCCTTAGGTTTATTATTTTTTACCAAAATTTAATTTTAATGAATGTATTTTATGCCCAAAATATATTTGCCATAGCTTTTCATTTTATTTTCCGAGATTTTTACCCGATCATGGTTTTCGTGTCGGTCCAAGACCGAAAGTCTTATTTTGACTTTTAAATCACAAAATTTATAATTTGGCTAGAAATAACTCATGTAATTATTTCCAAACAAATAAAATATTATTTAAAATAATATTCTTAACTCGGGGACAAATCCTGACACGAGTCGTTTAAAGGTACCCAAAAACGCATGACGTTACATAAGCTGCCATGATTCAAATTTAGAATACAATCTTACAGAAGTTGGACGCCCTCAGCCAATGGGGTCGTAGTGACCCTACTCCTGATGATGCATCATGTGATGTCCTTCCTGCTTGTTAGTATTTTCGGAATATAATACCAGCTAAAATCTTTTATATATTTTACCGATAGTTGAAAGTACGGGTTAATAGCAAAACTTTTAAAGAAAAAGATTTTTAGCGGATTGTGGGAAAATACTATTGTTATACCTGAGCCTAGGTATCGAGACCATAGAGTAGGTCTCCCCGAGACTTATGGTTTAGTCTCAAATATTTTTGTATGAATTTCCTAAATGAGTTTAAAACCAAATAAGGATCATTAATCCTTACAAATGATTTTTATTAAAATGACCAAACTACCCAAAATAATAATAATGAATTATGAGTGTCATAATTAATCCGAGTATACTGTATGGATAACTACAGTATTGGCTAGCGTAACTGGACTGAACGTTGGAGGGTGAAAACTTGCTGAGTGCTAAGGACTCCAAGTAAGTCAACTTATATTGTGTGGCTGCAACATGAAACGACTATTGTATTGTATGTTAGTATAGGGACACATGAATATTGGCCATTCAGTGAGAGTGCCTAGAGATACTAGGGGTTGCCAAGTTTGAGTAAGGCTGAACACCCTAGGGGCAACTCCTCACCAGCACCACTGATTAACATAGAAGTCTCTGTAAAACCGTGTAAATTCGATTACTCTCTTGGATAAGTAACGATGTCCTAGATAACACGATAGTTACCCTTGATGGGGATATTTATTGGCTACATCTTAGTGTTGAAACTCGGTTCTCTCTTACAGATTAGCACTTATGCTGGAGGGCGTGTTAAACCTGAATTGTTGGAAATTGTCGAGCGTTGGTCTCGAATTATATTATGATGTATATATCTGCTTGCTCTGGGATTTTCTGAGTGCAGAGATTTATTTGTTGATAAGAAATAGTTTTGATATATATATCTGATTGCTTTGGGATTTTCTGAGTGCAGGAATTTATCTGGTTATATGAAATAATTTGTCATTGGTTATCAAGCATGACCATAAGTTTGCCAGGATGCTTTCCGTTCTTGAAATTGATTGTGTAGGGTCCGAAACCCTAATTCTCTGCATGCTTTTTTATTTTAAAGTTGAACTTACTAAGAGTTTTCGCTTACCTAGGTGTTTCCTGTTGTAGGTAAGAACAAGGGCAAGGAAGAGCAGTGAGTGATGGAGTCTACCTTGCAATTGTATATGTGGACTGACCTTTTGGGAAGTCGTTTTATTTTTGGAAATGTTGTGTAATTTTCCTAAACTAGGCTCACTCTACTCTTTATAAAATATGTTGTAATTAAATGTTAAGTATGGCCATACGAATTTTTAAAAAGTTTTTTATATGGGTTTTTGAGACATTTTGTCAAATGAAAACATTTATATTTCCAAATTATCGAGTCTTGAAAATCCGGGTCGTTATAGTTGGTATCAGAGCTCGAGTTGAGCCGGTTCTGTAGATAACCCACATGTACATTTCGCAAAGATAGACCGGCATTCACTGTAAGTACTTTCTTTTCATATATGTTTCCTTAGCTTTCTTTTATTTACCTCAATTCTATAAATTGTAGGTTATGGTCGATATACCTGAGATAGGTGACCTTGTGATATGAAACCAACCCATGATCCCTATGTCTAAGATCGATTACTATAGAATCTTCAATGATGAGAATCCGCGATGCTTCAAGTATGATCAACGACATTGGTGTGTCATTTGGAAATGGACGCATTACATGACAGAAGTCTCAGATAGGGCCAACACACCTGAGCGACAGAGAGTGCGATATGCCAGCACTTGTCTGAGAGGCTCGGCACAGACATGGTTTCATCATAGACGTTGGCAGCTGGTTCGCAACACATGGGGTAACTTCTGTACGCAGATCGAGCTAGCGCTTGGGCCATGGATTGGCCAATCTCCATGGTTGATAGCATACCTCGAGGCAAGGCAATAGAGCCAAAGGAGGATCCCGAGCAGTCGGACGAGGATACCGACATAGAGCTAGATGTGTTGGTGGATAGCTTAGATCAGGTTATGCTGTGAGGGTCTTGTTGATACTTTTTGTAAAGACCTTGCAAACCTACTAGGTTGTAGGACTTTGGTGTAGTTGTACCAGGCATATGTAGAAACCCGACGTTTAGTTAGGGTTCTCTTTTTGGATTTATCATTCTGCTAACTAAAATCCTATGGCATGATCACATTTTATATTGCTAGGTTATATCTCTGAATGTTATGACTACCTGTTTTGAGTCGAATCATTATGGTTCTTCTTTCTTGTGTTATGAGCAAAGCTGGTATGCTCATTTATTGCTAGGTTAATTAACTATCTGTGTTGATATTAAATTCCTGTCCTTATGTGCTTAGGAGCTTTTTTTATTTTAAATCAAATAAATGGCAAGGACAAGAGCTCAGAGAGGGAGGCGTGTTGCTGGCCGAGGCCAGGCCGCGCCTACTAATAGAGCTCAGAACGCGCCTGCCGCTAGAGCTCCAAACCAAGCTGCCAGAGTTTGTGAGATAGCCGAGCATATGAATAATCTGCAAAGGCTAGTGGAGACGCAGGGAGCCCAAATTGAAAGAGGGCAAAAGAGACAGGAGGACGCTTGTAACGCCCCAAACTCCAGGGACCGTTATTGTGTGCCTTGTAAACAGTGCTAAACTCGCTAACCGAGTCATTTGGCCAAAAACGTGAACTAAGTATGATTAGCGGTTTAGGGATTAAACATTTTGGTTAAGATGTAACGTTTCACTAGAACGTTTAATATATACATTGGGATCTCGAAAATATAATTTCAGAGTTTATTACAGAAAATATTTACAACAGGCCGTTCTAAGCGGCAAAACAGGGTTCAACCCTAGTTCCACTTTAAACCTCGGCCGTGGCGGACGAGAAGCTGCATATGTACACGTCATCACCTAGCTCTCCAACTCAAGGATGGTCCAGCTTCCTCTTGCCTTTACCTGCACCACGTAGCACCCATGAGCCGAAGCCCAGCAAGAAAACACCATATAACATGATATAATATCAACAGATAACATGACGTAATATCATCAGGTAACATGATATAATATCAACAGATAACATGATATAATATCAACAGTAATTGTATTGGTTATTCAGGACCAACAGCTTAAGCAAATAGGTGACAATAGCCAAAAGTCACAGAAATGGGTACAACTCAATTGATAGGTGGTTCCTTCATAAGCTTGATCAGGATAGGTGCATGGTGATAGTCACAAACATAACCATCCTCCCGACTCTAGAGTCGTAACTAAGGACAGCGTCCCCCAGCCATGTGACAAACAGTCACCGGGGTCATATACCTTGGCTGAAATCATCTGGTCTTATACCAGGTAAGCGCTTATAGTTCTCATTGACCTTCCGGTCGGTCCAGCACTGATACCCTATATGGGTCATCCAATGCCGACCTCGATTAGATCTAATCTCCATTTGGCCCGACGTTCACAACGCACTGCCACTTCTAACTCTTGGGTCGGTGAAACTCGACCAGTGTTCAGCCCGTTGTGAACTTAACTAATAAGTCACAGCTTCACAGACGGATCTGACACCATTGCCGATTCTGACTAATAAGCCAGCGCCATACACAAGTAAGCCATGCCACCAAACATATATCACATATCCAAAATCCATAAACAAGGCATTCAGTATGCTTACTTAACAGGTACTAGTACAGTTAGGTCCATGCACAACACAGAGGCTCAAGCTCTGAACAACATCATACCCAGTATACAAAGCATGTCCTAATCACATGTTTCCCGTGCATCACATGCATCATACTCAACAATCCAACATGCACCAATAACCGCCATGCATGTCACGTTCAACAATTAACCAACATGCATCAAGAATAGCCATGCATGTCATACTTAATAATCAACCCACATGCATCAAGAATAGCCATGCATGTCACATATATACAGGGTGCAGTTTTCTTACCTCAAAGTCGAGCTAGAATGATTAAAAGAACGACCCTTGAGAACGATCAACTTTTAGTCCTTTAGCGGTTACCTAGTCATAACCAAATACAAGGTATCATCAATAAAAATGATCAACATAAGTTCCCAAACCAATATCTAGCCTCCGGAACATCAATTCCCACTTAACCGGGTACTAGGTTCAACCCTGAGGCCTATGGCTTGAATCCCCAAGCTAAAAACATGTTTTTGGTCAAAATGGCCTTAAGGGCCGCGGCCCTCCCCTGCTGCGCCGCGGTGCGCCCTCAAACAGAATGGGCTCCCCCTTGCCAGACGCCAAGGGCTGCGACGCACCACAACTGCGCCGCGACGCTCAGCCCAGACCAGGCAAAAACCAGCACGCGATCTCAACTCTTCCCCTGTGTTTTTCCTCTCAAACCAGCCCCTCAAACCTGTCTCAAATCACAGTCTAACACCCAATTCAACCACCAAACATCCTCTACCATTCTCCCTCATCAAAACCCAAAGAAAACATCATCCAAACTTCTATTAATCCAAGCTTTCTACAAGAGATTCACAAGATGAAAACCAAAGCTTAAAAACAGAGCACACCATTAAATTCATAACTAGAACTCACCTCAAACACGGTTTTGAATCCCCTTTAATGGATGAAACAAGTTCCCTAGCTACCACCTTTGATTTCCCAGCTCAAAACCTCAAGAACACCAAAGAAGAGATGGTGAGGGATGGTGTACAGGTTGAAGATGAAAACCCCTGTTTTGGCTCTGTTCTTTGTACAGCCCTCCTAAGTCATATATATCCAAACTCCAAATGACCAAATTACCCTTAAGTCACTTAAAGTCTCTAAACCATTTCAAGGGTAGAATTGGAACTTTTCACTTATCTCGTTAATCATAATTAACGCTTCCCAATTCCCACTATTCTCAATATTCCCAAATACCAATAAATCATACCCCATTACCCTTTAATTCCCGGTAATGCTCTAATCATTAAATTCACCTCGAGACTCACCCCGAGCCCTGAACTTAAACCCGTTATGACTAGACCGAACACTTACATCTCATGATCGTCTCATGCCGAATAGCTCGAACCAATCCGCCTTATAATGTGGCTATATTAATTAATCACAACCATGCACCCAAAATATACAATTACGCCCACATCGGCCAAATTACCAAAATACCCTTATAATAATAAATACTCCCATATGCATGCATTCACCATCATATAATAATATAATTCATGTAAACATGCATATAATCATTAAATACTATAATAAACCAATTATGGCCCTCCCGGCCTCCTAATCAAGGTCCTAAACCTTATTAGGAAATTTGGGGCATTACAACGCTGATGCCCTCCAAGCTGAAGAATTAACACCCTTTCGGGACGACTCCCCATGCCACTCAATAATGCACAAAACAACAAAGTACCACCTGAAAACAATGAAGAACAGAACCTTGGCCTGCAGGTTATCATTGAGCAACCTGTATTGCCAGTAGAAGCACCAAGAGCTGGCCGAGCAAAACCTATATCAGAAAGGTTTGGCAACCAGAATCCACCTATATTCGAGGGGAGCAGTGACCCATCAATGGCAGAGGAATGGATCAGTATTTTGGAAAGAATCTTCGAATTCATTGGAACTACTGAGAGAGAGAAGGTAGTTTGTGTGACTTATATGATGAGAAAAGATGCCCGCATCTAGTGGACGCAACCAAGAAAGGGCATAATATTGCCAAGATGGAATGGCTAGAGTTCTTGACCTTGTTCAATGGCAAGTACTTTAGTAAGGCAGTGATTGAGCACAAAGTAAATGAGTTCACTAATCTGAAGCAGGAAACGTCGAGCGTGCAGGACTACGTTTGAAAATTTGACCAACTGTCCAGGTTCGCAAAGAACCAGGTAAACACTGAATTGAATAAGATGTGGAGTTTTATGAAGGGCCTATGCAGCGACATTTCTAGGTGTGTAGACGTTGGTAGAACTGGCCCGGAGACGTATGCCGAAGCTATGGAATGGGCTCTTCGCCAAGAGTCTTGGGTCATGTCAGACAAGCCAAAACCACAGAAGAACGAAGACAAGAGGTACACTCCCAACAACCCCGGACAGTTTCAGGCCAATCAGAATGGCCCAAGGGGAAAGTTCAACTCGAGGTTCGGCCAAAACTCAGGGCGAACAAACAATCCAAGAGGCACAAGACCGATTTTTGGGGGAAATAACAAAAGAAAAGGGGGATCTCCCAATCAGGCAATGGCTAGTCCCAACAAACAGCCAAGACGTGAGTTTGAACAATGGCCACTGTGCAACAAGTGTAATCGATGCCATCGGGGCAAGTGTGGGGTATGTTTTAACTATGGAAAGCCAAGGCACTTTGCTAAAGATTGCCAAATGCCAGCCAAGGGCAATAAAAATGACCAACAGAAACAAATTGGAGCTCTGCCTCGAGTATATGTGCTTACACAAAGCGACAAAGGAGCTGGACCATCTGATATGGTGTCAGGTCAGATCTCTATCGCCCAAACCTCGGCATATGTATTAATGGATACTGGTGCATCACATTCTTTTGTATCTGCATCCTTTGTGGAAAAACTAACTAGAAGTCCTGAGCCTATGCCTGTTATTTGTGGGGGTATCCTTGCCTTCGGGAGAGGATATGCTGGTGCAGACATGGGTTAGAGCCGTACCAGTTTGGGTTGAAGGTCGTGAGCTGACGGTGGATCTGTTAGTCTTGGACCTACATGAATATGGCGTCATATTTGGGATGGATTGGTTAACTAGATATGGAGCCGTTATCAATTGCAAGCGTAGAAAAGTGGTATTCACCCCAGCAGGAGAAGAACCATTCGAGTTCAAGGGTACGTTAAGAGAAAAGAAGTGTCCCTTAATTTCTGCGATGAAGGCGAGAAAAATGTTAAGTGATGGATGCATCGGTTTTCTGGCAAGCATAGTGGATAAGCATAAAGAGATGAGTCAACAACCTTCTGATGTACTGGTCGTGTGCAAGTTTCCTGACGTATTTCCTGAAGATCTCCCAGGGATTCCACTAGACCGAGAGATCGTGTTTGAGATAGAACTAATTTCGGGAACTACGCCGATCTCAAAGACTCCTTACAGGATGGTGCCAGCTGAACTCAAGGAGTTGCAGTCGCAACTGCAAGAGTTACTGGACAAGAAGTTCATAAGGCCAAGACATTCTCTGTGGGGAGCCCCGGTCTTATTCGTGAAGAAGAAAGACGGCTCGATGAGAATGTGCATTGACTATTGGGAGCTGAACAAAGTGACGATCAAGAACCAATATCTATTGCCCAGGATTGGCGATCTTTTTGATCAATATCTATTGCCCAGGAGCATCATTGTTTTCCAAAAATAGGCCTGCGATCAGGCTATCATCAGCTCAAGGTTAAGGAGACATATATACCAAAGACGACCTTCAGAATGCGCTACAGTCACTACAAGTTCTTAGTGATGTCCTTTGGACTAACCAATGTGCCTGCATCATTCATGGATCTCATGAACCACGTATTTCGTGAGTATTTGGATAAGTTCATCGTTGTGTTCATTGACGATATTCTAATATACTCAAAAAGTCAGGAAGAGCATGCAGCGCATCTGGAACTGGTCCTTCAGCATCTGCGAGACGAAAAGCTTTACACTAAGTTTTCTAAGTGCAAATTCTGGCTAGAGAAAGTTAGTTTTCTTGGGCACATAGTTTTGGGAGACGGAATTTCAGTAGATCCCGCCAAAATAGAAGTTGTTAAGCAGTGGAAACCTCCAAAAAATGCTCATGAGGTTAGAAGTTTTCTTGGGTTAGCGGGATATTACTGGCGATTTGTGGAAGGATTTTCCAAAATAGCCGCACCAATGACTGTCCTCACCCGCAAAAACATCAAATATGAATGGACTGACAAGTGTGAGAATAGTTTTCAGGAGCTAAAAACAAGGTTGGCGATTGCCCCAACGCTGAGAATCCCTAATGGCACAGAGGGATATACTATTTATAGTGATGCCTCAGGCCGAGGGTTGGGAGCAGTGCTGATGCAGCACATAAAAGTAATTTCTTGTGCTTCTCGACAACTAAAGAATTACGAGAAGAACTATCCCACTCATGACCTGTAGCTTACAGCAGTGGTTTTTTCACTAAAAATATGGAGGCACTACCTGTATGGGATACACTACGACATCTACATTGATCACAAAAGCCTGAAGTATTTCTTCACTCAGAAGGAATTGAATATGAGACAACGTCAATGGTTGGAACTGTTCAACGACTATGACTGTGACATTCTGTACCACCCGGGAAAAGCAAACAAGGTGGTAGATGACAACCAAGTGCTTAAGTGATGACAGTGAAAGAGATTTCACTGCAGTTACAAGCCGACATTGCTACCTTGGATTTAGAGATAGTAGTTGGTTAATTGGCTAACCTCTTTATCGAGCCTAACATTATGGAAGCTATAAAAGGCGGGCAATTAGTTGATCCTTGGGCTCAAGGATTGATGTACGTAGTGAGGAACGAGGGGCGACCAGGATTCCATATCTCCGAGGATGGAGTATTGGGGTTCAAGGGCAGAATATGTGTTCTGGACGATGATGAGATCAAGAAGCAGATTTTTTTCGAGGGACATAATGCTCCTTATGCCATGCATTTGGGTACCATGAAAATGTACCAAGACTTGAAGAAGTACTTTTGGTGGCCGGGGATGAAAAAGGAGATGGCATAATATGTGGCATACTGCTTGACTTGTCAGTAGACAAAGGTTGATCGTCAACTGCCTGCAGGATTGTTACATCCCTTAGAAATTCTGGAATGGAAGTGGGAGATGGTCACTATGGACTTTGTCACAGGTCTACCAACCACTCCCAAGGGGCACAATGCCATTTGGGTTATCGTAGATAGGCTGACTAAGTCTGCTTATTTCTTGTCGATCAAGTTAACTTATGGGGCACATAAGTTAGCAGATATTTACATTGCAGAAATAATGAAACTGCATGGTGTACCAAACTCCATCGTATCAAATTGCGACAGATGTTTTACCTCGACATTCTGAAATAGAATCCAAATGAGGTTGGGTACTAAACTGAAGTTCAACACTTCTTTCCACCTGCAAATAGATGGTCAAAGTGAACGAAAAATTCAGACCCTGGAAGATATGCTAAGAGCCTGCGTGCTCAACTTTCAAGGGTCATGGAATGAGAAGCTTCCACTGATAGAATTCACTTACAATAATAGCTATCATGATTCCATTGAGATGGCTTCGTATGAGGCTTTGTATGGAAGGAAATGCCGATCATCGATTCATTGGCATGAGACCGGTGAAAGAAAGTTTCTCGGATCGGATGAGGTTGATCAGATTACTGAGGACATTCGACAGATAAGGCAACGCTTGCAAACTTTGGTTGATCGACAATGCAAATATGTTGACCGACGCAGGAGACCCCTGGTGTTTGAGGTTGGAGATAATTTGCTGCTTAAGGTAGCTCCGCTACGAGGGGCTATGCGGTTCAGGAAGAAAGGAAAGCTTAGTCCAAGGTTCGTTGGACCTTTCGAAATCATAGAAAGGATCAGGGAAGTAGCTTATCGTTTAGCTCTTCCACCCACCTTGTCTAAGATGCATGATGTGTTTCATGTATCCTTTTTGAGAAAATACATGTGCGATCCCTCACATGTACTCAGCTATGAATAGCTGAGCATTGATCCTCAACTCGTCTATGACGATTCTAGACAGAGTGGAAAAAGTGTTGAGGAACAAGATGGAACCGTTGGTAAAGGTGCAGTGGTGTAACCATGGCATTGAAGAGGCAACCTGGGAAACAAAAGACAAGATGAGGGAGTTGTATCCTCATTTGTTTTAAGTTTCGAGGACAAAACCTCTATAAATTGTAGGTACTGTAACGTCCTGCGTTTTTGGGTACCTTTAAACGACTCGGGTCAGGATTTTTCCCCGAGTTAAGAATATTATATTTGTTTGGAAATTATTCCATGAGTTATTGCTAGCCAACTTATGAATTTTGTGATTTAAAAGTCAAGATAAGACTTTCGGTCTTGGACCAACACGAAAAATAAAATGAAAAACTATGGCAAATATATTTTGGGCATAAAATACATTCATACAAATTAAAGTTTGGTAAAAAATAATAAACCTAAGGGAAAATGGAAATTTTAGGGCATTTTGTGTTAAATGCTTAATTTTACCGAAATGCGAAATTTTATTCCATGAATGGATCTTAGGTTAAATTTTATTGTGTGATTAATTAAATTAAATGTGAGACATTTAATTTAATTATTATGTGTTAAATTTTGTGTTTAAAACTTAATAAGAGTGAAAAATGTTATAAGAAGTCAAATTAGATTTTTCTTCTTGGGAAATATTTATTAACCTTTATATAAATATATATAATCACATATATAATATATGTGGTGGCCGTCCATGTGAAGGATTTAATGGGGTTGAACAAATGTTTTTTTTAGTTTAATCCCAATTTAAATATAAGGGTTAAGGCATCAAGTGGATGGTAAAAAAAACACTCAAGTGTTTAGATATTTTCTTAAGTTGATATGCTCTTCTAACCATCCCCAACCGACCCCACCCTCTCTCACTTTCACTATCATCTTTTTGAAAACTCTCTCAAGTTTGCTCTCCATCTTCAACCTCAGGTTCTCCATCTTCAACCTCAGGAACACTAAGGAGGCTTGGAAGCATTTAAGCTTTGGTCTAGGAAGATTTTTCCCTAAGGTTTTGAAAGGTTTTTGAAGGAGCCAAAAATAATAGGAAGATGCAAACCTTAAGCAAGAACAACAAAGAGGTAAAAAGTTTACTTTTTATGGTTGTTATTGTATGGTTTTTATTTTTAAGCATTATATTGTATATTTAATGCTTAAAGTTTTTTATTGGTGATGTAATAAGGTTATGGTAGTTTTTTTAGAATTTTTATGATGATTGTGTGTGGATTTTTGAAAATAGGGACCAAAACCCCCAAGGGTTTTGTTAGAAACCTTAAAACAAAATACATGTTTTGAGCTGTGACTTCCAAGGGGTCAAGCATCAACTGTATATTGATTTTCTAAAATTTAATTATATTGTGATGTTTTTGAGATTGATTACATAAAATTGAGCTTTTAAAACACTCAAAAATATTTAAAAATGAGTGAGTTATGCTATTTCAAAGTTTAGGTAAAAAAACTGTTTTTTCGTATTCTTAATTTCGAGACCAAGTTTGGATAGCCACTGTAGAGGGCAAATGAACTCAGTTTTTTTCTAAAATTTGGTAAACATATTATTGGCCTAACCTAATATTCCACTGTAAAATTTGGTAAGAAAATACTGAACGGTTTAAAATTTATTAAGTATCAAAGTTTTGAAAAAAAATAAGGACTTGAAAATAAGGTCATTTTTACCTCATTGTTGGAAAATAATTTCAGCAATCGAAAATGTTCCTTTTCACCTAAGATTTTACAAAGACCTAAAAGGCATACCAAAAATGGAATTGGGAAATTTTGGTAACAACTGGGTAAGTAAATTTCAAGTTATGAACTAAAAAAGTATGTAGTTAAAAATGTGAAAAATAGGATTTTCACACTTAGTGCAAAAATGAGATTTTGGAACTTAAAGTAAAAAGTAAAATTTTGCTTATTGCAAGATAAAAACTTGGCAAGTCTTGAAAACATATTTTGACCTAAAATGCTACTTTGAGTTTAGTGGGAATTATTTTTAGTAAATAATTTTTATTCTTTAAAAAAAAGAATTTATTTATTAATAAGTTAATAAATTAAAAGAAGGTTTAAAACCCTATATTTGGAGAAAATAATTGAGTGAGTTATTTTTCTAATAAGTAAACTTGATTAATTGACTTCGAAAAGATTAACTAGTCAAAATGAGAAATTTTTAACGGTTTTCCTAATTAAGACAAATTAGACAATTTTCTTAAAATAGTTTTTAGAGATTATAACCTTAAGAAAAATAAAAGAAAAATTAAGAGTTTATTTTCTTTAAAAATAATTAAGGAATTTAATTATTATTTTTGGGATATAATACCGGCTAAAATCTTTTATATATTTTATCGACTGTTAAAAGTATGGGTTAATAGCGAAACTTTTAAAGAAAAATATTTTTAGCGGATTGTGGGAAAATACTATTGTGATACCCGAGCCAATGTATCAAGACCATAGGGTAGGTATCCCCGAGACTTAGGGTTTAGTCTCAAATATTTTTGTATGAATTTCCTTAACGGGTTTAAAACCAAATAAGGATCATTAATCCTTACAAATGACTTTTATTAAAATGACCAAACTCTCCAAACTAATAATAATGAATTATGAGTGTCATAATTAGTCCGAGTATACTGTATTGATAACTACAGTATTGGCTAGCGTAACTGGACTGAACGTTGGAGGGTGAAAACCTGCTGAGTGCTAAGGACTCCAAGTAAGTCAACTTATATTGTGTGGCTGCAACATGAAACAACAATTGTATTGTCTGTTAGTATAGGGACACATGCACATATATACACTGTCGTAGAAAGCTGCTTAGAGACGTTAGTCTAGTGAGCGCTGATTTAGAAAATATGATCGGTAGATATCCATCATATCCTAGACGGTTGATCCCTATCACACTACTTGATTTTTTTATGTCTGGTTCATTACCGCGACGAGTGGCCAAGAGGTGAGGATTGCTGGTTAAACCTAGGGGTGCCAAAATGAATGGGACTTAGGGGCCCTCATGCTTACTTAATCAGTGAACGGTTAGAACTCGAGCAAGTGCTTTGATAAGTTATTCCAAGATAGCAGCCGTGAATATTGGTCATTCAGTGAGAGTGCCTATAGATACTAGGGGTTGCCAAGTTTGAGTGAGGTTGAACACCCTGTTAGATAAATTTATACATGATCTTTATTTATTTTCATGTATATCTAATATTAAACAAATTAATACGAGATAGCCTAAAACATGTTTCTAAAATTGAATTCAAAGAGAAACAAATAATATAATACTTACAGTATACGCAGCGGAATTAAGAGTCCTTTCTTCAGTTTCTCTAACTCTTGTATCCTTTTTGTCGCAGAGTATTATCAAGAAACTGAACCGATCTTCTATTTTCTTCATGATCTTCCAATGTATCCTTAGAACCACCTAGACTAGTGTGGGCAATTCTCAACACATGAGATAGATATAGAGAGAAGAAGAGAAAATAACAAGGTGGCTTAGAAAAGGACTTGTGTTTAGAGAGAATATAAGACTATCAGAAAATCTGACTTGTGACTTATCTGTCGTCTCTAAAATCTTCTCTCTAAGCACTCCTTTTATAGACTCAATTAGGCCATTTAATTTAATTAAAAAATCAATAAAATAACAGCCATTTTGAAGCCCTTGGTCGAAATTATCATGGGCTATAGGCCCGTGAAATTTCCCATTTGATTATAAGCCCATTGGACTTAAAATCAAGGCCTGTATTATTTTCTATTGATTTAATTAATTAAATATTTATTTAAATCCTTTATCAAATTAATTATTTATAATTTGAACCTTGATTTAAATTTATTTATTAATTTAGATACCAATTTATCTTAATTAATAAATCTGCCATAATTTCTCTTTTCTTCTCAAAATTACACAACTCCGTGAAACTATCCAAAATTGACCTGGTCAACTTTGATAATTCTAATTGATAATTAAATCAATTAATTGAGACTATCTAGATGATTTTATCCAAGGTACAATGGGGACCATGGGCCTATGAAATCAAGCTCCAATAAGTTATCATAAATCTAACAAATAAATTTACTAACTTATTAATTCCTCATGACTCCACTATAGACTTGGAATTGCACTCTTGAATTCATAGAACGCTCTATAACAAATATAGATACGCTATTAATTATCAATTGTTACAACCATAATTGTCACTCAATCCTCTATAGACGGTCTACAATGAGATAAGACTAAAATACCGTTTTATCCCTCATTGTATTTTATCCTTAAAACACTTAGTTCCTTGTAAATGATATTTCAGTAAACTAATTTAATTACTGAAATGAGATCTCTATCATTTAACACCTTGAACCAAACTAAAAGGAAACCATCGTTTCACTTCTTCATCAGAAGCTATAGATGTTCATATCTATGATTAACACTCCCACTCAATTATACTACCGAGCTCCCAAGATGTAAGTATGGGCTAGACCGTAGGGTAAGCTGGTAACGAACTCAAATAATACAATCAGTTAGAATACTAACCACTCAGAATTGAGATTGAATTGACCTATGGTCAACTATATGATATGACTAGAATAGATAATAACGGCATGTTTACTTATCTTATCAACTGTCAATATCGGTCCTGTCCGATGTAACATATACATCCGATCTTATCTACTTTGCTAATGTTCTGGAAAGAACATAACACTGTAATGTGTAAGTAGATCATATCGTAGATTGGCAAGTCAGTGTAAATCCGGTGCACTGACTAATCTTAGGACTAACTTATTTTGAACATATAATCATATTTATATTCCACTGTGATTACGTCACTATAAATAAGATTAGCTATATGCTCGGGATTTAATAGAAGTTTATATTAAAAAAATAATCATGAAAATAAAACATGTGAGCAAAGTGATTGACCAAGTCAAAAAATGATTTCTATTCTTTTATTGATAATAAAATGAGATTACAAAGAATTTGGGTTTTAATTAGGGCATAAAACCCCAACAAACTCCCACTTGCACTAATTGAAACTAATGCCTTAATTATACTAATCCCATCTCCTTGATATGCTTATCAAATGTAGCTTCTGGTAGTGTCTTTGTAAACGAATCTGCAAAATTGTCTTCAGTTGCAATCTTCATAACCTTCACATCTCCCCTGGCCACATATTCTTGAATAATGTGATACTTCCTTTCTATATGCTTACTCCTCTTGTGACTACGAGGTTCTTTCGAGTTGGCTATCGCTCCTGTATTGTCACAAAACAACATAAGCGGTTTATCCATTTCTGGAATAACACCAAGATCCGAATAGAACTTCTTTAGCCAGACTATTTCCTTAGTTGCTTCTGACGCGGCTATGTACTCAGCCTCCATGGTGGAATCTGAGATTGCAGACTGCTTTACACTTCTCCAAATCACAGCTCCACCCCCAAGAGTAAACACCATTCCAGAAGTAGACTTTCTGTCATCGACATCAGTCTGAAAATCTGAATCGGTGTAGCCTACAGGGTTCAGAACACCACCCTTGTAGACTAACATATAATCCCTAGTCCGTCTCAAATACTTCAGGATATGCTTAACTGCTATCCAATGTTCCGGTCCTAGGTTTGACTGATACATGCTCACTACTCCCACTGCATAGCAGATATCTGGTCTAGTACACAACATGGCATACATCAGACTTCCAACTGCAGATGCGTAAGGAACTTTTCTCATTGCATCTTCCTCTTCAGGAGTCTGGGGAGACTGCTTCTTTGAAAGATGAATTCCATGGCGGGACGGTAGACGCCCTTTCTTGGAATTTGTCATTGAGAAACGTTCAAGCACTTTATCAATGTAAGCTGCTTGAGATAGAGCTAAAAGTTTGTTCTTTCTATCCCAGATGATCTGGATACCTAGAACATAACTTGCTTCACCCAAATCCTTCATCTAGAATTGAGTGCTCAGCCAATTCTTCACATCTGATAATTTCTTAACATTGTTTCCAATGAGTAAGATATCATCTACATAAAGAACCAGGAATACCACTTGTTGATGCTCAAAATCTCACCAAGGGAAAATATGAGATCGATGCCATGAAGCCCCCATTTACACGACATAGAAGCCATGGCCTCGCTCGGCCACGCTCGGACACCAGGTGGCCTCGCTCAGCCACGCTCGCATGCACCAGGTGGCCTCGCTCGGCCGTGCCCCAGGCGCGAGGCCCTCCTTGCGCGCACACCACCTGGCGTCGCCCGGCCACCGCGCACGCGTCTCCCTGGCGTCGCTTGGCCACCGCGCGCGCATCTCCATGGCGTCGTTCGGCCGTACCTCGGCGTTCATGGTCCAAGAGTGGCCTCGTCCATGCCCACGGAGGGGCCTCGCCCAATAGGCCCCATGGTGGCCTCGCCCATGGCCACGGAGGGGCCTCGCCCAATAGGCCCCGTGGTGGCCTCGCCCATGCCCACGGAGGGGCCTCGCCAAATAGGCCCCGTGGTGGCCTCGCCCATGCCCACAGAGGGGCCTTGCCAAATAGGCCCCATGGTGGCCTCGCCCATGCCCACGGAGGGGCCTCTCCCAATAGGCCCCGTGGTGGCCTCGCCCATGCCCACGGAGGGGCCTCGCCCAATAGGCCCCGTGGTGGCCTCGCCCATGCCCACGGAGGGGCCTCGCCAAATAGGCCCTGTGGTGGCCTCACCCATGCCCACGGAGGGGCCTCGCCCAATAGGCCCCGTGGTGGCCTCGCCCATGCCCACGGAGGGGCCTCGCCCAATAGGCCCCGTGGTGGCCTCTCCCATGCCCACGGGGGGGCCTCGCCAAATAGGCCCCGTGGTGGCCTCGCCCATGGCCTCATGGGGGTCACATCCGCAGCACACTCAGCCTCGTGAGCAGCCAAGAGAGCCGCGCCATCAATAAGCCTTCCAATGGTCCCATTCTTTACACCTAGAGACCCCTATGCTTAGAGGCTCTAGTACGAGTCGAATGGGACATACTTGTACGACCAAATACTGAGTACGAACACCAGTACCAGTGGGACTGCTGGGGTAAGAGTTATGGCCCGTACATCTACGACCAAGGGTCAAAGTCGACACCACTACCACCTGCCGCCACTCATCAGACATGGGTACAGACAAGTAGTGGAGACATCCTCCTGACACCTGCTCCTGTACTGATGTACGACCACAACCTCTGAAGCCACTCCCCTGACATAGTACTTATGTACCATTTGGTCTCCTGGACCACCATGTACCTAAGGCCATTAGAGCCTACTATAAAATGAACTGGAACACCACCTGAAAAGGGGTTGGAAATTTTACTGTAGCAAAGGCTTGAGTGTGAATGAAAGACTGAATTCTCCATTATTGTTCTATCATTGTTCTTGAGTGATTGTTTAAGTTTCTACAGCTTTTCCATTAGAGATCTTGACTTGATAATTTTTCCAACTCAACTTAGTTGACGAGTTCTCATCGTCAACAGTTTGGCGCCATCTGTGGGAACGTTAGTTTCAAGCTACTGTTCCACCATTGTTTTCGGCAAGAAGAAAATGCCAAGACGTTCAAAGCGACTGAGGGAGCCACGAGAGGTAGAGGTTCACCTGAACGGAGTCCAGCTGAAGGCCTCCATGAAGGATGCTCCTCCACCCAGAGACGTGGAGCCCCCGAACGACCCTGAGGTTCACGGAGGTGATAGAGTGGCCTCGTCACCGGCCGCTCCACCTGGAGAAAGTCCTCCAATAGCACCACCGGGAAATGCTAATGAGTTCCCTCCTCCAAAACCACCGCAGGTACCGAACTCCGGCCGGCAGGACCCGGGCCCTTCTGCCCGTAGGCATGATAAGCACCCCGGGGTCCATTCCGAGAGCTCGAGTTCGAAATCTCGGTTTTATGAAGAGGAAATACGTGAGCTCCACCGTAAGAACCAAAGGTTGGAAACCACCTTGGAGAACATGCAAGAGGTCCTGAACGACCTGTTGCAGGGTAAGTCGAGCGTGACCTTGCCTAAGAGGAAGGAGAAGGGGAAGGATGGGGTGGAGACCACTGTACCGGTAGATGATGGGAGAACCCGACACTCAACCAGTAACACCCCCTGAGCGAAGCAACGTGAGCACCCTGAACTGCCTAAGCAGGCCCAGAAACCAGTGCCGAGGACCAACGTTGCCCCTCGCAATGAGGACGAGGTCACCTCTAAAAGAGCACCCTCAGACTTACGGGAGGAGCTCAATAAAAAGAGGGCGGGCAAAGGGACCTCGCCCCCTGTGGTGCCTCGAGAAGGCAAGGGAAAGGCAGATCTTAGCCCGTCCGCTCTGAGGGACACTCTAAGCAAGAGGAGGCAGGACCTGGACACGGAGATGAGGAGCCTGCGAAGCAAGATCGTCACCGCATCAGGCGGCCAGGTCTTTGAGGGAGAATTAGACCATGAGTCACCCTTCGTCAGGGAGATCCAGGCCATCAGGCTCCCTGCCAACTTTAAAGAGCCCCACATGACCCCCTACGAAGGAGACACAGATCCAAAATATCATCTAGATACATTTAATGACCTGATGAAGCTGAGGGGAATTGGCTGCGGGGCGCGATGTCATTGCTTCGCTGTCACCTTAAGAGGACCTGCCTACAAATGGTTCAGGAGGCTTAGACCGGGGTCCATCCGGTCTTGGCAGGAACTTTCTAATGAATTCCTCCAGCAGCACCACGCCATGCGAGATTACACAATGCTAGGCACCAGCCTCGCCAATGTGAAACAAGGAGAAAATGAGAGTTTGAAGAGCTATATCCACCGGTTCAATATGGAGGCGGCTAAGGTAGGGAGCCTAACCCGCCGAGAGCTGAAAATGGCCATCACCGCTGGAGTACGCCAAGGGAACAAGTTATGGGATAACATGCTCAAGAGAGAGGTCACGGACTTGGATGATTTCTACGAGCGGGCATAAAAGTACATTCGCGTGGAGGATGGTCACGAAAACCTTAAAGCTGGAAAAGGCCCATCGCCCCCGAAACCTTCTGCCCAGGAAAACCAAAGTTATGCCAAGAAGAAGGGTGTATATGAGGGAACGAGGGACGATCGTCCCCGGAAGCACCAACGCTCTGGCGAGCGCATACAGAGCCCCTACACTTTTTACACAGACCTCACCCATGCGAGAGAGGATATTTTCGTTATGAACGAAAACCGGGTCCCTTTTAAAAGGCCCCCGCCAATAAAAAAGGATCGGTCTAAAAGAGACTCGGGCAAGTATTGCCAATATCACAAGGATATCGGCCACACCACTGCGGAGTGCAGCCATTTGAAGGTGGAAATCGAGGAGCTCATCCGCCGGGGACATTTGGGCAGATATGTGCGCAAGGAGAACCAAAGGCCAGAAGAAGGAGAGTCCCCTCCGCTGGCACGAGGGGTGGCCCCAGAAGTGCAGGGAGAGGTCAGGACCATCTTTGGAGGACCAGGAGTCAGAGGCGATTCAAGGAAGGGGTGAGACAAGTACGCCAAGGAGGCCAGACGAAGTCCACCACCTTGTGTTTTAAGTTTAGAGCAGCGCCCCTCGAAGAGGTTCAAAGGCGAGAATGACTCAATAACTTTCACTGAAGAAGATGCACAGGGGGTGCGTTTCCCTCATGATGACCCCCTGGTGCTAACCACCCAGCTTGCTAACATGAGGGTACGTCGGGTCATGGTGGATAACGGGAGCTCTGTGGACATTTGGTATCGACCAGCGCTGGAGAAGATGGGGTTGAGCCTCCGTCACCTAAAACCTTGCACTACGACTTTGTATGGGTTTACGGGAGATTCGATGCAACCCCTAGGGACAATCGAATTAGCCCTCACCATGGGGGAGCAACCCAAGCAAACCACCATAATGGCTAACTTTGTCGTGGTGGAGTGCACCTTAGCCTTCAATGCGGTATTAGGGAGACCCTCTCTGAGAGAATTGAAGGCGATAACTTCTGTGTATCACCTAGCTATGAAATTCCCAACCCCTGGGGGAGTAGCATGCGTGAAAGGGGGGCAGAAGGAAGCGAGGGAATGCTATAACATGTCCCTCCGCGCAGCCACCAAACCATCTATACCAATGACAATGGCTGTGTATGAAGGAGCGACCCACACAAGTTAGATCCGCACAAGATTGGACCCACGGGTTACGGAGCCTCTCAAGAAGTACTACCAGCAAGGCTTCAGCTCTCAGGGCCAAAAGAACCTATGTTTAGTTTGTTCTTCGTTATTTTAGCTTAAGCAAGTAAGAATCGAAGAGGCTACCTAGGTAACCTCCTAGTTAGATGTAACCGACTGTTTTATTTACAAAGTCAGTTGTAAACCGCGTGTTATGAATGAAACTGTTTGCAACTTCATGTGTTATTTTTCTTCGCTACGCGGGCATCAGCCAAAGTGTCAGCCGAAATAAATTTCACCAAACACTTGGGGGGCAGGACCGGAGGCAATAACATGCAGCTAGCGAGGGGAACCTAAAAAGGGCCCTCTAACGGAGGATCCTAAAAAGGACCCCTCGCCCTCCTAAAAAGGAGACTCCTAAAAAAGAGGCTCCTAAAAAAGACCCTCTAGTAGGGGATCTTCAAAAGGGCCCTCCATCAGGAGGAAGTGGCCCGTGAAGACAAAGCAAGCAACAAGCAGGAGAACCCAAAGAAGGACCCCTTGCACTGGGATCCTAAAAAGGATCCTATGCACCAGGAGGATCCTAAAAAGGGCCCTCCATCAGGAGGACCCAAAAGGGACCATGGCCCTAAAAAGGACCCTTTAATGGGAGGTCCTAGAAGGACCCCTTATATCGGGGCCTTAGGAGAAGTCCTTAAATACAGAAAACAGGGAGAGGACCTTGCAAGGCATCCCTTGGGTTTACAAGGATTAGCTATCCTTGTGAACATCAAGGAGGCCAAAAGGTCTTACGAAAGAAAAATATATAGTGACAACACTAATAAGTCTAGAGCGGCCACCAAGCCGTCTAGCCAAAAAAGGTCCTAAAAGAGACCCTTGCAAAAATAGTACTATGCATAATGACGAGAGGGACGCTTCTCGCAAAAAATAATAAGCGCGCGCAAGAATATATAAAAGGATAGCTAGGACCCAAGGGGTCAAAATATCCTTACAAGAGTAATCAAGGGGCACCAAAAGAGGTCCCAGTGAACCCTTTCACATGGGCTCCCAAGGACCTCCAGCCTGGTAAATAAAAGAGGGGAACCAACCAAACCCCATCATACAGGCTCAAAAGGGCCTCGAATGCAGTAGAATAAGAGACACTCCACATGGCCGCTCGAGCGACGTCATGCTCACCAAAAGAAGAGAAATCAAAATTGGAATCCTGCCTCCATACGTTGTAAAGGGCGCTGTCTATGGACCTGTACTCAATGACAGTCTTCTCTGCCTCCAAGGAAGCACCTCTCTCCTGCAAGGGGTCCTGGTAACCTTGACTTCGGCCCTTGCAGTCTGGAGTTCGACCCTGATAGACTCGACTTCGACCTCTAAATAAGTAACCCTCTCCTGCGACACCGTCACGATATCCTTGGTCGCTTGGAGTTCGCTCTTCAAGATGGCAACTTGGTCCTTCAGCTCCTTGGCCTTGGCAACCGCCTTCAGCTTCCTCCTCGACGAGGTGGCAAGTTCGGCCCGAACCTTCTTTGGCTCAGACTGGGTTTTCTCAAGCTCTTTCTTGAGCTCCGGGACCCGGGCTGTAAGGCAATCCCTCTTAGCAGTAGACGCAGAGAGGTTGCTAGACGAGTCGGGAAACCGTAGAGCCACAGTATTGGCCTGCAAAAATAGACCAAAAGGAGGTATTAGTCTCCAAATAGATACCCAAGAAATTAGCCCATACTTAGAAAAAAAAAACTATGGAAAAAGTGAGGTGATGGGGGATTGAACCCCTTACCTCTTGAAGGAAGGGTTCTCTAAACCACTAAGCCAAGGAAGTAAGGTGGAAATATTAAGCCACGCATGAAGACCTACTTATAAGAACTAAGGTGAATAGTCTACAAGAGCACCTAAAGGTACTCTCCTAGACTGGGGGGGGGGGGGGGGGGGAGTGTTGATGCTCAAAATCTCACCAAGGGAAAATATGAGATCGATGCCATGAAGCCCCCATTTACACGGCATAGAAGCCATGGCCTCGCTCGGTCACGCTCGCACGCACCAGGTGGCCTCGCTGGGCCGTGCCCCAGGCGCGAGGCCCTCTTCGCGCGCACACCACCTGGCGTCGCCCGACCACCGTGCACGCATCTCCCTGGCATCGCTCGGCCACTGCGCGCGCATCTCCATGGCGTCGCTCGGCCGTACCTTGACGCTCATGGTCCAAGAGTGGCCTCGCCCATGCCCACGGAGGGGCCTCGCCCAATAGGCCTCGTGGTGGCCTTGCTCATGCCCACGGAGGGGCCTCCCCAAATAGGCCCCGTGGAGGCCTCGCCCATGCCCACGAAGGGGCCTCGCCAAATAGGCCCCATGGTGGCCTCGCCCATGCCCACGGAGGGGCTTCGCCTAATAGGCCCCGTGGTGGCCTCGCCCATGCCCACGGAGGGGCCTCGCCCAATAGGCCCCGTGGTGGCCTCGCCCATGCCCACGGAGGGGCCTCGCCAAATAGGCCCCGTGGTGGCCTCGCCCATGCCCACGGAGGGGCCTCGCCCAATAGGCCCCGTGGTAGCCTCGCCCATGCCCACGGAGGGGCCTCACCAAATAGGCCCCGTGGTGGCTTCGCCCATGGCCTCATGGGGGTCACATCCGCAGCACACTCAGCCTCGTGAGCAGCCAAGAGAGCCGCGCCATCAATAAGCCTTCCAAGGGTCCCATTCCTTACACCTAGAGACCCCTATGCTTAGAGGCTCCAGTACGAGTCGAATGAGACATACTTGTACGACCAAGTACTGAGTATGGACACCAGTACCAGTGGGATTGCTGGGGTAAGAGTTATGGCCCGTACATCTACGGCCAAGGGTTAGAGTCGACACCACTACCACCTGCGCCACTACGCCTGCCGCCACTCATCAGACATGGGTACAGACAAGTAGTGGAGACATCCTCCTGACACTTGCTCCTGTACTGATGTACGACCACAACCTCTGAAGCCACTCCCCTGACATAGTACTTATGTACCATTTGGTTTCCTGGACCACCATGTACCTAAGGCCATTAGAGCCTACTATAAAATGAACTGGAACACCACCTGAAAGGGGGTTGAAAATTTTACTGTAGCAAAGGCTTGAGTGTGAATGAAAGACTGAATTCTCCATTATTGTTCTATCATTGTTCTTGAGTGATTGTTTAAGTTTCTACATCTTTTCCATTGGAGACCTTGACTTGATAATTTTTCCAACTCAACTTAGTTGACGAGTTCTCACCGTCAACACCACTATTTGATTTGCCTTCAGTTGGTAAACACTGGGCTCATCAATATTTTGTTCAAAGCCATAGGTTTTGATTATTTCATCAAACCTAAGATTCCAGGAACGAGAAGCTTGCTTAAGTCTATAGATGGACCTATTTAACTTACAAACTTTTCCTTCTTGTCCAGATACTTTAAATCCTTCTGGCTGATCCATATAAATGACCTCGTCAAGCTTTCCATTAAGAAAAGCTGTCTTGACGTCCATTTGCCAAATCTCATAGTCGAGAGTGGCTGCTATGGATAGGAGGATGCGAATGGATTTGAGCATGGCTACCGGACTAAAAGTTTCCTCATAGTCCACGCCTTCTCTTTGGGTATAACCCTTTGCCACTAATCGAGATTTATAAGTCTCGATATTTCCATCAACACCTCGTTTCTTCTTGTAGATCCACTTGCACGCAATGGCCCTAAAGTCACTAGGTGCTTCCACAAGATCCCAGACGGAATTTGAGTACATAGACTCCATTTCCTGTTTCATGGCTTTGAGCCATAGTTCCTTTTCAGGGCTAGCCATTGCCTGTTTGAAAGACAATGGATCATCATCACTAGTGTCACCAACAACCATATTGGTTTCACCATCCAAACCATAGCGAACTGGGTTTCTAGAAACCCTCCCACTACGACGAGGCTCCGTGACTGTTTGCTCAGGAACAATGGCACTTTCTTCATTTAAATCGACTTGCATCAGTTGTACATGAAGAGTGGGAATTTCATCATCAAAACGCGCTGATGACGATGGAACATTGGTTGGAGTCAATTCTTTAACCATCTCCTCTAAAACTACTTTGCTGCGAGGTTTAAAGTTCTGGACATAGTCATTTTCCAGAAAAGTAGCATTTGTAGAAGTAAACACTTTCTTTTCTGAATGACTGTAGAAAAGTCCACCCCGAGTACCTTTAGGATAGCCAACAAACATGCAAACTTCAGTTTGCGGTTCTAGCTTTCCCTCCTTTTTCC
Source organism: Humulus lupulus (assembly GCF_963169125.1). Classification (NCBI taxonomy): domain Eukaryota; kingdom Viridiplantae; phylum Streptophyta; class Magnoliopsida; order Rosales; family Cannabaceae; genus Humulus; species Humulus lupulus. The sequence goes on from NC_084795.1 coordinate 160,224,457, forward strand.
TCAGGACGTGAGCGGGACACCCCCAGATTCTATAATGGCGTAAACTAGGTTCACGACCATTCCAGCGTTCTAAAGGTGTTTTGGGGATTGATTTTGACGGCACAACATTGAGAATGTCATTTGCGGTTTCAATTGCATGTCCCCAGAATGAAGTTGGTAGAGTTGAGTAACTAAGCATGCATCTAACCATTTCCAATAAAGTTCTGTTTCGATCCGCTACACCATTTTGTTGCGGAGTACCTGGGGCAGTAAGTTGTGATAAAATCCCAAGTTCAGTTAAATGATCTTGTAACTGCATTATGCATTAGGTAAAGACATGAGTATCTAGAGTAATCATCAATGAAAGTGACGAAATACTCAAAACTACCCCTGGCTTGTATATTCAAAGGTCCACAAACATCTGAATGCACAAGACCAAGTGGTTCTTTGGCCCTATCACCCTTGGCAGAGAATGGATGCTTGGTCAGTTTTCCTTCTAGACAAGATTCACAGACATGTAATTCACCTAAGGTGAGTTCCCTCAAAGGTCCGTCCTTTGTAAGTCTTTTAATCCTATCATAGCCAATGTGACCTCTCAAGTGCCATAAATACGTCATATTATTGTTATCAGTCTTTTGATGTTTATTGGTCCTAGGTTTAGCTACTTTGAATAAATCATTATTAAGAGCGAGGGGTTCGTTAGGTCGCAGAATATAAAGTCCGTTTTCCAAACATGCAATATACAATTGTGATCCATTGAAAGAAATAGATATATTAAAACTTATGAAAGTCATAACAAATCGTTCTAATTGCAACATGGAAACTGAAATTAAATTTCTACTAAAATCCGGAATAAAATATACATCTTTTAAAATTAAAAATTTATTTCCGAACTTCAAACGAGCTCTTCCTCTAGCTTGGACCGCAATGAACGCTCCGTTCCCAACTCTAAGCTTTAAGCCGCCTTCGTTCACTTCCTCCCACGATTCAAGAAGCTGTAAAGAGTTACAAACATGGTTAGTAGATCCAGAATCAATAATCCAAACAGAGTTATCATTCTCTAAAACACATGTTTCTAAGATAAATGAACTATAATCATTACCTTTGTTTTTATCTGCTAGAAACTTGGGGCAATCTTGTTTCCAATGCCCCTTTTCTTTGCAGTGAAAAAATTTACCTTTACCTTTCTTGTTTTTCTTGTTTTTCCCCTTAGGCATCTGTGCACTTGGTTGTGCACTCGCCTTTATAGCTTTTGCAGGCTTGGGGTTATTGTTTTGCCCACCTTTCCTCTTGTTTCCAGCTTTTGAAGATGAAGCTTGGTTAGCTTCAGCCTTAGCTGGATCAGCAGCAGTAGTAGTAGTTGTCTTCTTTTCTCCTCCCTTACTAGGTCCACCCATAATAGACTCAAAAGTCTGAAGCTCATTCATGAGCTGCGTCAGACCATAGTTGAGTTTATTCAACACATAGTTGGTGGTGAATGGAAGGAAAGCTGGAGAAAGACTGTTGAGGATTAAGCCAACTTGAGTTTCCTCATCTATTATGGCTCCGTGCAGTTCAGCTTCCTGAAAGTAGTTTGTCATCTTGATCAGGTGATCACGAACATGTTGAGAAGGTGCAATTCAAGCATTGGCATATTTCTTGGTGGCCTCAAAACGAGTCTGCGCTGACTTGGCACCAAACATGTCTTGGAGCTGATCCATGATTTCGTAGGCTGTCTCGACATTCTCCATCTTTGTCTTGAGAGTGTCGACCATACTAGTCAACATGTAGTACCGCGCCTTGTTGTTAGCCGCCTGCCAACGCTCATACTTGTCCCTCACAGACTTGGTAGCTCCTTCAGCTGGAACTTCCAGGGATTCCTCAGTCATGACGAACTTGGAGTTGTCACCTATCAACACAATGTTGATGTTTTGCTTCCATTTAAGGAAGTTTTCTCCGGTGAGTTTCTCCATCGAAAGTTGAGAAAGGATGGGAGTAGACACAGCCATAACTCAAAACTACAAAGTACCAATAAAATAGAAATCAATCACATTTGCTCAAGAAAACTTCTATTCACACAAATTTCAAGAAATAGCACAACATATACAAAAAATATGTAAGATATGAGAAAAAATACCAAAAACAATCATATCCCTATTTCTTTAGGTTTTTAACTAATCTATGATATCCTTGTCCCGGTTGGCGAGAGTCAAAAATACCACTAGTTAAATAGAGTTGTAAACTCATTTAATAATGGACACCATTATTAACAACCTACTATTCGATCAAAATAAGAAAACAAAATCTCTTATTTTATGAGCTAGACCCACGGTTTCAATAATCATAGATTTAGTCCTAGTAGTCACCGTAGGGGTGAGTCTAGTAGAATTTGACCTATAATTATCTATCTTTCGAAATCTAACCTTGTCAAAATAACTAATGAACACCTTCCGTAGGGGGACGAATCAAAGCGCCTCGAGGCCCCATTAAGCTATTGACTATGTTAAACCAACGGTGGAGATCGAATAAAATTCTTAAAATAAGCTCATTATAAAATTAAAATTAGTATTTTTTTATTATTTATTTTTAGAAAATTAATGACTATGGTTTTCCAAAAAAAATTAAACAGATTAAAATTTTTAAAACCAAAGTCCTATAATTTCTTATTAATTCTAAAGTGTCACATTGAAACAAATTCAATTAATTTAGAATTAATTTGTTGCTAATCAATATTTAGGTTTTACTAATATAATGAACCTATACAATTAAGTCCAACTCAGGTAAATGGGCCTTAACAATTGGGCTTGTATGGAGGAGGGCTAGGTCCAGTATGTCGTTCCCACTACAAATGCCCCCTATCTTCCATACAAGGTCCAAAAGACAGGAATTTAAACCTTCGTTTTATTAATTGTTATTAATTGATTAGGCCCACTATAGTCATGCAAAGCAAATGGGCCTTCGCAAGTGGAATCACCCACAAGAGAGGAATTTAAACTTTACATTTTCTAATGGGCCCAAATAAAACCTATCATTTTATGAATATTTTATTTGGCAAAATACCATATATCTAACAAACATATGGGCCACTATATGCATCTAAGCCCAATTGCAAAAATACCACATATAGTGCAAACAGACATGTTATAATTGGATGGGCCTAATCATGTTACAATATGAGCAATTCTATGAATTTATGCAAAAATACCACAATTTATTTTATTTGCAAAAATACAACAATTAATTATCTAGAATTTATAAAAAAAAATTCAAATTAATTAAATTTTTACAAAAAATAAGTCAATTTAAATGAAATTTATCAACAATTAATAATAGTTAATTTAAATTTCATTTATCAACAATCAACTTGGTTTTAGGTTAATTTGAAAAAAATATTAATTTAATTTAAATAGGATTTATCAACAATTAACCAAAGTTAATTTAAATCCCATTTATTATTAAAAAAAATATTTTATTAATTGGCTGAAAAAAAAATTGATATTTTTCAAAATTTAACCAATTTAAATTTTAAAATCAATATCTAAACTATTTTCAAAAAATATCTTGTGTTGTTACAACTATTATCTAATATTTTAACCATTTAAAAATAATAAAATACAAATAGTTATAACAAGCCTAAAATATCTCAAATAGTTAAACAAATTCAAATATCCATAAAAATATCTAACTAACAATATTAAATTTCAAATAATTTAAATATTAAAAACTATAGAATAAAAAGATATTTATATTTTCAAATAAAGATTTAATAAATATATCAAGAATTTAAATGAAAATATCTTAAATATCTGATATCATAATTCTAATATTTTAATATATTAAAAGATTTAAAATTAAGTTGTTAGTCTAATTTTAAATTTGAATTTGAATCTTTGTAGAAAATATCTAATTATTTAAATCTCAACTAATAAAAATATCTTTTTTTTAAAAAAAAAAACAATTTTAAATGATAAAACAAAAAAAACATATTTTTAGTTTTGATAATAAATAATGTATTTCCACAATTTTTAATTTTCTTTATTTTAAAAAAAAAAAATTAAAAAAAAAATTGTGGATGAACAGTACCCGTATCGGGTACTGTTCACCGTGGTGTGCACTGGCTGCTGGTGGCGCGCGCGCGGGGCTGGGTGGTGGAGCGCTGGGCGCACGCGCGGAGGTGCGTTGGGCTCGCTGTGCGCGCGCGCATGGCAGCCAGAACAAAAAATTTCGAAAAATTTTTTTGTGCAATTTTTTCAACCAAAACCATTTTCTAATTAATTTTTAACATGTTTTACACAAAATAAAGCATATATAAAAATTAATAGCATAGAAAACACAACAAGATAACCTAAAAATTGCTAAAATTCACATAAAATCAATATGTTCATAAAAACATGAAAAACCATCCAATTATTCAAACATATCAAATAATCCAATTTTAAACATGTTCATGCATGAAAATAAAGATTACCAAAGGCTCTGAGGCCAGTTGTTAGATTAGCTTATACATGATCTTTATTTATTTTCATGTATATCTAATATTAAACAAATTAATACGAGATATCCTAAAACATGTTTCTAAAATTGAATTCAAAGAGAAACAAATAATATAATACTTACAGTATACGCAGCGGAATTAAGAGTCTTTCCTTCAGTTTCTCTAACTCTTGTATCCTTTCTGTCGCAGAGTATTATCAAGAAACTGAACCGATCTTCTATTTTCTTCACGATCTTCCAATGTATCCTTAGAACCACCTAGACTAGTGTGGGCAATTCTCAACACATGAGATAGATATAGAGAGAAGAAGAGAAAATAACAAAGTGGCTTAGAAAAGGACTTGTGTTTAGAGAGAATATAAAACTATCAGAAAATCTGACTTGTGACTTATCTGTCGTCTCTAAAATCTTCTCTCTAAGCACTCCTTTTATAGACTCAATTAGGCCATTTAATTTAATTAAAAAATCAATAAAATAACAGCCATTTTGAAGCCCTAGGTCGAAATTATCATGGGCTATAGGCCCGTGAAATTTCCCATTTGATTATAAGCCCATTGGACTTAAAATCAAGGCCTATATTATTTTCTATTGATTTAATTAATTAAATATTTATTTAAATCCTTTATCAAATTAATTATTTATAATTTGAACATTGATTTAAATTTATTTATTAATTTAGATACCAATTTATCTTAATTAATAAATCTGCCATAATTTCTCTTTTCTTCTCAAAATTACACAACTCTGTGAAACTATCCAAAATTGACCTGGTCAACTTTGATAATTCTAATTGATAATTAAATCAATTAATTGAGACTATCTAGATGATTTTATCCAAGGTACAATGGGGACCATGGGCCTATGAAATCAAGCTCCAATAAGTTATCATAAATCTAACAAATAAATTTACTAACTTATTAATTCCTCATGACTCCACTATAGACTTGGAATTGCACTCTTGAATTCATAGAACGCTCTATAACAAATATAGATACGCTATTAATTATCAATTGTTACAACCATAATTGTCACTCAATCCTCTATAGACGGTCTACAATGAGATAAGACTAAAATACCGTTTTATCCCTCATTGTATTTTATCCTTAAAACACTTAGTTCCTTGTAAATGATATTTCAGTAAACTAATTTAATTACTGAAATGAGATCTCTATCATTTAACACCTTGAACCAAACTAAAAGGAAACCATCGTTTCACTTCTTCATCAGAAGCTATAGATGTTCATATCTATAATTAACACTCCCACTCAATTATACTACCGAGTTCCCAAGATGTAAGTATGGGCTAGTTCGTAGGGTAAGCTGGTAACGAACTCAAATAATACAATCAGTTAGAATACTAACCACTCAGAATTGAGATTGAATTGACCTATGGTCAACTATATGATATGACTAGAATAGATAATAACGGCATGTTTACTTATCTTATCAACTGTCAATATCGGTCCTGTCCGATGTAACATATACATTCGATCTTATCTACTTTGCTAATGTTTTGGAAAGAACATAACACTGTAATGTGTAAGTAGATCATATCGTAGATTGGCAAGTCAGTGTAAATCCGGTGCACTGACTAATCTTAGGACTAACTTATTTTGAATATATAATCATATTTATATTCCACTGTGATTACGTCACTATAAATAAGATTAGCTATATGCTCGGGATTTAATAGAAGTTTATATTAAACAAATAATCATGAAAATAAAACATGTGAGCAAAGTGATTGACCAAGTCAAAAAATGATTTCTATTCTTTTATTGATAATAAAATGAGATTACAAAGAATTTGGGTTTTAATTAGGGCATAAAACCCCAACACACCCTAGTGGCAATTTCTCACCAACACCACTGATTAACATAGAAGTCTCTGTAAAACCGTGTAAATTCGATTACACTCTTGGATAAGTAGCGATGTCCTAGATAAGGCGATAGTTACCCTTGATGGGGATATTTATTTGTTAGATCTTAGTGTTGAGACTCGGTTCTCTCTTACAGATTAGCATTTATGCTGGAGGGCGTGTTACACCCGAATTGTTGGAAATTGTCGAGCGTTGGTCTCGAATTATATTTGGATATATATATATCTGCTTGCTTTGGGATTTTCTGAGTGCAGGGATTTATTTGTTGATAAGAAATAGTTTTGATATATATATCTGCTTGCTCTGGGATTTTCTGAGTGCAGGAATTTATCTGGTTATATGAAATAATTTGTCATTGGTTATTAGGCATGACCATAAGTTTTCAAGGGCGCTTTGTGTTCTTGAAATTGATTGTGTAGGGTTCGGATGAACCCGGAACCCTAATTCTCTGCATGCTTTTGTTTTAAAGTTGAACTTACTAAGCGTTTTCGCTTACCTAGTTGTTTCCTGTTGTAGGTAAGAACAAGGGCAAGGCAGAGTAGTGAACGCTGGAGTCTACCTTGCAAATGTACATGTGGACTGACCTTTTGGGAAGCCATTTTATTTTTGGAAATGTTGTGTAATTTTCCTAAACTAGGCTCACTCTACTCTTTATAAAATATGTTGTAATTAAATATTAAGTATGGCCAAACGACTTTTTAAAATGTTTTTTTTTATACGGGTTTTTGAGACATTTTGTCAAATGAAAACATTTACATTTCTGCATTATCGTGTTTTGAAAATCTGGGTCGTTACATCTTGTGTCACTTTCACATCAGTAACTACAACCTTTAATGAGGCCACTTCAGCCACAATACCTTGCAACAAATCGTGGGTCGCTTTAACATCAGTCTTGACTAAGGCCACCTTAGGAACAATATCATTAATGCATGATACATTAATTGGGGAAAGTTGTGGAACACTAGATGGCCCAGGGGGCTCAGCCTCATCGGGCTCCTAAAAAATACAAGTCGTACGGGCGATATCTGCCAACTTAGCAGCCTCCGCAACAAGATCCATGGCTAATCCTTCTTCAACCTTAGGCTGAATCATATCAATCGACATCGTATACCGAGGTCCATCTTCTTCTGTCCTCGAGTATAAACTTGCAAAGAAGTCTTTCTCGGCCGGTCAAGGCATCAAGAAGGGAATCACTGTCATCTACCTAAAGAACAAATATGAGTACATGTTTTAATTTATGTTGGAATTCTTAAACAAGTATTCTAATCAATGATTGACAATTTTAAATAACTTGCAGGCTTCCTATTAGGCAAGAGTTTCACGTCCAGGTGCTTTGGTTGCCCTTTGCTCTCCCATTGTAGCATTCTTGGAAACTCTAGTCCCAAGGCAGGCTTGGCATACGCACTGGCTAAATTGATATGGACAGTGGAAACCTCTGCATGTGTACTTGGATTCGATCTACGGACTCTTGTCTTGATCCTTAGGTTTTGTCTTCCATATATAATCAACTTGGTCGCATATGGCAAACACTCGCACCAATAACCCAATTTTTTTTTCATCCGGTCCCACACTAAAGTATGTGTCCAAGAGACGGGTGGACGTCAGATAGGGTTGTAACCCAGATGACAGCAGTAGACGTCTACAGTTAAGCACGGTAATAAGGGCAAATTCATGCACTCCGATCTTACAACAATCATTTCCAATCAGAAAATGAAACTCATCTTCGAGTGAAGACTTGATCCTTTGTAGAAGGATAGTGTGCACCATCGCCCCCGAGAATTCGACTGTAGGAGCGGTGAAAAATTGTCCAAATACAGACTTGTTTGCTCTAGCCAATAAATTATGCTTCTTGAACTTTTGCTTTATTTTTGTCAGCCTTCCCATACCTTTGTAAGTGACACAATCGACATAATTCCCATCTACGAGGATATCAGGCATTAGATGTTTTACTTTAGGTGCCATCTGCAAAAGAAAAAAATACAAAAAAAACATTCAAATTAGATCTCCAATAAAAAATACAAAAAATACAAAAATTTAAAAACTGTCAAAATAGTTGTTATAGTATCGTTGACGCATCGTTATTTTTAAAGACATCCACCATCGTTATCCCATCGATAACACATCACTAACCCATCGCTAACAACCATTTCATTTATAGCATAAACCCTAAGAATCATTAACCAATCCTTAACACATCGTTAGCCAATCACTAACCCACTTATAATTCGAACCATCATTATCTCATCGCCAACACATCACTAATAACCTATTCATTTCTAGCCTAACCCATCATTAACGCATCACCAACCCATTTCTAGCATCTTGTTCATTTCTAGCCTAACCCATTTGTGGATGCAAAAAAATCCACCAAGGAAGAAAGGTCTGACCAATTAGTGAAGTAAACGGCTAAGGGGCACCAAAGGCGTCAAGTACGTGTTAGAGGCAAAAGAGGTCACACATTTGCGAGGCCCTAGGCCTTACGAGGTGTAACGACCCAAATTCGCTATTAAGGCTTAAGGGCCTTGAGTAGTGTGCCTGGAGGGCATAATGGGATTTTGCGTGTGACTTTAATGAGTTTAATGCATGATTATGATTTAATGCACGTTATATGACTATTTTATTATTTGAGATGCATGACTATCTGAATTAGTATGCATGTAGACCTGATTATCTTAGAAAGAGCATAATTGTAATTTGGCCATGTTGGGCATGACTGTGTTGATATCTGTGATCTATGACTCGAGACGATCCTAGAATGAGCGGGTTAGTGGAAAAGCCAAAGCGGGAATCTATACCCAGCTTGGGTTAAGCCTGGGGAGTTTAAATGAGAATTTGGAAAATATATTGAGATTAATCTTGATGATGAAGAATGTTTATTTGGTGATTAATCAGGTATTGGGTAGCGAGCGGGAATTATTAGGAACACTTGAGGAATTAGTGGGAATTTGGGTAATATGACTAAAATGTCCCTATATGGGCATAAAGGTTTATAATTATTAAGGGAGGGCATTTTGGTCTTTAGGCTTGTTAGAGATAAGTAAAAGGGGGCTTTATACTTAGTGGATTTTGTAGAAAAAGAGTTATAGGGCTGAAAAAAAGAAAGAAGGAAGGAAGAGAAAGGAAAAGAGAGAAAAGCTGAAGGGTTTGTTCCAAAGAATCGGTTTGTGGCTCTCCCAACCATTTCCTTCATTTTTCTTGGAGTTAAGCTCAGTGGAGAGCTAGGGTAGGCTGAGCATCAAGGATCCTAAGCTAGACTTGAGGATTGGCAAGGATTAGCAAGATCACATCAGAAATTTGAGGTAAGTTCTTGGAGATTTCAGTTTTAGGGCATGACTGGTTTGAACTGTGTATTTGAGCTAAATAGATGGGATTTTTGGGGAAATCAGGTCAAGGTTGTGAAGGTGCAAGCTAAGGAGGTCTAGGGTTCAACTCAAGGTCAAATTTCTATCCACGGTATGATTTTTAAGACCTTATCTTTGTTGTTTGAGTGAATTTCTGGTTTTTGGGTTCATAATGGCAGATCTTGAGTTTTGGGTTGCTTGAGCTTGGGGTATGAGTTCTTGGGATACTTGGGATGAGTGTGAGGTGTTGATAAGTTTGTTTTTGGGCTTGGGAAAAATTTGGGCAAGTTTGGGGTTGAAATGGTAGAAGGAAATCGCAAGAAGCGATTTTTGGGTAGTGCTGGTCTGCAACGAGCACTACAGCGCTAGTCAGGGGGCACTGTAGCGCTAGCCCCTGTTTCTGGTGGGTGGTTCTGCTTGTAGCGCTACAGCGCCCTCTTTAGAGCACTGTAGCGCTGCACTGTTCACAGAGGGGATTTTTGGGCTTTTGTGAAGGGATTTTGACCTAGGGTTCGGGGCTCGATTCCACCACTTTGTTTTGGGGATCTAGGACTTCCCGGGGGCTCGGGATTGGTCCCGAGGCTAGGTCTTGGACTTGAGGTTTGGTGATGACTTTGACTTATGGATTTTTCTTAGGTAAGCGCTAGGGCTCGAGTAGGATCGTGCTCAAGGAGTCAGGTGATCAAGGCTACCGAATTTAAAGGTAAGAAAACTGTAACACCCGGGATCAGGGCATGGGCCCACAGTGTTATTGCAGGGCATGGCCCTAGATCGTTTTACTTGTAAATGTATGACCTTGGATGAATTATTATATGTTTGAACAATTATTTCGAAATGTATTATGCGTGCGATTATAATGAAATGAACGGCTAAGGCCGAGAGCGGCAAAGGCCGGGTACGACCTTGGGGCCGGAAGTAACACTCAGCACATGGGGTGCTTATAGCCAGGGTGAGACCCAAGGGATACAGTAGTTATCCTTACGGTGAGGACCGAGACCCCAGGCTTTGGTAAGGCCTCTGGGGCGGCATGGCCGTGCTTGATCAGTCTGATGGTTTTCCTATTTATCAATGGATTATATGTCAGCTATATTCTGTGCTTATGTTATATACTGTATGGGTTTTCTTGCTGGGCTTCGGCTCACGGGTGCTCTGTGTGGCAGGTAAAAGCAAGGAGTCAGTCAACCGGCCATGAGTATGGAGAGCGTGGGAGCGGCGCGTACATGTTCGGCCTGCCCGACTGCTTTGGTTGGGGGCATTTTGTATATGGCTGTATTAACTCATTCTTTTGATAGTTAACCTGGTGTAAATCTATTTTTGAGTTGTAAATATTTTGTAAACCTTATTTTTGGGATCCCAGATGTTTGATACTTAATGTTTTCAATGAAACTAAACATTTTCAAAGAGTACAGCCTTAAATTCTGGTTTATTCACACTTTTGGTTTTAGAAACCACGTAGAGTCAGTCAAAAGCATGATTTCTGTTTTAAACTCACTAAGTAACGGCTCTAAGGTAGTAGGGCGTTACACGATGTCATTCCATGCCTCCAAGCCGCATTCCCTCATAAGACGCCTTTGTCTCGCGTGCATGGTCCCTAGCCATTCCTCTCGTGGGATGCCTCCACCTCGCGCGGCACCCAGCTACGTCGCGCTTGCACAGAGTCAAGGCCCCAGCCTCATGAGACGCCTCCATCTCGCGCAGCACCCAGCTGCGTTGCGCCTGCGCAGAGTCAAGGCCCCAGCCTCGCGAGACGCCTCCATCTTGCGCTGCACCCAGCTACGTCGCACCTCGCCTTGCACCTCAGCGAGGCCACCTCGGCCACGCCCTGCGTCTCGCGCATGGGTCTTGAGGACACCACCTCGCCCGCACCCTGTGTATCGCACATGGGTCTTGCGAACACCACCTCGGTCGCGCCCTGCATCTTGCGCATGGGTCTCGCAAACACCACCTCGGCCATGCCCTGTGTCTCGCGCATGGGTCTTGCGAACACCACCTCAGCCGCGCCCTGTGTCTCATGCATGGGTCTCGTAGACACAACCTTAGCCACGCCCTGAGTCTCACGCATGAGTCTCGCGGACACCACCTCGGCCGTGCCCTGCGTCTCGCTCATGGGTCTCCCAAACACCACCTTGGTCACACCATGCGTCTCACGCATGGGTCTCGCAGACACCACCTTGGCTGCGCCCTGCGCCTCGCGCATGGGTATCACAGACACCACCTCGGCCGCGCCCTGCGTTTCACGCATGGGTCTCCCAGACACCACCTCGGCCGCGCCCTGTGTCTCGCGCATAGGTCTCGCAGACACTACCTCAGCCGCGCCCTGTGTGGCATGCTGCCCCTTTGGCACACTCACATAGGGACATTTTGTAAGTAAGCATGCCTTGGTGCTTAATCATTAGTCAAGTCTTGCACCAAGCAACCTCATGGGATAGGGTAGTGGCAGTTTTGTAATTATGCATATGTCTTCCAGAAAAAAATCATATATGTTACTCGGAAGACCTTGTATCCCTAGAAGGCTCCTTAGGGGGAGTTGACCTGGTGACTTAGGGAAGCACCATGGCCATCAGCAGATAGGGGCCAAAGTTGTGTACTCCCTTGCCCTATCAAGGCTATATATTAATAAAACGATGTTTATCCATACTTGCCCTTGTATGCTCCCTTGTTGCCTATATGTTACTTGTTTGTTATCTTCATTGGGCCATTGCGTGCCACTTTCCTTGTTGTGTGCTTTGTGTTGTGTGGACGTTCCAAGGAATGACTTGCTTTGTGCTTGCTCATACTTTTTTATTGCGCGTTGCATGTCCGAGATGCGTATGTGGCTAACCACTGAGTTTGTTTGCCTGTAGGTGTGTGTTGTAGGCTGACTTGCTAGCTTGAATTGTCTGCAAGTGTCGCATGTTCCGTCTACTTGGAGTACCCAAATAGCTGGCCCGTGACAGTTGGTATCAGAGCCAGGTTAGAGAGAGCTTGGCAAAACACACTAATGGTGAGCAACACTCAGAGGATCGAAGCACTTGAGAAGCGTGTGGGGGAATTAGATGACCTGGACAAAAGGGTCAGGGATCTTTCCTCTGCAAGTCATAACTCTAGATCGTCAGATGCAAGCAATCGCATAGCTGCGCTAAAGAAGGAAAATGATGTTCTCCTATCCAGAATAATCGCGTTGGAGCAAGGAAACACTCCAACAAGTACTTTTGTTTCCCCTCCGTGGGAAAAGCGTATTGCGGCGGTGGAGCGCATGCTGAAGGAACAACAAGTTTCCATAAATGACACTACAGAAGACTACAGGGAGGCAGTTGCCGTGCTCAGAGAAAAATGGCTGAGTTGACTGCGAAGGTAAACCTAACCATTCGAGCAGTTGGGAATGCCCTGCAATAGGGCCGATAGGTATGGAATATGGCCGAGTTAAAGTGCCCGAGCCAAGGCTCTATAACCGGGCCAGAGACGCAAAGAACTTGGAAAATTTCCTCTTCAACATGGAACACTATTTTAGAGCCGTGCGGGATGATTCAGAAGAAGGAAAGGTCGCCATGGCTACCATGTACTTGTCTGGGGATGCCAAGGTGTGATGGAGGACAAAGTATGATGACATAGAGAATGGTAGGTGCACCATCACATCTTGGGTAGACCTGAAGAGAGAACTAAAGACGCAATTTCTGCCACAAAATGTCGCCTACATGGCTCGACGCCAGTTGAGAGAGCTTAAACAAGTCGGGACAGTCCGAGAATATGTGAAGAAGTTTTTGGGACTGATGCTCGATATAAAGGACATGTCCGAAGTAGACAAGCTCTTCTGCTTCCTCGAGGGATTGAAACCGTGGGCCAAGCAAGAACTTCAAAGATAGCATGTGTCTGACCTAGCCACCGCTCAAGCTGCTACTGAACACTTAACAGACTACACTCCGGAGAGCAGCCTGCTGAAAAGGGCTACCCTTCCAACCAGCTTAAGTAGCGCTGGGAGTAAGAAGTCTGGGAAGTCATGGCAGGGAAAGAGTGGGGGAGAGAAGGGGACAGCAGAGTCCAGTTCTTCCAGCGGTACCAATGCTGCTGCAGGGAGGAGCCGGTAGATTGTTGGCTCTGTAAAGGCCCACATAAGTCGGCAATTTGCCCTTATAGGGGCAAGTTGAATGTCCTCATTGGCCAAGAAGAACAGGGTGAAGAAGAAGAGGAGGATGAAGAGTACGCGCACATGGGCAATGTCCACCTGTTGAATGCTCTCAAGAAACATGGCGAAAAAGGAAAGAAGACCCTGGGAAAGGGACTAATGTTTGTGGATGCCACCATCAATGACAAGCCCACCAAAAGCGTGATGATCGACACTGGTGCCACCCACAACTTCATCTCTGAACTCGAAGCCAAGCGACTGGGACTAATACTGGAGAAAGATGCAGGCCGCATGAAAGCGGTCAACTCCAAGGCCTTGGCCACAAGTGGCGGGGCTAAAGGTGTAAAAGTTAGAATCGACACGTGGGAGGGGCAGACTGACTTAGTGGTGGTCCATATGGACGACTTTGATGTAGTTTTGGGAATGGACTTCCTAACCGAGAAAGGTGCCATTCCAATTCCTGCCACTGGGAGTTTGATCATAATGGGGGAGACTCCTTCAATAGTTCCTGCAAAGGTGAAACCACCCCCTGGTGTGAAGCTTCTACCAGCTTTACAGTTCAAGAAGGGTGTGAAGAAGCAGGAGCCCACTTATGTAGCAGTACCCACCGTGTTCGAAGAAGCTGTGGAAGAGATTTTCCACTAGAAATTACGAGGGTCTTGAAGATGTATGGGTATGTGATGCCAGATAAACTCCCCAAACCCTTGCCACCAAAGAGGGAGATTGATCACCAGATAGAGCTGGTGTTGGGAGTGAAACCTCCAACAAAAGCGCCTTACAGAATGGCACCCCCTGAGCTAGAAGAGTTGAGGAAACAACTAAAAGAGTTATTGAAGGCAGGCTTCATCAGACCATCGAAGGCGCCATTTGGTGCACCTGTGCTATTCTAGAAGAAGCACGATGGGAGATTGAGACTGTGCATTGATTATAGGGTTCTCAAAAAGGTGACAGTTCGCAACACCTACCCCATCCCTCTGATCGCTGATTTGTTCGACCAGCTAAGTGGAGCCAAATACTTCACAAAGTTGGACTTGAGATCGGGCTATTATCAGGTGAGGATCACAGATGGGGATGAACCAAAGACAACGTGCGTTACTCGATATAGAGCATTTGAGTTTCGAGTAATGCCGTTTGGGTTGACAAATGCACCTGCCACTTTCTGCACATTGATGAACCAAGTATTCAACGAGTATCTAGATAAGTTTGTGGTGGTCTACTTGGATGATATCATGGTTTATAGCGCCACGATTGAAGAACATCAAGAACACTTGGCTTAAGTGTTTCATAAGTTGAGAGAGAACCAGCTATATGTGAAGCGCGAGAAATGCTCATTTGCATAGGAGAGCATCAAGTTCCTAGGCCACATTGTGGAACGTGGCCGAATTCGTATGGATCTGGAGAAGGTGAGGGCAATCCAATAATGGAAAGCCCCCACAAACGTGAAAGAACTCTGCTCTTTCTTGGGCTTAGCCAACTATTATAGGAGATTTGTGGACGGCTACTCAAGAAGAGCGACACCCTTGACCAAGCTGCTAAAAAAGAGTGTGACTTGGGCGTGGACTGACAAGTGTGCTGAAGCATTCAGGAGTTTGAAGGAAGCCATGATGAAGGATCCTATTCTTGCCTTGCCAGATGTTAGCAAGCCCTTCGAAGTACATACAAATGCCTCAGATTATGCTTTGGGAGGGGTACTAGTACAAGAAGACCACCTGGTAGCATATGAGAGTCGCAAGCTGTCTGAAGCTGAGAGGTGGTATACTGCCCAGGAGAAGGAACTCCTCACAGTTATCCATTTCTTGCGAGTGTGGAGACATTACTTGCTGGGGTCGAAGTTTGTGGTGAAGATGGATAATGCAACAGTTAGTCATTTCCTTACTCAACCGAAACTGACCCCTAAGCAGGCT
The DNA here is from genome assembly GCF_963169125.1 of Humulus lupulus. Lineage (NCBI taxonomy): Eukaryota > Viridiplantae > Streptophyta > Magnoliopsida > Rosales > Cannabaceae > Humulus > Humulus lupulus. The sequence continues at coordinate 160,240,135 of NC_084795.1, forward strand.
CGATGGCAAGAGTTCGTGGTAGAATTCGACTTCCGTTTTGAGCACAGGGCAGGACGCTTGAACCAGGCAGCTGACGCCTTGAGTCACAAAGCAAAATTGGTGACTCTAAAGATCTTGGCTAGTTTGTCGGTTAGCATGGTGAACACTCCACTCAAGGAGCGCATCAAAGAAAACCTGGAGAAAGACCCGGTTGTTAGAACCATCTTGAAGCTCGTAAAAGAAGGCAAGACTCGCCAGTTCTGGGTGGAGAATGATCTTCTATGGGCCAAAGGGGGTCGCTTGTATGTTCCGAAAGCTGGAGATTTGCGGAAGACATTACTAAGCGAGTGTCATGACCCCTTGTGGGCAGGTCATCCAGGGTGGCAGAGAACGCATGCCCTTTTGAAGCAGGGATACTACTGGCCACAAATGCGAGATGATGTAGTGGAGTACACCAAGACCTGTCTTGTTTGTCAGCAAGACAAGGTCGATAGGAACAAGACACCTGGGTTGTTGGAGCCGTTGCGAGTCCCAAGCCAACCATGGGAGAGTGTATTGCTTGACTTTATAACCAGTATACTAAAGACAGGGGATTTAAGTGCGATCTTGGTGGTCGTGGACAGATTCTTGAAGTACACAACATTCATCCCGGTGTCGAAGTACTGTTCGGCAGAGGAGACAGCCTGACAATTCTTCAAGCATATTGTCAAATATTGGGGAGTGCCCCAGAACATTGTTAGTGACCGAGATGGAAGATTCACTCGGACCTTTTGGTCTGAACTATTTAGTCTCTTGGGGTCACAACTGAACATATCCTTGAGCTACCATCCACAAACATATGGGCAGACAGAAAGATTTAATGGGATGTTGGAAGAGTACTTGCGCCACTTTGTCAATGCCAATCAGAAGAATTGGCCGCAACTACTCGATGTAGCTCAATTTTGCTTCAACTCTCAAAAGAGTTCGTCATCGAATAAGAGCCCTTTTGAAGTTGTTAATGGACAGCAACCACTGTTGCCCCACACAGTAGACGAATACCACGGTCGGAACCCACGATCCTTTCACTTCACAAAAGACTGGAAGAAAATGACAGAGATTGCCCGAGCTTATTTAGAAAAAGCATCAAGAAGAATGAAGAAGTGGACAGATTAGAAGCGCAAACCACTGGAGTTCAAAGCAGGTGACTTAGTGTTAATCAAGCTGAGGCCCGAACAGTTGAGATTTCGAGGAGACAAAGACATCAGACTTGTTCGCAAGTATGAGTGTCCGGTCTCAATCATCTCAAAAGTTGGCCTAACTTCCTACAAAGTTGACCTACCAGCATGGATGAAGATACACCCGGTCCTTCACGTCAGCAACTTGAAGCCGTATCATGAAGATCCAGCAAATCCAGAGCGTAACCAGTCAAGCAGAGGAGGAGTCATCATTCAGCCAAGGAGCAAGCGTTAACCTGACGAAATCCTAGCGGAAAGGACGGTCACCACTGACCTTAAAAAGAATAAGGAGTATCTGGTAAAATGGAAGGGGCTCGCAGATGACGAGATTAGCTGGGAGAGGGCGGAAGACTTGAAGAAGCTCACGCAAAAGATTGAAGATCTACAAGCTACTTTGTCGAGGACGCCGAAGAATTGAGTGGGGGAGAGTGTGGCATGCTGCCCCTTTAGCACACCCACATGGGGCCATTTTGTAAGTGAGCATGCCTTGGTGCTTGATCATTAGTCAAGTCTTGCACCAAGCAACCTCATGGGATAGGGTAGTGGCAGTTTTGTAATTATGCATATGTCTCCCAAACAAAAATCATATATGTTACTGGGAATACCTTGTATCCCTAGAAGGCTCCTTAGGGGGAGGTGACCTGGTGACTTAGGGAAGCACCATGGCCATCAGTAGATAGGGGCCAAACCTGTGTACTCCCTTGCCCTATCAAGGCTATATATTAATAAAACGATGTTTATCCATACTTGCCCTTGTATGCTCCCTTGTGGCCTATATGTTACTTGTTTGTTATCTTCGTTGGGCCATTGCGTGCCACTTGCCTTGTTGTGTGCTTTGTGTTGTGTGGACGTTCCAAGGAATGACTTACTTTGTGCTTGCTCATACTTCGTTATTGCCCGTTACATGTCTGAGATGCGTATGTGGCTAACCACTGAGTTTGTTTGCCTGCAGGTGTGTGTTGTAGGCTGACTTGCTAGCTTGAAGTGTTTGCAAGTGCCGCACGTTCCATCTACTTGGAGTACCCAAATAGTCGGCCCGTGACACCCTGCATCTCGCGCATGGGTCTCGTAGACACCACCTTGGTTGCGCAGCAGTACCTCGTGCCCCACTCGGCCACACGACATCACCTCACGTCCCATAAGTGCCTCGTGATGCCATTGTGCATCAACCACTCGGGAGGCGCCTCCCACACATTCCTTACCCATCTCGCCCATCCCGCCTATGTCCTATGATGTCGCTCATCCATAGGCCCATATGTCATTTTCCAAGCGTCCATAGCCAAAGGCATGCCACGCCATAGGCCCATAAGCCTCGCTATGCGAGACGCCACACCTTGCGCTCAAAGGTCCATGCGAGACCCCACATCTTGCAAGGGTGAAGACCCGCAAAAGGCACCTTGCCTCTAGAAGTACAACCTTGAGGAAAATAGAGGCATGACTCTAACATCCGTATCCCACAAGTAGTGGTGGTACGAATTAGTACGAGACATGGAAGCATGACCTGCATGCTTCTGACCATATATCAGAGTCGACACCATAAGAGTCGACACCATAACTTTCTACACCACTATGTCTGGTGCCACTGCCCTGACAATGTACTTATGTATAATTTTGTCCCCTGGGACCGCAATGTATCAAGAGCCATTAGAGCCCACTATAAATAGAGCCCCACTTCATCATTGAAGGGGGTTGGAAAATTCATTGTATACAGAGGTTATCAAATAATATACAGGTTTTTACTCCATCGTTGATCTGCATTTATCCTTCCTCAAGTCTATTCTAAATTCTCATTTAGTTATTATCTTACTAATCTTTGTATTTTCCAACCTAACATCGTTGACGAGTTCTCACCGTCAACAGTTTGGCGCCGTCTGTGGGAAGGACGACTATCAAACTGTTGTTCTTCCATCAATTTTGACAAGAAAAAATGCCAAGGTGTTCAAAATGCCTACGGGAATCTCAGGATGCTACGATCCACCTTGACGGAGGCCAACCGAAAGCCTCCAGAAGAGACCCTCCACCACTTGAGAATAGAGACATGTCTGCGGAACATTCGACCCCTGGAGAGGAGAAGGAGGCATCACTCCCAGAAGTCCAACCTAGGGAAGGTCATCATGAACGATCTACAACCCATGTGGGTGGTCTAAGTACGCACCCTCCTCCTTAACCACTGATTACACCATGCTCCGGCCACTGGGATCCATGCCCCTCTTTACATAAGCCCAAAAATGGTTCGTAGATGCACTCTGTGAGTCCCAGCTCCAGAGCTTGCTTTTATGAGAGTGAGATACGCGAGTTGCTCATAAAAAAATCAAAGGCTAGAAGCCACAATATTAAACATGCAGGAAGTTTTGAATGACATGTTACAAAGAAGGCCAAGAATGCCCCTCCCCCAGCATAGGAGAAAAAAGCATGCACAAGGAGAAACCACCATACCCGTGGACGATGACAAAATGCAGCTCTCCACTTGTTGTACCCCTCGCCCAGAAGGCAAGGAAGATTGTACACCAGTGGTGAAGCTTGGCACGAACCCCACCTACGGGAAGTGCGACCCCAAGACTAGCCCCACAAGAGCTTCATCTGACTTGAGGGATAAATTTAACTCGAAAGGGTCCGAGGTAAAAACCACATCCCCTGCAGCTCCCCCGAGGGACACAACCAAAGCAGGCGATCGGTTTGAGAACCCATGAGACTCCTTAAGCAAAAAGAGGAGGGAACCAGGCATCGAAATGCAAGGCCCTCGAGGCAAGATTATCAATGCACTTGAGGGGTACAAAGATGACGAGGAATTTGACCATGATTTTCCCTTCACAAGGGAGATCCAGGTTGAGCAACTCCCCACTGGCTTCAAAGAGCCTCGCATGACTCCGTACGAGGGTACTACAGATCCAAAGTATCACTTAGACTCCTTCAATAGCTTGATGAGGTTATGGGGAGTCAACAACAGAGAAAAGTGCCATTGCTTTGTCGTTACACTTAAAGGAGTTGCGTACAAGTGGTTCAAGAGGTTAAGGCTAGGAACAATCAAGTCGTGGTAGCAATTCTCTAGCGAGTTTCTTCAGCAACACCATGTAGTCTGTGATTACAATATGCCAATTACCTGCCTCCTAAACATAAAACAAGGTGAGAATGATAGTCTGAAGAGCTATATCGATAGGTTTAATATGGAAGTAGAGAAGTTGGGAAGATCAACTAAAGCGGAGCTCAAGATGGCTATTACAGCCAGAGTTTGTCCAGGAAGCAAGTTATGGGGTACCATGCTCAAAAGAGAGGTTACAAACTTAGATGACTTCTTCAAAAGAGCACAGAAGTATATACGTGTGGAAGAGGGCCATAAGAACTTGTATATTGAGGGAAGCAAATCTTCCTCCAATCACCCTTCTACCAATACATCTGAAGATTCCGTGTAGAAGAGAACGTCGTGATAGAGGAGTCACTGATCAAGTTGAAAATTGGAAGAGGACTACAAAAAGGCTTCAAAGAAGAAGTTAGTAAGATTCATCAAATCATCGTAATCGGCCCCCATAAAGATCCAAATAAGGTGCCTAGCCTCAATAGGCGCCTAGCCATGTACAAAATAGGTGCCTAGCCTCACGAGCCCCAATAGGTTCTTGGCCAAGTGCGAAGCAGGCGTCTAGCCTTGTGGCATATATATATAAGTACTTATAATACATATATGTGAGAGTGGTGAACCTTATGAGACAACATTTGAATCTATAAGGACTAGCTACCCTTATAGAATCCAAAAAAGTCAAAAGGTCCCTCAAAAGTGACCTCTTCACGAACAAACTCATCATGCAAAGGAACCACGTCGTAGAAGACGAAAGGGGAGCTCAAAGAGATCCCTAAGTTTAGATCGACTGAGTTGCCTTACCGAGGGAAAAAGGGCCCTGAAAATAGGTGTTCGCAAGGTTTCACAAGGACCATCTCCCTATAAGGGTCTCGACCCGAGGGGAGATTTCCTCAAAAACCAAAAAAGGGTCTCAAAGAAGACGCTTACGAAAAAGGTCTCAAAGAAGATGCTTACGAAAAGGGTCTCAGAGAAGACACTTACAAAAAGGGTCTCAAAGAAGACGCTTACGAAAAAGGGTCTCAAAGAAGACGCTTACGAAAAGGGTCTCAGAGAAGTCGCTTACGAAAAGGGTCTCAAAGAAGACGCTTGCAAAAAGAGTCTCAAAGAAGACGCTTACAAAAAGGGTATCAAAGAAGATGCTTGCAAAAATAGTACTATGCTTAATGACAAGGACGCTTCTCGCAAAAAATAAAATGCGCGCATAAAAAATATAAAATGATAGCAAGAGCCCAAGGGGCCAACATATCCTTACAAGTAGTCAAGGTGCACCAATAGACATTGATCACATGTAGTAGATAGGTCCCAAAGGGAACCTTTCAAAATAAAGGGGTGCTAGTAAGAGACCCACGTGCATAAAGGCACATGATAATGCTCTATCACAAGATAAGTATAAGGAAGAATGGCTAGAGCAATCTTCACTCTAAAATCTAACAAGCGCTATGTTGATGGTGAAATCTCGTCAACGAAATTAGATCGGAAAACTCAAAGGTAAGTCAGGTGGTGTTTATATAAGAACTGAGAATAAAATTTAAGGAAAAGTAAACACAGATAAACAATGGAGCAAGCCTTGGTATATTTCTCAATAGCCTCTGCATACAATGAATTTTCCAACCCCTCTTCAGGTGGGGTTAGAGTTCATTTTATAGTAGGCTCTAATGGCCCTGGGTACATGGTGGTCCAGGAGACCAAGTGGTACATAAGTACTTTGTCAGGAGAGTGGCTTCAGAGGTTGTGGTCGTACATCCAACATAGGGGCAGGTGTCAGGAAGATGTCTCCACTACTTGTCCGTACTCATGTCAGAGGAGTGATGGCAGACGTAGTGGTGCAGGTGGTAGTGGTGTCGACTCTGACTCTTGGCCGTAGACGTACAGGCCATAACTCCTATCCTTGCATTCCCACTCCCCCAGGTATAGGGGACGGGATATTTGGCGCGCGTAAAGGTGGTGGCATGAGGCGAGGCTCTCGGGTCCCTGACACGAGATGCCTGAAGCACCCCGAGGTCACCTGCGTGCATAAGTGATAGGCATGGGGCCTTGACAGATGGGTGCGAGGTGAGATGACTTCCTCACGAGCCCCTTGGTGGCGAGGCTCCTTTGATGTGTGCCCCCATTAGCATGGACACCTGATGCTGCGGGCGTGGCTGCACGAGGCCGAGGGCCTGCTGGGGCACGAGGCCGCCTGGTGTGCAGGCGTGGCTGCGCGAGGCCGCCTGGTGTGCGAGCGTGGCTGCGCTAGGCCGTGGGCCTGCTGGGGCGCGAGGCCGCCTGGTGTGCGGGCGTGGCTGCGTGAGGACGAGGGCCTGTTGGGGCGCGAGGCCGCCTGGTGTGCGGGCGCGGCTGCGCGAGGCTGAGGGCCTGCTGGGGCGCGAGGCCGCCTGGTGTGCGGGCGCGGCTGCGCGAGGCTGAGGGCCTGCTGGGGCGCAAGGCCGCCTGGTGTGCGGGCGTGGCTACGCGAGGCCGAGGGCCTGCTGGGGCGTGAGGCCGCCTGGTGTTTTGCATCTATGCTTTGCAAATGGGGGCCACATGGCATTGATCCCATGAGGCATGGATCCAGACTCGTGACGTGATGGTGTGACGACTTCCCGAGACGATGATGGCCCGAGGGCCTCGCATTGATCTCATATTTTTCCTTGGTGAGATTTTGAGCATCAACACTCCTGTATTCAAAAAGGGCCTACAGGCTCGAGCCCAATTGCATGATTAAGTGACCTTTATCCCTCTGTTCTAATCAGGGACTAGAGATTTCTTATTTGGTGGATTTTTGGCATCCACACGCTAGATACGCGTAAATCACCCAAGGTAATAGCTTAAGAGCACCACACGAGAGCAAACCTTGTCCAAAAGACGCTTATTTGGTTCTTCGGGTAGAGTGGCTCTAGCTTCTTCCTGCGGCCTGACATTTGTACAACAATGACACCCTTGGGATCTATATAAAAGAATGATTGGCATTAATTTATCATCAAAGGAGTTCTAAGGATCGCCACTCATGAGATATGTTTTTCCATATCTTGTAAATGGAGAAAAACACTCGCACCATGAATGTCACAAAGGTGGCATGCACAAAAAAAAGGAGAGAGAAAAAGAAAGAGAAGAGTCTACAAGAACGCCTAAAGGCCTCCCTATAGACTGGGGGGAAAGTGTGGATGCAAAAAAATCCACCAAGCAAGAAAGGTCCGACCCCTTAGTGAAGTAAACGGCTAAGGGGCAGTGAAGGCGTCAAGTACATGTTACAGGCAAAAGAGGCCACACATTTACGAGGCCCTGGGCCTCACGAGGACATTCCATACCTCCAAGCCGCATCCCCTCACAAGATGCCTCTATCTCGCGTGCATGTCCCCTAGCCATTCCCCTCGTGGGATGCGTCCACCTCGCGCTGCACCCAACTGCGTCGCGTTTGCGTGGAGTCAAGGCCCCAGCCTCGCGAGACGCCTCCATCTCGCGCAGCACCCAGCTCCGTCGTGCCTGCGTAGTGTCAAGGCCCCAGCCTCTCGAGATGCCTCCATCTCGCGCATGGGTCTTGCAGACACCACCTCAGTCGCGTAGTGGCAGCTTGTGCCCCACTCGGCCACATGATAGCACCTCGCATCCCATAGGTGCCTCGCGATGCCATCGTGCATCAGCCACTCGGGAGGCGCCTCGCACACCTGCCTTACCCATCTCACCCATCCCGCCTATGTGCCATGATGTCACTCACGCATAGGGCCATATGTCGTTTTCCAAGCGTCCATAGCCAAAGGCATGCCACGCCATAGGCCCATAAGCCTCGCTATGCGAGACGCCACGCCTTGCGCTCAAAGGTCCATGAGAGACCCCACATCTTGCAAGGGTGAAGACCCAGGAAAGGTGCCTTGCTTCAAGATGTATGACCTTGAGGAAAACAGAGGCGTGACTCTGACATCCGTATCCCACAAGTAGTGGTGGTATGAATTAGTATGAGACGTGGAAGCATGTTCTGCACGCTTCTGACCATATATCAAAGTTGACAATGTACTTATATATAATTTTTCCCCTGGGACCACAATGTATCAGGAGCCATTAGAGCCCACTATAAATAGAGCCTCACTTCATCATTGAAGGGGGTTGGAAAATTCATTGTATACAGAGGTTATCAAATAATATACGGGTTTTTACTCCATCGTTGATCTACATTTATCCTTCCTCAAGTCTATTCTAAATTGTCATTTAGTTATTATCTTGCTAATCTTTGTGTTTTCCAACCTAACATCGTTGACGAGTTCTCACTGTCAACACCATCATTAACGTATCACCAACCCATCGCTAGCAACCTGTTCATTTCTAGCCAACCCATCGCTAAAAACCTATTCATTCATAGTCATTTTCAGCATCACTAACCCATTGCTAACAACCTATTCATTCACAGTCCAATTCAGCATTGCTAACCCATCGGTAACACATCGCTAACCCAACTCAACCCACTCACGATTCTTACCATCGTTATCTAATCACTATTCCATCGCCAACCCATCGCTAACCAAGCCCAACACACTCAGGAATTCCACCATCATTATCCCATCGCTACTGCATCGCTATCCTATCGCTAACAATATATCTTGTTCATTGCTACTAATGGGCATCATTAATCCATCACTAACACATCGTAAATGCATCATTAGCGATCCCAAACCCAGAAAAAAAATCCAGGCTTTCTAACCCATTCTCCAATCTCATCAAAACTCAGTTTAATCTATTTTAATGGAATTCTATACAAAAAACACATTAAAATATTGTGCCCGTCTTCCTAAATTTCTTAATGTTTTTTTTTTAAAGAAATCAAAAATAAAAAAACAATTTATTTACCTGTCTTTTCTGGCAAGAAGACAATGACGATGATGATGATGACCAAGAAGAAGAAAGGGAGGAAACTTTGGGCGATGAGGTACTCATATTTGGGAGAAAATATGGGCGATTTGGTACTCTACCGTCAGGGATTTTGAGAGAGAATAGAGAGAAAACAAGAATTAGAAAGAGAGGGAAATTTGAATGGCATGGGTATTTTTGACCATATATGGTGGAAGGCATAGAAATGTGAGAATTTTTAACTTTGTCATATAAAATAATTACCCCTATTAGGATGCATAAGGGGTCAATTTTCCCTATGCTTATCTAACCATACGGTTATAGTTTTTTTAAAATTTTTTTTTTTGTTATCATAGGTCTAATAAACTGTTGATTATAGAAAAAGTTTATGAATATATACAATCTTGCTCATAGTGAGAATTATTAATGTTACTCATCAGTATTGTTATTATGATATATGTGCACGATTCAAAGTTGATGTATAAAACCATATTCACAGTTTGTTGGAACGTTAAATAATTATTCATTTTTTGACCAATAAAGAAATGGTCGATCATACCATTGATGTTTTATTATAATTAACAAGAATTAATAGTGATTGTATGGATTGTGTGAGTAGATAATCTCTTGTGATTTGTGATTATTGTTGTATTACATCTAAATTCATCGCTTTTTAGCTATATTTACTATTTATTAGTAATTACGGACATTATAAATAGTTTGATTAAACCCATAGTGTTAAAATTTCTGAAATGTTAAGAAATACTGAAAATTAACCTAGTTCGTTGATAGTGTTTGTATCGTTGTCGGTCGATATAACACCTGAAAGTATTAGTAAGTTAAGCATTTTAACTATTCTTTTGTTTTTTAAAAACAATGAATGTTTCAATTATTGTGTCCAGATCATTGTAATTTTTTTTAAAATTTACAAAAAAATAAAAAGAAATTTGAAATTACTTTTGCCAGTGCATTATGACTTTTGTTGGCGCAATGTCCAAACGCGCCGACAAAAGTCTAAGCAGGAAAATTACTGTAGTGTCCCATAATATTTACTTTGCTAGCTAGATAGTAGTAGTAGTTAGTATTAGTTTGTAGTATGTTAGATTCTGTGGATTTTGGTTCAAGCCGAGACTTAGTTGGACACTCATAGCAACAGTTATGGATTTTATAAGTTTAACCTATAGTTTAAGAAAATTAATTCTAACATAAGGTTTGATTAATATAGTTGATTATAGAGATGTCATTTATTATAACCTAAAGTTTAGATAGAACTAATAAGATGGTGACACTTGTCATATGCATGTTTATTAAGGATTTTAGTATTTTGATGAATAGTTTATGTTTACCCAAAAAAATGGCTCCTGATGACGTGGCAGGACTGGTTGACACGTGGCTGGCACGTGGTGGTTTTACCTAAAACGAATCCTGTTCGACGATCGACCAAAGAATCATTAATTCATCAAGTCTCCCGTTTAGGTGCGACCAATTTGGTCGCATGCTTTCATTTACTTTCTTTTGGATACGCAATCTTGTAATAATTGCATTAATTATATTTTCCTTTATTACCTTAATACGTGAATTCAATTGTAATTAAGGCCCATCGGCCCATGTAACATTATTGAGCCTATAAATAAGGATGAAAGGACACAAGGAAGGGACTTTTGAACTTGGAATCTTTGTACTCAGAGGGAAGCATATAGTGTGATTATTCACCGAGATTGTAATTTCCCAAGGCTTGTGAAACTCGTGAACCCTAGTTCATTGATCACAGTGTTGGGATTCAATATCAATAAGAATGCTAAGTGGACGTAGATCATTACCATCCATTGGGGCCGAACCACTATAAATCGTTTGTGTCGTTTGTTTTCCATTTGATTATCTTATTGTTTTCCTCTCATTTTCTATCGTTTATCTGACTCCGTGTCATTGATCAATTTGAGGGTCAACATTTTGGTGCTTTCATTGAGAGGTTAATCTGAAACTTCAAGAGGATCAAATGGCTAAGACTTCCAAGAAGACGGGATAGACTACGGGTGCTGCATCCACCCAGCTTCCTCCAAATGTGGCTGAAAATGAGCCACACTTGGATTTTGAGGAGGAAGAAATGGATTCTAAAATGCTGAGGACAACACTGTGTGTGTTTCAGGATGAGTTGGCCAATCAAGAGAATGCAGCCGAGACGTTGGCACTGCAATAGAGGGAAATCGAACGTCAGCGTCAAGAACTGAATGAGCGGCAGGCAGACATGGATCGCCGGTAGAGAGATGCCACTGCTACCCTTGAAGCAGCCATTCAGTTGGCTTGGGGGCAAGCCGCACCAGTTTCTCAACCGGATCAGCCACCAAATGCACCACCACAACGGGCCCCAAATCCGAGTCCTCCACTTTAGCCAATGAGCCCTCAAAGGCCAGAACAGCCGCTTGCTACTCAACAGGATATCCCAATTCAGGATCCTGAGCAGCAGCCACCTTCTCAAGCTGGTCAAGATAATCCCCAGCGTCAGAGGCAGAATAGGGCCGGGCAGCCTCCCCAAAGCCCTAGACGCCCAATGGCTGATGAGCCAAATCCACCGAGCAAGGGGCAACATCTTTCTGCTAGCAGAAGGTACACCGAGTCAGGCTCTGTGGTCAGGGGACCCCCACGACATGATAATGCCCAAGGACCTACTGACCAGTGTAGGCCTCCCCCTAACGCTCGCGAGGTGCTAGCTCGAGGAGGGAACAACGTGACAAGCCGGTCGCACCATAGTCGGTCGCAGTTCAGGGACCGCCATGACTATAATGAAGCTGACTCTGGCAGGAGAAATGCTGGTCGAGGGCAAGAAGAGAGAGGTGGAGAAAGGAATCCCCCACCAAGAGACAATAGGCCTGTGAGCCAAAATGCTGGGGGTTAGCCTAGATAGCATAACATCTTTGATCAGTTGGGTGCTAGCGAGCGAAGGCGCATAGATGATGACCTGAGGGACGTGCTCAACGACAGGTGAGAGAGGCACGATGCGTACGCTCCTCTGGCACCAGTCGCCCTAGCGATCCTAGACGATGTACAGGCCCAAATTGATGCACTAAATCAGGCAGTCCAGTAGCTGGTGGGAAGCCGGACATCCCACATCGAGTACGATCGGAGAAGAGGTACTCCATTCATACAAAGAATTGATGTAGAAGAAACCCCCAGCAAGTTCAAGATGCCAGTACTGCCAAACTTTGATGGGTACGGGGACCCGGTATCCCATGTGAACAAGTTTGAAATATAGATGGACATCCAAAAGGTGTCAGAAGATGCTCGCTGCAGGATTTTTCCAGCCACCCTATCTGACATTGCTCAGGAGTGGTTTTTTAAATTCCCCCTGGTAGCATAGTATCGTGGGAAATGTTTGTGAATGAATTCAACGGACAATTCTAAGTTGGGCGTGTACGCCCCACTGAGGCCAACCAGCTGGTCGAGATACGTCAGAAGGAGGGAGAATCTTTAAAGGAGTACGTCCAGCGTTTCATGCGAGCAGCTGCTGGGGATAAAACTATCGCAAATGAAGGGAAAATGATGGCCCTAACTGTTGGGGTGAGGCGCCATTCTCCCCTTTGGAACAACTGAAGAAAGAATGGAGTGAAGAGTACCCAGGAGTTTCTTGATCGAGCAGATCGATACATTAAGCTCAAGGATGCGATTGCCAATGAGGGAAAATCACCTGCGAAAGACAAGGGACCAAAGGAAGATCCTGCTAAAGCCACCAACGAGTCGGATAAACCCAATGGAAACGGAAAAGGCAACGGGAACGGTAAAATCGGTGGAAAAAGGGCGAACAATGAGCCATCAACGTCTGAAAATAAGCACCCCAGAGGCAATAGATATGAGCCAAGATTCACCAACTACACGACCTTTGTTTAGAGCAGAGTAGAGGTCTACCAGGCAACCAACTCCAATGTCCCTTACAAACGACCATCCCCTATAAGGAAGGATATCTCCAAGAGAGATACAACAAAGTTTTGTCATTTCCACAATGACTATGGCCATGACACTAATGAGTGTAACCAGCTGAAGGATGAGATCGAGTTCCTTATCAGACAAGGACACCTAAGGAGATACGTGCGAGCCACGGGAGGTTCTTAGTGAGAGGCTCAAGGAGGCAAGGAGCAGGCGCTTGCATGCCAACGCTCGCCACCTTTACAGCCAGCTCCTGTGATGGGTACATTACTCACCATTTGTGGCAGCCCACACCTTGCAGGAGATAGTGGGAAGGCAAGGGAGAGATACACTCAAACCTTAAGCCACGACCAGGACATCGAGATGCTGAATGTGGAGGAGCGAGCGCCCAAAAAAGCTCGAACAGAGGAAGAGTTAATAACTTTCTCTGAGCTTGATGCTTAGCATGTCTGATTCCCACATTCGGACCCGCTAGTCGTGGACGTCCAGATTGCCAACATGATGGTTAAGAGGGTGTTGGTTGACACAGGGAGCTCAGTCAACATCTTGTACAAATCTTCACTGGAGAGGATGCAGTTATCCGTTAAGGACCTGGAGCCATGCAACCAAACCATTTATGGTTTTTCTAGTGAAGGGCTCACGCCAACAGGGTCGATTAGGCTTTCGGTTATAGCAAGAACTGCGCCTGCAAACAGGACATTACTCACTACTTTTATAGTAGTTGATTGTCATTCCGCATACAATGCTGTAATTGGAAGGCCTATTCTGGTCGACCTGCGAGCTGTGACCTCGGTTTGGCACCTTGCCATGAAATTCCCAACTGACGCAGGGATATGATGCATATTGGGAAACCAACAGAAAGTGAGGGAATGCTACAATTCCTCGATATCTAAGGCGAAGAAAGGTGGATCAAAGGAAGGCGCTAGAAAAGAGTTGCAGACGGCCAATGAAACACAAGCCCAATCAGGTGATTGCGTCACCAAATAGGGTGTTGCCCAAAGTGAGGATAGGGATTTGGATCCTCTCTTTGGGGATTTTGATGAAGAAGTAGGACCCATCGAGGACCTCGAAGAGGTCCAACTCAATGAAGAAAATCTGACCAAGATTGTGAAAGTCAGTAAAAACTTAGAGACAATGATAAAACAAAGCTGGTGGAATTTTTGAAGAAGAACCAGGAAGTCTTTGCCTGGTCGTATAAAGACATGGTTGGAATTGACCCAACAGTTATTAGCCATTCCTGAACATAGACAATAATTTTCCACCAGTGCAACAGAAAAGAAGGCTGCTCGACAAAGATAGATCGAAAGCTCTAAAGGAAGAAATCAAGAAGATAAAGGAGAATGGATTCATCAGGGTAGAGTTTTCCCCATCGTGGGTCTCTAATCCCGTACTAGTACCCAAGCCGAATGGCAAGTGGAGAACATGCGTGGATTTAATAGACCTAAATAAAGCCTGCCTGAAGGACTGTTTTCCACTCCTAAGAATTGACCAGTTGGTCGATGCCACTTCAGGGTACGAGATCCTATCATTTATGGATGCATACTCTGGGTACAATCAAATCAGTATTCACCCACCCGATGAGGATCACACTAGCTTTCGGACTGATACAGGGCTTTACTGTTACAAAGTAATGCCCTTCAATTTTAAAAGCGACTTACCAACGATTAGTCAATCACATGTTTAACGAGCTGATCAGTACAAACATGGAGGCATATGTTGATGACATGCTGGTTAAGTCGAAGAAGGTAGAAGAACACATAGGGGACGTGCAAGAGTGCTTCAACGTCTTGAATAAGTATCGGATGAAACTGAATCCCCTCAAGTGTTCCTTCGGAGTTGGATCAGGGAAATTTTTGGGATTTATAGTGAACTCACAAGGAATCGAAGACAATCCCGAAAAGATCAAGGAGAGTCGCTGCTCTAAGTAGATTTATCTCCAAATCGTCGGACAAGTGCGTCCCATTTTTTAATCTCCTTAGAGGCAATAAGAAATTCGAGTGGACGGAGGAATGCGGGCAAGCTTTTCAAGCTTTGAAGTCTCATATGTCATAGTCGCCGATTCTATCTAAGCTTGTCGAAAAAGAAACTCTGTTCATCTACTTGGCGATCACAGAATATGCTGCTAGTGCTGTCCTGGTAAGAAAGGAAGAAAATGTGCAAAAGGTCGTATATTATGTAAGCAAAAGGCTAATAGGAGCATAACTGCGGTATTCGTCCATTGAAAAATTAGCCTACTGCCTGATTTTAGCCTCCAAAAAGCTGCGGCCATACTTCCATGCTCAACCCATCACAGTATTAACCGGCCAGCCCCTATGGAAAGTTCTGCAGAAGCCAGAAGTCGCTGGCCGATTATTGAAATGGGCAGTTGAACTTGGGCAGTTCGAAATTTCTTACTTACCATGAGAAACAGTAAAAGGGAAAGCTCTGGCCGACTTTGTCGTAGAGCTCACTGGGCTTCCAGACAATGAACAGACAGAAGAGCCTGAACCTCAAAGCCAAACTCCCTCTTGGAAGTTGTTTACAGACGGTTCTTCTAATGAGCACCACGCTGGAGCTGGGGTGATTTTGGTAACGCCTGAAGGACATCAATTCCACTGTGCAATCAGATTTGACTTCACAGCGTCCAACAACGAAGCAGAGTATGAAGCACTACTCACCGGGTTACGATTAGCCAGAGACATGAACGTAAAGTCACTTGAAATATATAGTGACTCCTAGTTGGTGGTTAATCAAATTACTGGAGAATATCAAGCCCGAGGTTTGAAGATGAGTGCTTACATGAGCAAACCAAAAGATCTGTTAGCGCAATTAGAAAGGTACACTCCCCAGCAAGTACCTCGCGACCGAAATTCAAAAGCTGATGCCTTGGCAAAACTAGCGAGTGCGAAGGATGCCGACACGCTGAACATAGTGCCCGGTGAACGACTGTCCGCACCAAGCATCAGAGCAGAAGAAAATTCTCTGGTAATTCAGGCAATAGATACATGGATGGCGCCTTTCACTGAGTACCTAACGCATGGAATGTTGCCTATGGACAGAAACAAAGCAAGGACCCTCCAGAGGCAAGCTGCTCGGTTTATCCTGGTCGACAGAATTCTATACCGAAGAGGGTACTCAATGTCACTCCTAAGGTGTGTCTCGAAGGAAAAGGCGGCAAAATTGATGCGAGAGGTCCATGAAGGTTTCTGCGGAGATCACGCTGGGGGGCAAAGTTTATCAAAGAAGATCCTACGGCAAGGGTACTTCTGGCCAACAATGAATGAAGACTCGATGGAACTTGTTCAAAAATGCAACAAGTGTCAGAGATTCTCCAAGATTCTGCGAGCAGCCCCTAATGAGCTAAAGAAAATGCAAAGTCCGTGGCCATTCGCAGTATGGGGAATAGACCTTATTGAATCTTCGCCCACAGGGAAAGGTGACGTCAAATATGCCGTGGTGGCTGTCGATTACTTCACAAAGTGGGTCGAAGCTGAGCCACTTGTGACCATAACGACCAAGAAAGTATTGGACTTTGTAGTCAAGAACATAGTATGCTGCTATGGGTTACCAAGAAAAATTGTCTCAGACAACGGCACACAATTTGATAGTGATCTATTCACGGATTTTTGCAAGCAGCATGGAATTATCAAAAGCTTTTCTTCAGTTGCTCACTCGAAGGCTAAAGGGAAAGTCGAAGCTGTCAATAAACACTGAAGGATACTCTGAAGAAAAGGCTTGAGGAAGCAAAAGGGGCATGACCAGAGTAGTTGCTTGAAGTCCTATGGCCGTATAGAACATCCCATCGAGCAACAACAGGCCATACTCCATTTTCCTTAGCTTATGGATATGAGGCTATGTTTCCTGTTGAATTAGGTCCGCCATCACATCGATGGATGGCATACGATCAAGATGCTAATAGCCAGTTATTGATGGAATCTTTGGATTTGGTTGATGAAAGGAACGAGCAAGCCCAACTCCGAGTAGCAGCTTACCAGCAAAAGGTCGCCCGGTATTTCAACTCTAAAGTACGTGAAAGAAAATTTAATGTGGGAGCATTTCTGAAAGTTTTCAAACAACGCCAGTGTTTGGATAGCTTCTTCAGCCTGTCACTGGTAGAAGTGCAGGCAGAGCTCAAGATCGCTTCGTCCATAGTTTTATCTGGTTGGGCAGAAGAGCTTGGGTGGGCAGCAGTTGGAGGATTTTGATCGGTGGTTGCAGGGGGAGTCTGGTCGGTAGGCCCTGGAGAGGGAGTAGTCTCTTTTGTAGGAGTTGGTATAGGAGGGTCTTTCGTTCGAGCCCTCTTTGCAGATGGGTTGCTGCAGCCTTCTCCATCCTTGCGCCTGTTCGACTTTTTCCTGCTCGCAGGTGTGGCGGTGGTAGGATTGATGTACAGGTCGAAAGCTCTCTCAGTAGGCATGTATGCAAGGAAGGAAACATTTGAACAATTAGGCGGTATAATTATAAGTGTTGGCTGAATCAAAGAAATGAAAGCAAAGGAATTATATGTAAATACTTGAGCTACACCTACTGGTCGCTAAAATATTTACTGTACTACTGCTACACTCACTCTCTGGCGTGAAGAAGTCTGAATTTAAATTAGGTGTGTATTTAAAGTTGCCATCCCCGTCAAATAAATGATAGGGAATGGGCAAGCTGTCTAAGAGTGAGAAGTCAATACTGTTCTCATCTAAAGACTCAAGGATGGGTTCGGGGTGTTCAGAAACCCTCTTTTTGCCCTTTCCTAAAGGGACTGGAGCGGCGGCTGTTCGCGGGGTGATGGAGGGTTCCCTGATTGTCACCCCAGTTGTCCTCCTCCTTGGAGGTTGTGGCACATCATGGTGCTTCTTGGGAACTTCTTCACAAGTAACACTCCCCGCTGTCGATTCCCTCACATCCTGGTGAGGTGCCAGAAGGCCGACCAGCCTTAAATTTGCCTCTGTAACCAGCTCTTTGACGCTTTTTTCTATATCGGTCATGCTGGCCAAAGATGCTGCTCATATCTCCATCTCTGGAGTAGGAGCTGGTCGGTGCCATGGACCTGAAGGGTATGGAAGTTTTAATGGAGATGTAGAAAAGATAAAGAAAATTGAATGACCAAGGAATCAATGATTTACCTCTTTCTGTGAAGGCCAAGTTGTTGGCGACCAGGTCAGTTGTAAAAAGTACTCCTAGAAGTACTTTCCTACGTTGGACTTGTAGGTGGTCTCGCTCAGGAAGGTGCGAGCAGATTCCTGGTGGTAAAAATGGAAAAACCTCGTGTTGTTGTGATTGGGGTTGGACTTGAGATCAAAGAGATAGTTGATCTCGTGTGGCATCAGAACGGGCCACTTCTTATGATTGTACAGGATATAGAGAGCAAAAAGCACTCTATACCTGTTTGCTGTTATTTGAAAGGGAGCGACCTCGAAATAGTTGGCCATCCCTTGAAAAAATTGATGAAGAGGCAAGGTTGCCCTTTCCTCAATGTAGTATCTCGACCAGGCGCTGTAGGCGCCCCTAGGCAGGTTTGCTTGCTGGTCGATGGAAGGTTAGTTAGGGTCATCCTAGAAAGTCCATACTTTTTGAGATAATTCCATACCATCCTAACTGTAATTTTGCTAGGAGGTGCAACATACCAGTCGACTTCTGGTCGAAGGACGTCCCGAGGCTGGGCTTTAGCTTGGATTTCTGGTTCGGATGTGCTTTCGGGAGAAGGGCTAGTCGAAGGGTTTTCAGCCTGAGGGGCAGGCTGTTTGGTAGGAGGAGTAGGTGTTTTCTTTCTTTTTTGGGCAATAGATTTTACTCGACCCATAATTGTTGGGCTGGTTGAAGGTTTATTAGAAGAGTTGTGGGAAAAAGGAATTTGTGGGATCAGCAACGATGGTTGTTCATGATCTTCAAGCAGCTGGATGAGCAGGTTGTCATCGATTGGCCTCTCATCTCCCCACAGATCGTGCATGAAAATCAGCGAGTAGAGAAGGGGAGATAAGAATCAACGACCAAAAGACCAATAAGTGTGAAAGTTGGAATAACGTTGCTCGTGTATAAAAGTTAAGCTTTTATACGACTAGCGATATTCTAACAAAATCACTCAAATCTAAGTAAACAGTTCAGAAAAAAGATTAAAAAGCAGAAGTGAAAACTTTTTCAGGACTTTTTGACTCTGAAGGGGCGGGAAAAACCTAGTTTTTTCTACAAGCTTAAAAAATGAATTTTTACTTCGATTTATGCCCTAAATTAATAATCCTAACCACCAAACTGATTCCTAACCCCTGCAAAGTAATATTTCCTATCATATCATGCTCAGATCTACGTGCCCTTTTTACCCTGAAATAATTTTTTCAAGAACATTCAAGAGCAATAGATATGAAATAGATATTGCATGGCATCTCAATGACTGAAGCGTTTGAGCAACTTATTTGGATGAATGTTGGAGTAAATTTTTGAAATGCTAAGTCAAATTCCTGGGCAGAAGCTCCGTAAATCACGAAGGTTGTTTGAATTTCTGGGCTTTCCGTGTCTTGTTCTTCGGTGTTCTTAAGGAGAGAGTAAAAGGTAAAATGTAATTTCGAAGGGGTACTTATATTGAGCAAGGAGCAGTTACCTAGGCAATCATAAAGGGTAGTTTCCCAAGGCATGGGTAAGTGTAATAGCCGTCATACCACTTTTGGGAAACTGCAATGATGTGATTGGTTTCCTTTTTCGAGAAGGCATGGACGACTCTCACAGATTTTGGTGGGGCATACGAAAGGACGGTCGCCTAAGTTTACTTTATGCGGGTTGCAGTAAAATGAACTCGGGGGGCAAAAGTTTACCCAAAAAACGGCTCCTGATGACATGGCTGGCACGTGGCAGTTTTACCTAAAACGAATCTTGTTCGACGATCAACTAGAGAATCATTAATTCGTCAAGTCTCGCGTTTAGGTGCGACCAATCTGGTCGCATGCTTTCATTTACTTTCTTTTGGATACGCAATCTTGTAATAATTTCATTAATTATATATTCCTTTATTACCTTAACACGTGAATCCAATTGTAATTAAGGTCCATCGACCCATGTTACCTTCTTGAGCCTATAAATAAGGATGAAAGGACTCAAGGAAGGGACTTTTGAACTTGGAATCTTTGTACTCAGAGGGAAGCATATAGTGTGATTATTCATCGAGATTGTAATCTCCCAAGGCTTGTGAACTCGTGAACCCTAGTTCATTGATCAAAGTGTTGGGATTCAATATCAATAAGAACGCAAAATGGACGTAGGTCATTACCATCGGGCCGAACCACGATAAATCGTTTGTATCATTTGTTTTCCATTTGATTATCTTCTTGTTTTCCTCTCATTTTCTATCGTTTATCTGACTCTGCGTCGTTGATCAATTTGAGGGTCAACAGTTTAAATTAAAGAAATATCTAGAAGCTCTAGAACCTTCCACCAACTGTTAGGATCGTATTATGACTCAGTCAAAGCTGTTTGCTCAATTCAAAATATGCTGAAAAAGTGCAAATACGTGTTTGATATATCAACGTATGCTGATATATCACAGCTATAGGGGCCGAAATATTGCCTACGGGAGATACGGAAAACACGTCGACTTTGCACGAACATTCGAACGGGGCTCGGTAAAATGGTCTAGGAGATATATCGCCCAGGGTAGGTGATATATCTCCCCTGGTGCAGTATTTTTTAATCTTGAGGATTTTTAAATTTAAAAACAGCCTTAACCACTTGGACTTGCCTTTGAATGATTTTGAACGAGTTTTGGGCGTTTGTTGAACGAAAATTCAAATCTTTTTCATTTAAAAATAATTTATTTATTCAAATTAAAAGGGGTTAGTTTCACTCCTTTAACTCTATAAATTGGACCTAGTACTCAACCATTTTCTTCATTCTTCAGGCAGTCTTCAGAGCGTCCAAGTTGCTAGTGTTACTATAGAGAGAAACACTTGGGTTTTTGGGTTAAAAGCTTTATCATTCTAAGATTTTCTAACCACTTGGGAAGTGAGATATAGTGAGATTTCAGTATCAAGGTTTAGATCAATTCATAAGATCATTCAAGGTATTCTTATCCTTAAGTTCATCTCTTTATGGTTCTTTAGTTTTCTTTATCCTAACTCTTGTTTATGATATAGTGATATGTATATATATATGTCTTGTAGTCATTTGAGGCTTATAGTTGCTTAGATAGCAAACCCCAAGAATTTTACCATTTTCATGGTTTAGAGTTATGATTTACCCTACCTCGATTAATAGACAGAGGACCTAGATGGGTTATCATATACTACCATGTGATTTAACCTACCTCGATTAATAGACAGAGGACCTAGATGGTTTATCACATGCCATGTAAATGAGTTGATGGCCATTAATATTGTAGTCCTATATGATATATGTTTTTATAGTCATATGTTTTATAGAATATGTTTATGATAAAAATCTCATGTTTATGATTTATGACTTATGTGTTAATAGATTTTCCTTGCTGGGCATTAGGCTCATTCCTTTATTTTTAGCTTGATGCAGGAAAATGAGTATGGAAGGCAAAAAGATTCATGGCAGCTTAGCTTGTGTGTTGAGGATGAATGGATTGAATGGACTGCGTGAATGATCGAGGATGATGTTATTTTTTTTAAGTCTTTCGAATTATGTTTCTTTTGTAATTCCGCACTTACTTTTTTAAACAATTAAAGTTTATGGTTTATATTTTTATGTATTAAACAATGGGTACCCATATCGCATTATATATTTCATATTTTACTTTGTATTTTGCACAATATTTATTTTTGCGTTTTGAATAAAGTTATGTTATTTCTTATGTACGTTTCCCAAAATAGTAGCCATGTCTAGTAGTTTTAATGGTCCAAGGTCTTAGAAATAGTTGGGTCATTACAGTTGGTATCAGAGCCACAATTCATATGCATGAAGTTCTCCTTGATACACACACACAAGCTGTTATATTATTTCTTATAATATAATATTAGATTAAATAATGTGACAAAATGTGATTTGTCACACCTTGTAACATATTATTGAGAGTCACAAAATTGAACTAATGTGTGTGCCCAAATGTGACATATTTTGGAGTTACAAAATCAGTTACAAATTTGTAACTCCCAAATATTACCCAATAATGTGTATATTATATGGTACACATTTGAGATTGGATTTCATAAAGTCATGATGATATATGACTGTTGTAGACATGTTTTTTACTCCCAATAGGTGTTTGGAGGTTACAAAATCATGTGGGAAAGGATTTTGGACATTTTGGAAAAATGAATTTTTTGTGTTGAAAATGGCCTATGGCCGCGGCCACTGACTTTCAGTGGCCGCAGCCTGGGGGACAGAAGCTAGTGGCCGTGGCCTAGGGGACAGAAGCTAGTGGCCGCGGCCACTGAAAAGTCGTGGCCGCGACTAGTGAGGCTGACAGCCTATGTGAATTTTCAGTTTTTTCCAAATTGAACGGTTCTAACATCCCAAATAACTCCCAAACCTCCATTTTAATTCCATAAACATCCAATTAAACATTGGTAACAGCCATGGGGGTTGGTGGAATTTGAAATTCAAAGGGGTATCTCAAACTCTATAAATAGGAGCATAATGCTCACTTGTATGATACACCATTTTTCCATCCACAAAGCACTTGGCTGGAAAATACACCAAAAGGCTTGATAATTCCAGAGAGCTATTTCCTAGAGAGATCCCTTAGTGCTTAGAGAATAGGGGGAAATAAGCTTTTGGACAAAGGTCTTGAACCTTGTTCAAGTTGGTGATCCCCACTACTCTACACTTTGGTTGTGTGAGAGTTTGTTTGTGTTTTCATTCTTTTGATCTTGTTGATCTTATTTACTTGTATTGTTATAGTATTGAGTCTGTAATCTTCTTCTTCTATGTCTTTCTATTTACTTGTATTTTGAGCAATTGAGTTGTAATACTTATTTAATCAATATTATCTTGTCCATTGTATTTTTGCATAGAGTTGTATTTGGTTTTTCCATAATTCCATTGAGCAATTATAATATATATTCTCTAACATTCAAAAGCTTATATTCCCTTTTCAATGGAAGGAGAAACCATGGAGATCATATGAGGATCCAACTTTGAAAAGATGGTAAGATAAGGTAATGCTCTTCTTTGGTTTTCTTAGAAGATCTAATGGTTTTCATATAGTGATAGAAATGAGAAGAAGAAACGTTTATAAATGAGATTCATTGTTTTCTAATCTCCTTTGTTTTATAATGGTTAGATTAGAAGATAATTCAATATGTTGAGTTTTTGTTATATGTGATTAATATGTAAATAATCTAGTAGATTATTGGGTAATATGATAAGCATGTTATAGAATTGTCTTATTATGAGATAATGATAAATTATTGAGATGACAATTTATGAGTTTTATATGACATGCCTATATATTGATTTTGTGAATCAATAGAAATGTGAAATCATGTGTGTATGATATTTGTAATTCATGTTTTCATATTAATAAAGAGCCATATTAGTATTAGTCATGTATGTTGACAACTATGTGAAATCATAATCATGCAAACATTTGTGAGATGTTAATAGGTTTTATCCTATATTATTGTTAGTATGTAATTTGTGAATAAAAATAATAATATGAGAAATTAAAATTCTCAATTAAAGTGTTGAACATCTCAATTATGAGATAAGAAAAGATGAACCTAAGGGGGTTACATCTTTTGATAAGTGTCTTGCCATTGCAAGAAAAATGGATCAAAGTGGATTCAAAAATTGTGGGATGACATATTGACTCAATAGACTTATAGTCTAGAGTGTGGTCAAATAAAATATATTTGAGAATTATTTAGTGACAATAATTCTTAAATACTCATTGAGGAGACATTTTCAAAATTGGAGAAGCAATTTTGAATATTTACACCAATGGTGAATAAAAGAGAACTTTATTCATTTTGGTTAAAGATGGTAATATGTTTAAATTAATCTCAATAGGGAGATAATTTTAAACAAAACACATAAGAAATCAGTGTTTAAATAAATCAATGAGAGTTTATTTTCTTTGATTTAATGTGTTTAAAAAATTGACATTTTCATTTTGATTTCGATGAGAAAATCAATGGATGTCAAATTGATGCTTTCAAAAGAATCTCAAAGAGACTCTTAGAAAATACACAAAAGTTGTTTAAGTGATTTTGAGATTATTTAGACAACTAAAATTGAAAATTTGTGATTATTTGTTTGAGAAATTCTCACATTACATTTGTGTTCACATTTTATTATGTGAAATATATAAAAGAAAGCAACATGTGGATGCCAAAAATCCACCAAATAAAAACTCTTTAGTCCCTGGTTGGAACATAGGGATAAAGGTCACTTATTCATGCTATTGGGCTCGAGCCTGTAGGCCTTGTTGAATACAGGAGATCATCTCATGAGAAACAACACATTATGAGCCACAAGGTTTGGCCCTGCTAAGCTAAGGGGCCACAATGAATACTGCAAGAGGATAGGTGCACAAGGCCCTCACATAGTGAGGTCCGACGTGCCCGCGCAAGGCTGACATGCTCACGGGTCAAGATGCACTCATACGCGTAAACGCTGCCAAAGACGCCTGGGACATACACCCGTGGATGCTCAATATTCCACCCTTATAAAAGACCCAAAGAACGCACTTAGACCCCCATACGCCTACACTCTCATTGGGTCCTTGGGCCATCAGGCATGCACCCCCTAGCGAGACCATCAGGCATGCGCCACCAGCGAGGCCCTATTGCGCGCGCCTCCAGCGAGGCCCTCCTGCGCGCGCGCCCCCTAGCGAGGCCATCAGGCATGAGCCACCAGCGAGGCCCTCATGCGCGCGCCCCCAGCGAGGCCATCAGCCGTGCGCCCCCAGCGAGGCCCTCATGCGCGTGCGCCCCCAGCGAGGCCCATAGGCCACCATCTTCTCGGGAGGCCGTTGCACCATCACGTCACTAGTCTGGATCCATGCCGCAAGGAGACAAGTATAGCTAGGCCCTTCGCCGCTAGAAGCCTTGCAAGGCACGACCAGTGAATGGGTCAGTACCACCTCGCATCTATGCCTTGCAAATGAGGGTAACATGGCATTGATCTCATGAGGTACGGAGTCCACTGACGAACTGAAAGGAGTTAGAGTACGGACATAGTACCCACGTTAGATAAGTAGTGGAGGTACGAACAAAGTACCATGTGTTGTCCTCACCAGCCACTCCTCTGACACCCGTACCAGGCAGGTAGTGGAGGCATGACCAGGTACAGGAGGTGAGGTGCTCCCATGATCTCTGACCTTGTACCAGAGCCGACACCACTACCCCTGGAACCATTCTCCTATTAGTGTACTTGTGTACCATCTGGTCCCTTGGACCACCATGTACCCAGGGCCATTAGAGCATACTATAAAATGAACCCCACTTCCACAGAGAAGGGGGTTGGAAAATTCATTGTATGCAGAGGCTATTGAGAAATATACCAAGGCTTGCTCCATTGTTGATCTGTGTTTACTTTTCCTTAAAGTTTATTCTTACTTCTTATAAAAACATCACCCGACTTACCTTTGAGTTTTCCGATCTAATTTCGTTGACGAGATTTCACCGTCAACACAACCAAGTGAAAGTTACTTTCAAATAAGTGTTTCTTGCTTTAGCAAGTAAATAAATCAAGATAAACATTGATGTTTTATCTTAAGAGTTTATCATGTGGTATAGAGGACTCATGATGAACTTTGAGAATCATAGGTCTAGATTTATCTTGGAGGATAAATGACTTATTAGAAATGAAGAGATTTCTATTTTAAAGTGATATTTTATTGTCACTGTATGAGAAATGTGGGGGTGATGCTCCAAAGTTAATCAATTTATTTTGTTGTTAATTAATTGATTAATTTGGTCATTCTATCAAATAGGTGATTTGGAATTCCACATTCTAAATCACATTGGCTATATATGTATAGAATGGATAAATCTAGACATGCTTGGTATCTAAAGTTACTGTTTGTAATATTTTGATTCAAGAAGGAATCAATTTAAAACATAAATGAGAATTCTAGAAACAAAATAGGTTTCTAGAATTAATATTCAAGGAAAATGTTTATCTTGGATATAAAACTATAAAATAGTGGGGGTGTTGACTATGGTCAAAATCACTATTTTAAAGGGGTAACTATTTTAATCAAACTATGGCTAGCAACAAAGTTTGAATAAAATAATGAGAGTGTCTAAGTATGCATACATGAGAAAAGAAATGATTCAAATGGAATCATTTCTACATCTCAAGGGGTGGGACTTAGACTCCTTAAAGAGATTCACAGTTGATGGTAACCTATCTTAATACTAGTAACCAAACTAGTATTAGGTTCAATAGGTAGTAACAAGTCAATCAAGTGAATAGATAGTAGTACTCCAATTTTGTCCCATCTGAGATATGAGTACTAGTGTGTTACCAAATTGAGGGTTAAAACCGAAAGGTTTTTTAATAGAACTTAGTCTTGAAAAGACAAGTATTTTAGGGTAACAAAATACTGTAAGAGTTCTACCTATATAGACCTAGGGGTGGTGCCGCCCCTCATGAGAATTGGGAGTCATTCTCAAGAAAAGTCTATGAATGGAATGTGCATTTGGCCATTAATGGTGCAAAAGCGAGACATTGAGGTCTCAAGTGAACATAGCAAAGGTGTGTGTGTTATCACCGGTTTGTTATCAAGGGATAGTGGTTCAATGCTTCGGCAACCAAAATTTCAACAAACTTTGTGATAATTACACTAAGGAAAAATTCAAGTCGAAAGACATTTTACTTTATGCACCAATGCAAAGGTTTCTATAGAGAGTGGTTATTTAATCAAGTGGGGGAATATTATATTTTAATATAATGTTTGATTGATTAAATAAGTGTTACAAAAAGTGATTATTTAATCTAGTGGGGGAATGTTATATTATTTCATATAATATAATATTAGATTAAATAATGTGACAAAATGTGATTTGTCACACCTTGTAACATATTATTGAGAGTCACAAAATTGGACTAATGTGTGTGCCCAAATGTGACATATTTTGGAGTTACAAAATCAGTTACAAATTTGTAACTCCCAAATATTACCCAATAATGTGTATATTATATGTTACACATTTGAGATTGGATTTCATAAAGTCATGATGATATATGACTGTTGGAGACATGTTTTTAACTCCCAATAGGTGTTTGGAGGTTACAAAATCATGTGGGAAAGGATTTGAGACATTTTGGAAAAATGAATTTTTGTGCTGAAAATGGCCTGTGGCCGCGGCCTGGGGGACAGAAGCTAGTGGCCGCGGCCAATGAGGCTGACAACCTATGTGAATTTTCAGTTTTTTCCAAATTGAACGGTTCTAACATCCCAAATAACTCCCAAATCTCCATTTTAATTCCATAAACATCCAATTAAACATTGGTAACAGCCATGGGGGTTGGTGGAATTTGAAATTCCAAGGGGTATCTCAAACTCTATAAATAGGAGCATAATGCTCACTTGTATGATACACCATTTTTCCATCCACAAAGCACTTGGCTGGAAAATACACCAAAAGGCTTGATAATTCCAGAGAGCTATTTCCTAGAGAGATCCCTTAGTGCTTAGAGAATAGGGGGAAATAAGCTTTTGGACAAAGGTCTTGAACCTTGTTCAAGTTGGTGATCCCCACTACTCTACACTTTGGTTGTGTGAGAGTTTGTTTGTGTTTTCATTCTTTTGATCTTGTTGATCTTATTTACTTGTATTGTTATAGTATTGAGTCTGTAATCTTCTTCTTCTACATCTTTCTATTTACTTGTATTTTGAGCAATTGAGTTGTAATACTTATTTAATCAATATTATCTTGTCCATTGTATTTTTGCATAGAGTTGTATTTGGTTTTTCCATAATTCCATTGAGGCAAAACAATATTTTCCTAACACAAGCTCTGAATCTAATCGCCAATGTAAGTGTTTATGTTTATTATGCTTATGTTTATGTTTATAGCTAATGTTTTAGCCCTTATGTTTTCAGTTATGAATGGATGGAGCCTTGACCTATGAGGATATCCGAGCCATTAAGGCATTGAAAAGGATTAGAGAGCCAAGGAATACAGTAGGAGTGTTAGAAAGAATCACTTAGAGATTGATTTTATTCCACAAGGAGATAGTTCACCTCCAAACTACTAAGCAAATAATGATGAGAGCTACAGAGCAATATGTCTTAGTAACTAGGATTTTTAAAGATTTTCCTTCTATAATTTCAACTTTAGAAGAAATATGGGAGACTATAGATAATGAAGATGATTTACCGGTAGCCATGAGATATTATTTTCTCATACTTAGGTTCACGTCTAAGTTGGAATTTCAATTTACTAATGAGCAAAAACATAGAATATTTATGAATCTTCCCCGAGGAAATTTTGAGGCTAAAGATAACGATGATTATGAAGAGATAGATGATGATATGTTGGATGAAGAGTCAGTTGTAGAAGAACCCGATTTTTAGATTCACCCTAGTTATGTTAGTTTATTTATTTATTTGATTATTTTTGCATTTATGATTGTACTTAGTGAAAACCTTTTTCCAAATGAATATTATTGTTATTTTTGAATGACATGTATGAGTTTGATTTTTTTTACAATCATAATAAATAATAAATTTAATGAATAATGACCAAGTTTGGTGAGGGTGGATACAAATCAATGGACCGAGTTCTATATTGAGAGTTAGGGGGCCATAGTAGTGGGAACGATTTTACTGATCCCAGCCCTCCCTCAATATTGTTAACTTTGGAACAACGACGAGTTTCGAGCCTGAGAATTAAGTCATATAGGATGATTAGAAACAAACTTAGAAAATAATAAAGCTGACTTATTTTTCTAAGTATGAAAACACACCCTAATTATTAAGAAGGCTTATATAATTTTTCATAAGGAATCATAACTAATAGATCCGAGTTATGTTTGCTTAGATTAAGTTTTTGCCTTAGAGCCTATTAGGGTAAGTTCTAACATGTTTTTCTCGACTGTTAGAACTTTATTGAAGATGTCGCTCAGAAGGTCTGCACGCAAAACGCCAATGCCTCCAGCATCGCTCACGAGACTACTGAAGTCCCTCTAGTCCGTAGAAGAGGGGCGCGTGCTACCAATACTGCTGCTAACAGAAATGCACCGCCACCTCTGGTTGACAACACCGCT
This sequence comes from Humulus lupulus, assembly GCF_963169125.1. NCBI lineage: Eukaryota > Viridiplantae > Streptophyta > Magnoliopsida > Rosales > Cannabaceae > Humulus > Humulus lupulus. The sequence goes on from NC_084795.1 coordinate 160,269,277, forward strand.
GAAATTGTCAGGCTATAGCAACAAGTGGAAGAACTGCTGCAACAACAACGACAACAGGCTCAGCCACAGACTCAGCCTCAGCCTTAGCCGCAACTGCAACCTCAACTAGCGGTTCAAGTACCCCAACAAGTAGGTCCTTTTGGGGGATGGCCAATGGCGAACTATGCGCCCTACTCAACTTAGTACATGGAGCCAATCTATGAGCAGTTTCATAAGCAACACACTCCAAACTTTGAAGGGACAATAGACCCCTTCGAGGCAGAAGAATGGCTCAGGAATGTAGAGTCGATCCTGATACACATGAATCTCGGCAACGGGGACCGCATATCTTGCGTTTCTTCTCTTCTAAAGAAGGATGCTAGAATATGATGGGACTTAGTACAACAGACTAACGATGTCGCCACCATGACATGGAATAGATTTGTGGAGCTCCTTCACAAGAAGTATTATAACTCTGCAGTCATCGCCACAAGGGTAGAAGAGTTCACCAGTTTGAAGCAGGGCAACTTATCGGTAACAGAGTATGCTCGTCAGTTCGATCGACTAGCCGAGTTTGTACTAGAGTTGGTTCCAACCGACTTTTTGAGGGTTACCAAGTTAGTTAGAGGACTCAGACCAAAGATTGAGCTAGGAGTCAAGCCAGCAACTCCTGAAACCACTTCTTATGCCGATGCTCTAGAAACGGCCATAGAAGTAGAAAGGCTTCAGGAAAATGTTAATAAAGAGAAGGCTAGTAAGCCTGAACCTAAACAGCAGAATCAACCTCAGAATGGTCGGAACCACAACAATAACCATCAACATAGCAACAATAATGGTCAGAAGAGAAGGCATACTGACAATAAGCAGTCCGACAATAACAAAAGAGCACAGACTAACAATAGGGGCAATAGGTCGGGTTATGTAGAATACCCGCAGTGCTCCAAATGACAAAAGAAACATCCTGGTGAGTGTTGTGCAAACACCAAGGGATGTTTCAATTGTGGCCAGGAAGGTCATCGGAAGAAAGAATGTCCACAGCTCAAGCAAGAAGAGAAAAGGGACAACAAGATGGTTCCTGCCAGAGTCTTTGCCTTGACCCAGGGAGAAGCTGAAGCTAGTAACAAAGTGGTCACAGGTCAGATTCCTATTCTCGATAATATATGTTCAGTATTATTTGATTTGGGAGCAACACACTCGTATATCTCGTTAGGAATGATAGAGAGAATAGACAAACCTTGTGAAAGATTTAGAACTAGGTTTGTGACAAAATTTCCTTCGGGCGAAGTAGTTCTATCATCACGGATAATACGAGGCGTATCGATCAAAATCGAGGACGTAGAACTAGAAGGAGACCTGATAGAGTTAGAGATCAAAGACTTCGACGTTATACTGGGCATGGATTGGCTAGCAAGGCATGGTGCAACCATCGATTTTAGACGCAAGCAAGTGATGTTCGAAACTCCTAACGGTCAGAGACTATGCTTTATGGGAAAGGTTTCAGGACTATGTACGCCACTTATTTCATCTCTCAAAGCTCAGAGGATGATAGAAAATGGATGTCACACATTCTTAGCCAATGTCACGGATGTGGTAAAGGAAACACCACTAAAGGTTGGAGACGTCCGCGTCATAAAATAATTTCCAGAAGTATTTCCTGATGACTTACCAGGGTTGCCGCCGACTCGAGAAATTGACTTCACAATCGAACTAGTACCGGGCACCGAGCCTATCTCAAAGGCACCGTACCAGATGGCACCAACCAAACTCAAGGAGTTGAAGACGCAGCTACAAGAACTCTTAGACTTGGGTTTCATTAGATCGAGCCATTCGACATGGGGAGCACCGGTTCTATTTGTGAAGAAGAATGATGGAAGCATGCATATGTGTATAGATTACCGCGAGCTGAATAAGGTGAAAATTAAGAATAAGTAACCGCTACCCCAGATTGACGACTTGTTTGATCAACTTCGAGGAGCAACCGTATTTTCTAATATTGATTTACGGTCTGGGTATCACCATCTCAAGGTACGAGAAGAGGATATTCCTAAGACAACTTTTAGAACTCGATATGGACATTACGAGTTTCTAGTTATGCCTTTTGGTCTTACCAATGCTCCAGCTGCATTTATGGATTTAATGAATCGGGTCTTCAAGGATTACTTGGAAAAATTCGTCGTAGTGTTCATCGACGATATTTTGGTGTACTCCAAGGACGAAGTTGAGCACGAGGAGCATTTAAGGATGACCATGTTGCGACTGAAAGAGCATCAACTTTACGCCAAGTTCAAGAAGTGCAAATTTTGGCTTTCACAAGTAGCGTTCCTCGGCCACATAGTATCCAAGGACAGAGTTGCAGTAGACCCAGCTAAGGAAGAGGCAGTAAAGGATTGGCCAATACCTAAGAATGCGTCAGAGGTTAGAAGTTTTCTCGGGCTAGCATGCTATTATCGAAGGTTTGTAGAAGGCTTTTCTAAGATAGCCACTCCGCTTACCAACCTGACTCGGAAACAACAGAAGTACAACTGGACGGACATATATGAAGAGAGCTTCTAGTTGCTTAAGGATAAGCTATGCTCAGCACCAGTACTTTGTTTACCGACACCCAATGAAAAGTTTGTAGTCTACTGTGATGTGTCGAAGCAAGGTTTGGGTTGTGTGCTGATGCAAAATGACAAAGTGATAGCCTACGCCTCAAGGAAGCTGAAGGAATATGAGCAATGCTATCCAACGCATGATATGGAGTTGGCAATGGTGGTCTTTGCATTGAAAATCTAGTGCCACTATCTTTATGGAGAATGGTGTGAGATTTATACGGACCACAAGAGCTTAAAGTATTTCTTCATGCAAAAGGAGCTCAACATGAGGCAGCGCAGGTGGTTAGAACTAGTAAAGGATTATGACTGTGAAATCCTATACCACTCGGGAAAAGCAAATGTAGTTGCTGATGCGCTAAGCAGAAAGAGTTACGAGAATCTAGCAGCAATATCTGGAATAGAAAAGTCGCTTCAGCAAGAGCTAATCAATGTCTGAATAGAAGTAGTTATTGGTAAAATAGCCAACTTGTCCATCCAGTCAAGTCTATTAGAAGATATACGGATCGGGCAAAGGCATGATGACACATTAGTATCTTACATTGCTGGAGTCAAAGAAGGAAAGGCCACAAATTTCTCTATATCAGGACAGGGATTCTTCAGATATAAGGACCGGGTATGCGTGCCGAATGATCACGAAATTAAGATGAAGATTTTAGAAGAAGCGCACAATACCCCATACTCCGTCCACCTAGGGTCAACCAATATGACTCACGGCCTTAAGGCATTTCATTGGTGGCCAAGAATGAAGAAAGATGTAGCGGAATATGTGTCTAAATGCTTAGTATGCTAGCAAGTGAAAGCAGAACATCAGCGAACTGCAGGCTTATTGCAACCGCTTAGTATCCCAGAATGGAAGTGGGAAGACATAACCATGGATTTCGTGACAGGACTACCACGAAAAAATAAGCAGCACGACTCGGCTTGGGTAGTAGTAGATAGACTAACCAAGTCAGCTCACTTCCTGCCTGTCAAGACTACGTACACAATAGATCAGTACGCATACATTAATGTCTGAGAAATAGTACATCTGCATGGAATCCCTAAGACCATAGTATCTGATAGAGGATCGATGTTTACATCAAGATTTTGGGGAAGCTTGTAGCAAGCCATGGGTACCAAGTTAAGTCTTAGTATGACATTTCATCCTCAGGCCGATGGTTAGTGCGAGCATACCATACAAATTTTAGAGGATATGTTACGCACTGGTGTACTCGATTTCGGAGGATCATGGAGTAAATATTTTCCGTTGATAGAATTCTCCTACAACAATAGCTACCAGTCAACGATCGGGATGGCACCCTACGAGTTACTTTATGGAAGGAGGTGTCGATCGCTGTTACATTGGGATTAGGTGGGAGAAAGGAAACTTCTTGGACCCGAAGCTATTAGAGAAGCTTAGGAAGCAGTAGTATTGATTAGAAAGCATATGCTCACTACTCAGAGCCGACAGAAAAGTTATGCGAATGCCAAGCAGCGTGATGTGGAATACAAAGTCAGAGATCATGTCTTCTTAAAGATATCTCCTATGAAAGGTATGAAGCGGTTTGGGAAGAAAGGAAAACTTAGTCCCCGGTTTATAGGTCCTTTTGAGATATTGGACAAGGTGGGAACAATTGCATATAGATTATCCCTACCACCAACTCTAGCAGATAGCCATAATGTGTTCCACATCTCGATGCTGCGTAGATATGTGTTAGACCCATCTCACGCACTCCAGAAAGACTTGAGTTATGAGGAACGACCGGTTAGCATCCTAGACAGAGGGATGAAGGAATTACGGTCTAAGAGTATTCCGATAGTCAAGGTCCTATGGAGTAATAGTTTTGAACAGGAGGCAACGTGAGAGTTGGAGGAAGACATATTAGCTCGGTATCTGGAATTGTTTGGTAAGTAAATTTCGGGGACAAAATTCTTTTAAGTAAAGGAGAATTGTAGTGTCCCAGAATATTTACTTAGCTAGCTAGATGGTAGTAATAGTTAGTATTAGTTTGTAGTATGTTAGATTCTGTGGATTTTGGTTCAAGCCGGGACTTAGTTGGACACTCATAGCAACAATTATTGACATTATAGGTTTAACCTATAGTTTAAGAATATTAATTATAACATAATGTTTGATTAATATAGCTGATTATAGAGATGTCTTTTATTATAACCTAAAGTTTAGATAGAACTATAAGATGGTGACACTTGTCATATGCATGTTTATTAAGGATTTAAGTATTTTGATGAATAATTTAATTAAAAGAAAGATGTAGATGCTCTAGAACCTTCCAACAGCTGTTAGGATCGTATTATGACTCAGTCAAAGCTGTTTGCTCAATTCAAAATATGTTGAAAAAGTGCAAATACGTGTTTGATATATCATCGTATGCTGATATATCACAGCTATAGGGGCCGATATATCGCCTACGGGAGATACAGAAAACACGTCGACTTTGCACGAACATTCGAACGGGGCTCGGTAAAATGGTCTAGGTGATATATCGCCCAGGGTAGGTGATATATCGCCCCTGGTGCTGCATTTTTGAATCTTGAGGATTTTTAAATTTAAAAACAGCCTTAACCACTTGGACCTGTCTTTGAACGATTTTGACCGAGTTTTGGGCGTCTGCTGAACAAAAATTCAAATCTTTTTCATTTATTTATTCAAATTAAAATGGGTTAGTTTCACTCCTTGAACTCTATAAATTGGACCTAGTACTCAGCCATTTTCTTCATTCTTCAGGCAGTCTTCAGAGCATCCAAGTTGCTAGTGTTACTATAGAGAGAAACACTTGGGTTTTTGGGTTAAAAGCTTTATCATTCTAAGCTTTTCTAACCACTTGGGAAGTGAGATATAGTGAGATTTCAGTATCGAGGTTTAGATCAATTCATAAGATCATTCAAGATATTCTTATCCTTAAGTTTAGTTCTTTATGGTTCTTTAGTTTTCTTTATCCTAACTCTTGTTTATGATTCTTGGTTAGGTGTTTAAGTTTCTTGAAAACTTAAGGCTCTTCTCGATAAGTTTCTTGTTTGATGGTTTAGTTTTCTTTTCATCTCTTTTCTTTAGAAACTCACCATTCTTATTGTTGGTTTTTAGGAGTGTTCTAATCCCGTTCTTGTCCTCAAATATCCCAGTTTTTGGTAAGGAAAATAGGATAGATTTTATGTGTTTATATGCTTATGTTATGATATGTTTTAGGCTATGATATGTATATATATATATATAAATATGTCTTGTAGTCATTTGGGGCTTATAGTTGCTTAGATAGCAAACCCTAAGAATTTTACCATTTTCATGGTTTAGAGTTATGATTTACCTTACCTCGATTAGTAGACAGAGGACCTAGATGGGTTATCGTATACTACCATGTGATCTAACCTATCTCGATTAGTAGATAGAGGACCTAGATGGTTTATCACATGCCATGTTAATGAGTTGATGGCTATTAATATTGTAGTCCTATATGATATACGTTTTTATAGTCATATGTTTTATAGTATATGTTTATGATAAAAATCTCATGTTTATGATTTATGACTTATGTGTTAGTAGATTTTCCTTGCTGGGCATTAGTATCATTCCTTTATTTTTAACTTGATGCAAGAAAATGATTATGAAAGGCGGAAAGATTCATGGCAGCTTGGCTTGTGTCTTGGGGATGAATGGAGCATGAATGATCGAGGAAGATGTTATTTTTTTTAAGTCTTTTGAATTATGTTTCTTTTGTAATTCTGCACTTAGTCTTTTAAACAATTAAAGTTTATGGTTTATGTTTTTATGTATTAAACAATGGGTACCCATACCATATTTTATATTTCATATTTTACTTTGTATTTTGCACAATATTTATTTTTGGGTTTTAAATATAGTTATGTTATTTCTTATGTATGTTTCCCAAAATAGTAGCTATGTCTAGTGGTTTTAATGGTCCAAGGTCTTAGAAAAAGTTTGGTCATTACAATTCTCGCCTTGTCATTTCAAAACCCACGTGGAAAACGACCTTTGCAGGTGCGTTCCATCTAACATGCCATCAAAAGTCTCATGTTTTAATGACCGTTGGAACTTTTGCCAGCGTGTTAGGTGGAACATGCCAGAAAATGTCCATGTGATTAATACGATGGTTGAGCAGACTTTGGTCGGCACATTTAGTGGCACCGACAAAAGTTAAAAACGCGTCGACAAAAGTATCACTTAATGAAACTATGCCACTTTCAGCTAGGGTTTTGGGGGCCACTTTCGCCGGCTTTTTTTTTTGTACTTTTGCTGGTGCAATGAAACACGCTGGGAAAAGTCAATATGATTTATCCCAGCTGCCCACCTTCTTCTTCCCCATTCACTGTAACTCTAACTCTCTCTATTCCCTCTAAAAAAATTGTTTTGGTATTATTAAGAAAATGGAATTCTGTATTGTATTATATTGTATTTAATTTATTGTTAAAAAAACAGATTTAATTATTAAGAAATTTATGATTAAAAAAATGTGAGTATGTTCTTTTAATTTGTTAGTAGAGCATGAAACTTTGGGAAAAAATCAGATTATTAATTTATGTTTTTTTTGTATTAATCATATTATGGTTTATGTTGATTTATGTTGTAATATTATTTTCTTTAATATTTGTTGTTATAGTTATTCTAGGTTTGCTGTTTACATATTTTAATTTTTGGGATAGGTCAAATTTAAGCTATTATGCTATCAATTTTTTTTAAAAAAAAATTAATTAGTAAGAAATTTTAAATTAATTAATTAAGTGAATAAGTTAAAACATTATGTTAGCGAAATTTTTATAAAACAATAATTTAATATTTAATTTTAACATTAATCATTTAATTAATGCATACTTTGGTAAATGATTAATATATTAGTAAATAAATTAAAATTGTGGCTTAAAATTAAACAAAAAGATGATAATAAATCTCTCCAAAAAAATTGACACAATTACTTCTCTCATTATTAATTTAAATTTTAATTAAAAATAGTAAAAATGATAAATATTTTAATTATTAAATAAATAATTTAAAAATTAAATGGTTATTAATTAATAATTAACTAAATAATTAAATAAAAGTTTAAGTATAATTAAGAAATGATTATTAATTAACCAAGTCATTCAAATTATTAAACAATAAATAATTCAATATTTATAATTTTTTAATTTAATAATTATTAAAATTTAATATTACTTTTGCCGGCATAAAATTGCGATTGCAAAAACTGTCTTAACAATTTAGTTGAGGAGTTGTGCCGACGCATTTTTGTGCCGGTAAAAGCCCGAACTTTTGCCGGCACAAAAACAGGCTGACAAAAGTGTTTTTATGGTATCCGTGTATACCACTTTTCATTGGCGTGCCCTTTAATTGTCGGCGCAATATTGTGTCGGTAAAAGATGTTTCTACCAGTGCGTTTCATTTTGCGCCAGCAAAAGTCACATTAACAATGATCTTTTGTCGATCGTCTTTGCTAGCGCAAAAACGTGTCGGTAAAAGTCAAATGGCTTTTGTCGGCGGAAAAACCCACCGGCAAAAGCCTTGTGTTTTTGTAGTGAGGGGACACCTATTAGAACTATATCCTATAAATGTAATAGTTAGATTAGTATGCCAATTTATTTGAAAACTTCCACAATACCCCTCTCATTATTTTGTCTCACTCTCCCACTTCAGACCATCTCTCTCACTCTCACCAAAATCATGATGAAAACTCGACAAAAACCACGACCTTGACCAAAAAACTATGGCCTCGATGAAATCCATGGCCCCATCTCAGCATCGAAGCACCTCCAAAGACCCCATGCACTAGTCCCCATGATATATTGTCGTCGAGCATGAAGAATTTAGGCCGACCCAAGCCCGAAACTTTGACAGCAACCTCCTCCAAAATGTAAAGGTTAGGGCTCGATTTTTTAACATTTTTCAATAATTTTAGGGCTACAATGTGGATTTTTTTGTATTATAGTTTGATTTCTTGGAGAATTCGTGATTGATTTCGTGGGTTTTCTTACTTTTTGATACTCCTCTATGTAGTTCGATAGGTGCATAGGAATAAGTTCAATAAAGCTTGATAATGGGCTCCATGGGGTTTGATGTAATGCTTTGTAAGTTCATTTTTTATTAGGTTCAATGTATAGCTTGATAAGGGCTCGATGGTGTTCGATGCCATTCATAGTTAGTTCATTTTTTATATAGCCCAATGTTGTTCGATAGTATCTCGATATGGGGGGGGGGGGGGGGTCGATGATGTTCGATAGTGGCTCGATGGGGGGTTTGATGGCATGCTATATTAGTTTTTGGTTTGTTTGATATAGCTCGATATCATTCGATGGTGTCTCGATGGGGATTGGGGGGGGGGGGGGGGGGGGGTTCGATAGTGGCTCAGTAGAGGTTCGATGGCATACTTTGTTAGCTCTTTTTTTATTGTGTTTAATGTAGCTCGATAGGGGTTTGGTGGCATGCTTAATCAATTCATTTTTTCATTGTGTTTGATGCAGAAATCTAGTGGTGGTCGGCCAATCGACCTTAGGGACAGAGAGGTGCGAAATGGGTTGGCGTTAATGGCGGAGGTATGCCATGGGGACTGGTGCATGGGGTCTGTGGAAGTGTTTCAATGTTGAGATGGGGTTGTGGGCTTCGTTGATGTCGTGGTTTTTTGGTCGGGGGCGTGGCTTTCATTAGGGTTTTGGTGAGAGGGTGAAAGAGAGACAATCTGAAGTGAGAGAGAGAGACAAAATAATGAGAGGAGTATTGTGGAAGTTTAAAAAAAAAAAATTGGCATATTAATCCAACTTTCGTATTATATGGGATAAAATTCTAATAAATGTTCCCTTTAAACATATAAACATAATTTCTCTTTTGAAAAATATGCTTGAAATTTCCAAAGAAAAAATTGAGGTATTATACATCATAAATGCCCTTATTAGAAAACTATGTCAGCTTTAAAAAACATTGTAAAAATATGCTTGAAAATCTAAATCTAGCCAAATTGCCCTTAACATTTTCAACTTCTCATCTTCTCTCACTTCCCATTCTCTTTCTCCTTCCCATCGAGCATTCCCAAAAGTTAACCTCTTGTTTTACTTTTTGATTCAAACCAACACAACACAATTCAAAGGCATCGATTTTTTGATTCAAATATGAAATTTAGAATTAAAGTGAAGAAAATCTCATCTTTGGCATTACTGGAGTAGAAAAATTCATGGGTAATTATCTATTCACCCTAATTAGTGATGTTTGCATGTTAGATTGATGTGTGTTTTTAGCCATACCAAATTTAATTATTTTCATTCCTTATTACTCACTAAATTATTAGTAAAGTGGTAGTAAGAGTCGATCCCACGAGCTCTATTAATTCTAATTATTATTCAAAAACAAAAGTTAATAAAAAGGGAATTTTGAGAATTTAAGAATTAAAAAAAGATAAAAACAGTAAATAAAATAAATGAAGATGAATTCAAGAATTGAAGATAGTCAAGAGTACATTCTCCATCACTAAACACGGTTTCAAGTATTCATAAATGAAAGTAATCCCTATTTCCAAATCAAATTATTAACCTTGCAGATAACAGAGAAGCAGTCATTATCCCAAATCTCCCTAATGTATTTTATTGAAGCGAAGCGCTCTTAATAAATTATTTTTACTAAACAACCTAATGGAAAAGCTCATTCGATTTAATTTAGCAAAAAACATTAATTTTAATGGAGATGAGTTAACATAAACAGCAAACCCAACAAATGTGCATTTCATTTAACCCAGGTTGTTTTTCATCGTAATTAAAGAAGAGTTTGACCATAATCTCTAATCATGAAGTACCACAAACACTTAGAATCCTAGAATATTATGTGAATAACACTTATAAGGAGGAATTAAATTCCTATTTAAATCATATCTAGTGGTCACATTAATAATATAAAAACAAAAATCATAACATTAAGCATAGAAGAACATAATCAATTCGATATAGATGGAACTAGGAAATCATAATCATTAATAAATAAAAGAAAGCATATTATGGCTTTGAAATCACCCATAACTAAATAAGAACTTAGCTAGACATAATTAAAAATAAGCACAAGAATTTCATAGAAAATAGAGAAAGAAATGAAGAAAAATGAAATTGACACACAAAATCTCTCTCTTGAATACTCTCTAAAATTCATTCAAAATATACCAAGTCTTTCTCCAATGAAAGAGTGTGTGAAAATAGAGATTAAAACCTTCATTTATTATTTTTCTCTAATTTTTGAAATTACTAAAAAAATATCTAAAATAAAAATTTAGATATCAATTAAAAACTAATTAATTTAATTTTGTTTATTGATATTTATGCGATATCTCCAATTTTCAAATAGAGACATCCCAATTTTGGTGTAGAAAATCTTGAATTTTCATGTATAATAGCTCCTAAATATGCTTCCCACTCACGTGTGATAGCCACTGAAAAATATCAAATTTGTCTATTTTTAATTCATTATTCTTCTATGATTATTTATTTATATATGTTTAATAAGTTTATTTTGTATTTTTAGGACTTCCAAGACATTTGAGTGAAAAATAATGAATTTGAGATATTTTACAAGCAATGGTTAAGCTTAGAATTACAAGTCTGAAACTTCACACTTGATATTAACAATTTTCTAATTCTCTTTTTGGAAATATTTCTAGAAATAAAAGTTTTAGATCATTTTCTTATCTTTCCATATCTTTTTGAATCGTCCAATTCCAGGCTATATCGAGGAAGTTATAGTACCATTAGTGGTTGCAGCTGAAGAAAAACGAAAAAATGAAGAAAAATGCAGGTGTGCTGAAAATGGTCACTGGCCACGACTGTTGTAAACCCCTGGCCATAGCTAGAGCCAGATAAATTCACCAAATCGACTCCAGTGGCCACAGTCGCCAAGAAACACCGCGACCTGAGATTGAAATTTTCTTTAATTTATAAATTTTAAATGTATTTTTCAACGAGGTATAAAAGGGAATAGGGTTAACTTTTAGAATAACTTTGGATTGTGAATTTTAGATTCTAGAGTGGCAGAGGAGAAGAAAATACATTGTCAACTATATTCTTCAATCTAGTTTTTCTTTCGTCTCAAAACTTCTTTATTGTCATTGAACATTTATGTTTCTGAATATGAATTTGATTGTGGAGTAGTTTTCTTTGTAGTTGAGGGTTATTTCAAAACCCTAGACATGAGATCTTGAATGCAATGATAAATTTTATTCCTTTTATTCCCTTGTATTAAATTGTTTCTATTTTTTTAATTGAATGCTATGAATATTGTGAGATAGTGTTAGGTGGCCAACTAATTAGGGTTTTGCATTATTCTACTATCATCTTAGGATTGTTATTCACTAAATAGTTTAGGATTCTAAGTAGAGTTCTAAATTGAAATTAATGTATTGTGACAGGTTTCTTGATTGTCATAAAAAATAGATGTAGCATCTTAGAATTTTACTTAGTTAGATAGTAGTATCATGTGCTATAGTATGTTAGTTTTCGTGGTTATTGGTTCAAGCCAAGATTTTTTTGGAAACTCATAGAGAAAGTTATGGATTATATAAGTTTAACCTATAGTTTAGAAATATTAATTTGATCATATGGTTTGATTAATATAGCTGGTCCTAGAAATATTATTTATTATAACCTAAGGTTTAGATAGAATAATTAAGAATGTGACATTTGTCACATGTATGTTTATTAAGGATTTTAGATGAATAAATTAATCAAGGATAAACCTAGGAAATCTAGAACCTTCCCTAAGATGTTAGGATATCGTATTACTCAGTCAAGCTGGTTTTAAACAACTTCAAGTGTGCTGAAAGTGTGCAAAAGTGTGTTTGATATATCAACATAAGCCGATATACTGCAACTATAGGGGCCGATATATCGCCTATGATTGATACGGAAAACACGTCGAATTCGCACGAACGAAACCACAGAGGCTTGAGAATATGGGGTAGGCGATATATCGCCTATAGGGGGCGATATATCAGCTCCCTCAGACATTTTTGAAAATTCGTGGAATTCGAGTTAGAAGCAACCATCAACAACTTGGACTTGCTCTTGAACGATTTTGACTGAGTTTTGGGCATCTGTTGAGCAGGAAATTAAATTTTTATTCATTTATTTATTCATTTTAATAGGAATTAGTTTCACTCCTTGAACTCTATAAATAGAACCCTTCACTCAGCCATTTGCATAATCATTCAAACACTTTTTAGAGCCTCCAAGCTGCTAAATTCATTCTAGAGAGAAACACTAGGGTTTTGGGGTTGAAAGTTTTCAAATCTAAGCTTCTCTAAACACTTGGGAAGTAAGCTAGAGTGTGATTTCGGTATTGAGGTGTAGATCAAAGTTCTAAGCTATCTAAGGTACTTTTATCCTCGAGTTTAGTTCATTATAGTTCCTCTTATTCTTTTTTTTTTCCTTCAAATCCTAACTTGTTATAATGACTTTTGGTTAGGTGTTTGATTTTCTTGAAACTTAAGGTTTTTGGTAAGTTCTTATCTTGATGGTTTAAATCTTATTTTCATCCTCTTTCCTTTAGGAAACTTATGATTTTACTGTTTGGTTTTAGGAGTTTCCAATCCCGAACTTGTCTCCAATACCCAGTTTTTGGTAAGGAAAATAAGTTAGATTTGATGTGTTATGATTATGTTTATATGCTATGTGTATGTATGTATGTATGTTGTTTTTTTTATGTTTGTAGTCGTTTGGGAAATATGAATGCTTAGATAGCAAATATGCAAATCCTGAAAATTTTATCATTATCGTAGACTATAGTTGTGTTTAAACCTACCTCTAAATAGTAGCAAGAGGACCTAGAAGGTTTTTATCACATACTACAGTAATGAGTTAATGGCCATTAATTTGTAGTCTTATGTATTATGTTTTATGCTTTTACGTCTTATGATTTATGATATGCTTTAGTAGTTTTTCCTTACGGGGTATTAGACTCATTACTTTTTATTTAGATGGTGCAGGAAAATGAAACATGGAAGGCGAGACAGATTCTAGGTGGCTTTGGCATGTGTATTGGGAGAGGACGGGAGGAATGGACTGATGGAATCGATCGAGGATGATGTTTATGTTTCGAGTCTATTTATTTATGTATTTGTAATTTCTGCATTTAGTATTTGAACATTTAATTAAATGCTTTGTTTTTTTTCTTTATGATTTTATGTAATAACAATGGGATCCCATATTTTGGATTTTCTATAATAAAGTTCTATCATTTTATGTATGTATTCGAAAATAATAGTTATGTCTTAGTAGTTCTAATGGTCCGAGGTCTTTACGCTAGTTGAGTCATTATAGTTGGTATCAGAGCCATGGTTCATATGCATGGAGTTCTCCTTAATACACACGCAAAAGATCCATTTCTAACCGCCAATGTAAGTGTTTATGTTATGAATATTATGTATATGTTAAAATCTAATGTTCTAGTCATTATGTTTTCAGTCAAAATGAATGGAGCTTTGACTTATCAAGATATTCAAGCCATTAAGGCATTGAAAAGGATTAGAGAGCCAAGTGATACAGTAGGAGTGCTAGAAAGAGTCACTCAAAGATTGGTCATATTTCACAAGGAGATAGTTCACCTTCAAATCACTAGGAAAATGATGATGAGAGCCATGGAAGAATATGTCCTAGTAATTAGGCTTTTTAAAGATTTTCCTTTTGTGGTTTCAAAATTGGAAGAATTATGAGAAACTATAGATAATGAAGATGACTTACCAGTAGCCATGAGTTATTATTTTCTTATACTTAGGTTCACCTATAGGTTTGAGATTCAATTTACCAATGAACAAAAGAATAATATTCTAATGAATATTCCCCGTGGTAGTTTTGAGGCTTATGATATTGATGATTATGAGGAAATAACTAATGATATTCTAGATGAAGGGTCAGATGTAGAAGATCCTGAGTTTTAGAAATGTTACCCTAGTTATTATTAGTATTGTTTCTTCTTCTTTTTTTTTTAATATTTTGAATTATTATTGTAATTAGTGAAAATCTTTTTTTTTTCCAAATGAATAAAGTTGTTATTTTTGAATGGCATGTTTGAATTTGAATTTTTGGTTTTTGTAATCATAATTTACTTAGAATAAATTCAATATATAATGACTGAGTTTCATGAGGGTGGATACAAATCAATGAACTGGGTTCTGTATTGAGAGTTTAGGGGGCATAGTAGTGGGAATGATTTTACTGATTCCAGCCCTCCCTCAATATGGTTAACTTTGGAACAACGACAAGTTTCGAGCCTAAGAATTAAGTCATATATGGTGGTTAGAAACAGATTTAGAAAATAAGAAAGATGACTTAATATTCTAAGTATTGAAACACACCCTAATTTATAAAGAAGGCTTACATAATTTTTCATAAGAAATCATAACTGATAGGTCCGAGTTATGTTTGCTTAGACTATGTTTTGCCTTAGAAACTATTAGGGAAAGTTCTAATGTGTTTTTCTCGACTGTTAGAACTTTGCTAAAGATGTCGCTTTGAAGGTCTGCACGCACTAATGGCAATGCCCCCAGCACCGCCAACGAGACTCACGAGGCCCATCTAGTCCGAAGAAGGGGAACACATGCTACCACTGCTGCTGCTAATAGAAATGCACCACCTCCAGTTGACAACCACGCTGAAATTATCTGGTTATGACAAAAAGTAGAAGAACTATTGCAACAACAATGACAACAACCTCAGCCCCATCCTCAGCCTCAACCAGCGGCTCAAGCACCCCAGCAAGAGCAGAATGTAGTATATCGATATGGGGGATGGCCGATGGAAAATTATGCACCTTATCCAGGTCAGTACATAGAGCCAGTCTACGAGCATTTTCGAAAGAAGCACACTCCAAATTTTGAAGGGACAACCTACCCCTTTGAGGCTAAAGAATGGCTCAGGAATGTAGAGCTGATTCTAGCACACATGAACCTCAACAACACAGATCATATATCCTGCGTTTCTTCTCTACTGAAAAAGGATACCAGAATCTGGTGGGATTTGGTACAACAGACTCATGATGTCACCACCATGACTTGGGCTAGATTTTTGGAGTTGTTTCACAAAAAGTACTACAACTTGGCAGTCATCGCTACAAGGGTGGAAGAGTTTGCCAGTCTGAAATAGGGCAATTTGACGGTAGTTGAGTATGCTCGACAATTTGATCATCTAACAAATTTCGCACCAGAGTTAGTCCCAAACGACTACTTGAGGGTTACCAAATTCACCAGGGGACTCAGGCCCAAGATTGAATTAGGGGTCAAGCTTACAAACCCTGGAACCACTTCTTACGCTGATGTTCTAGAAACGACTATAGAGGTGGAAAGACTCCAAGAAAATGTTAGCAAGGAGGAGGCAAGAAAGTGTGAACCCAAGCAGTAGAATCAGACTCAGAATGGTCGAAAACACAACAACAACCATCATAGCAATAATGGGCAGAAAAGAAAGCATCCTGATAATAAGCAGACCGACACTGACAAAAGAGCACAGACTAACAACGGTAATAATAGGCATGGTTATGTGGAATGCCCTCAGTCCTCCAAGTGCCAGAAAAGGCATCCTGGGGAGTGTCATGAAAATAGCAAGGGTTGTTACAATTATGGCTAGGAAGGTCATCGAAAAAGAGATTGTCCACAACTCAAAACAGAAGAAAAGAAGGACAACAAGATGGTTCCAGCCAAAGTCTTCACCTTGACCCAAGGAAAAGCTGAAAACAGTAATAAGGTGGTCACAGGTCAGCTTCCTATCCTCAATAATATATGTTCAATATTGTTTGATTCAGGAGAAACACACTAGTATATCTTGTTAGGAATGATAGAGAAATTAGACAAACCTTGTGAAATATTTAGAAATAGTTTTGTCATGGAACTGCCTTCGGGCTAAATTGTTCTATCATCATGCATAGTACGAGGAGTACCAATCATAGTTGAGGGCATGGGCTAGAAAGAGACATGATAGAGCTAGAGATCAGGGACTTCGATGTAATACTGGGCATGGACTGGCTAGCGAGACATGGCGCAACCATCGACTATAGACGTAAGCAAGTGATGTTCGAAACTCTTGAGGGTCAGAAACTATGTTCTATGGGAAAGGTTTTAGGACTACGGACACCGCTTATCTCATCTCTCAAAGCTCAGAGGATGATAGAGAAAGGATGTCACTCATTCTTAGCAAGCGTCATGGATGAGGCACGAGAAACACCATTAAAGGTTGGAGATGTCTGCATTATAAGGGAATTTCCATA
This sequence comes from Humulus lupulus, assembly GCF_963169125.1. Taxonomy (NCBI): domain Eukaryota; kingdom Viridiplantae; phylum Streptophyta; class Magnoliopsida; order Rosales; family Cannabaceae; genus Humulus; species Humulus lupulus. The sequence continues at coordinate 160,286,080 of NC_084795.1, forward strand.
AATATTTCCTGATGACTTACCAGGGTTACCCCCTACTCGGGAAATTGACTTCACAATTGAACTAGTACAGGGAACTGGGCCTATCTCAAAGGCACCATACTGAATGACACCTACCCAACTCAAGGAGTGGAAAATGCAGTTACAAGAGCTCTTAGACTTGGGATTCATCAGACCGACCCATTCGCCATGCAGGGCACCGGTTCTATTTGTGAAGAAGAAGGATGGAAGTATGCAGATGTGTATCAATTACCGCGAGCAGATAAGGTGAAAATTAAGAACAAGTACCTGCAAACTCGGATCGATGACTTGTTTGATCAACTCTGAGGAGCGACTGTATTTCAAAGATTGATCTACGGTCTGGTTATCACCAGCATAAGGTAAGGGAAGAGGATATACCAAAGACAACTTTTAGGACTCGATAGGGACATTACAAGTTCCTAGTTATGTCTTTTGGTCTTACCAACGCTCCAGCCGCATTTATGGACTTAATGAATAGGGTCTTCAAGGATTACTTGGATAAATTCTTCGTGGTGTTCATTGGTGATATATTGGTGTACTCCATGGATGAAGTCGAGCACTAGGAACATTTCAAACTGACCATGCTGCGACTAAAGAAGCACAAACTTTATGAAATGCGAATTTTGGCTATCACAAGTAGTGTTCCTCGGACACATAGTATCCAAGGATGGAGTCGCAGTAGACCCAACTAAGGTAGAGGCTGTGAAGGATTGGCCAAGACCTAAGAATGTGTCAAAGGTTATAAGTTTTCTTGAGCTAGCAGGCTATTATCAAAGATTTGTAGAAGGCTTTTCTAAGACAGCCACTCCGCTTACCAACCTGACCCGGAAGTAGCAAAAGTTCAACTGGATGGATAAATGTCAAGAAAGCTTCCAGTTGCTCAAAGATAAATTATGCTCAGCACCAATACTTTGCATACCGACACCCAATGACAAGTTTTTAGTATATTGCGATGCATCCAAGCAAGGGTTGAGCTGTGTGCTAAGAAAAATGACAAGGTGATAGCCTACGCCTCAAGGCAGCTGAAGGAATACGAGCAACACTATCCAACCCATGATATGGAATACGAGCAACACTATCCAACACTAAAAATCCAGCACCACTATCTTTATGGAGAACAATGTGAGATTTATATGGACCGCAAGAGCTTAAAATATTTCTTCACGCAAAATGAGCTCAACATGAGGCAACGCAGGTGGTTGGAACTAGTAAAGGACTATGACTGTGAAATCCTATACCACCCAGGAAAGGAAAATGTGGTTGCAAATGCATTAAGCCGGAAGAGTAAAGGAAATCTGGTAGCATTATCCAGAATTGAAAAGCCGCTTTAGCAAGAGCTGATTAATGCCGGGATAGAAATAGTCACGGGTCAACTGGCAAACTTGTCCATCAGTAAATTTTACTAGATAATATACGGATCGGGCAAGGGCATGATGACACACTATTATCGCATATGGTCGCAGTCAAAGAAGGCAAGACTACGAACTTCTCTATATTAGGACGAAGGTTCTTAAGATATAAGGGTTGGGTATGCATTCCGAATGACTAGGGAATTAAGATAAACGAAAGAATCACCGTATGCTCCGGAAGATAGATTATTACGAGCCATACTTGGCATTCATATATCAACTTCATAGGAAACTTGAAGATTTTAGAAGAGGCACACACTAGCCCATACTCTATTCACCCGAGATCGACCAAGATGATTCACGACCTTAAGGCACTATATTGGTGGCTGGAAATGAAGAAAGACGTAGTTGAATATGTGTCCAAATACCTAATATGCTAGCAAGTAAAAGCAGAACATCAGCGACTCGCAGGCTTATTACAACTGCTTAGTAATCCGAAATGGAAGTGGGAAGACATGGCCATGGACTTCGTGACAAGATTACCATGAACAAGTAAGCAACACGACTCGTCTTGGGTTGTGGTAGATAGACTCACAAAGTCAGCTCACTTTTTGCCTGTCAAGACTACGTACATTGTGGACCAGTACACATACATTTATGTTCGAGAAATTGTACGACTGCATGGAATCCCTAAGACCATAGTATCCGATAGAGGATCGATGTTCACATAGAGATTTTGGGGAAGCTTCCAGCAAGCCATGGATACCAAGCTAAGTCTCAGTACGACATTTTATCCTCAGACTGATGGACAGTTCGAGCGTACCATACAGATTTTAGAAGATATGTTATGCGCTTGTGTACTAGACTTTGGAGGATCATGGAGTAAGTATTTGCAACTTATATAGTTCTCCTACAATAATAGCTACCAGGCAACGATTGGTATGGCACCCTATGAGCTACTTTATGGGAGGAAATGCCGGTCACCATTACATTGGGACGAGGTAGGAGAAAGACAACTTCTTGGACCCGAAGCTATTAGAGAGGCTCAAGACGCAGTGGAACTGATTAGAAAGCGTATGCTCGCTGCTCAGAGTCGACAAAAGAGTTTTGCAGATGCCAAGTGACGAGATGTGGAATTCAAAGTCGGAGATCATGTCTTCTTAAGAATATCTCCTATGAAAGGAGTGAAGCAATTTGGGAAGAAAGGAAAATTTAGTCCCCGGTTTATAGGTCCTTTTGAGATATTAGACAAGGTGGGATCAATAACATATAGAATAACCCTGCCGCTAGATCTAGCAGATAGCCACAACGTGTTTCACATCTCGATGCTGCGTAGATATGTGTCAGACCCATCCCACGTTCTCAAGTATGATACGTTAGCACTTCAAAAAGACCTAAGTTATGAGGAATGACCGGTTAGCATCCTAGATATGGGGGTGAAGGAATTACGGTCTAAGAGTATTCCAATAGTCAAGGCCTTATGGAGTAATAGTACAAATCGGGAGGCAACATGGGAGTTGGAGGAAGACATCCTAGGACTGTATTCTTAATTGTTTGGTAAGTAAATTTCAGGGACGAAATTCTTTTAAGAAGGGGAGAATTGTAGCTTCTCGAAATTTCACTTAGTTAGATAGTAGTAGCTTATGCTATAGTATTTTAGTTTTCGTGGTTATTGGTTCAAGCCTGGATTTTTTTGGAAACTCATAGAGATAGTTATCGATTATATAACTTTAACCTATAGTTTAGAAATATTAATTTTATCATAAGGTTTGATTAATATAGTTAGTCCTAGAAATATTATTTATTATAACCTAAGGTTTAGATAGAGTAATTAAGAATGTGACATTTGTCACATGTATGTTTATTAAGAATTTTAGATGAATAAATTAATCAAGGATAAACCTAGGAAATCTAGAACCTTCCCTCAGATGTTAGGATCTCGTATTACTCAGTCAAGGTGGTTTTAAACAACTTCAAGTGTGCGAAAAGTGTGCAAAAACGTGTTTGATATATCAGCGTAAGCCGATATATCACAACTATAGGGGCCGGTATATCACCTATGATTGATACGGAAAAGCATGTCGACTTCACACGAATGAAACCATAGAGGCTCGAGAATATGGGCCAGGCAATATATTGCCTATAGGGGGCGATATCGGCTCCCTCGTCCATTTTATAAAATTCGTGGAATCCTAGCTAGAAACAACCCTCAACAACTTGGACTTGCTCTTGAACAATTTTGACCGACTTTTGGGCATTTGTTGAGTAGAAAATTCAATTTTTATTCATTTTAATAGGAGTTAGTTTCACTCCTTAAACTCTATAAAAAGGACCCTTCACTCAGCCATTTGCATCATCATTCAAACACTTTTCAGAGCCTCCAAGCTGCTAAATTTGTTCTTGAGAGAAACACTAGAGTTTTGGGGTTGAAAGCTTTCAAATCTAAGCTTTTCTAAACACTTGGGAAGTAAGCTAGAGTGTGATTTCAATATTGAGTTGTAGATCGAAGTTCTAAGCTATCTAAGGTACTTTTATCCTCGAGTTTAGTTCATTATAGTTCCTCTTATTCTTTTCTTGTTCTTCAAATCTGTAACGCCCCAACCCCAGGGGACCGCTACAGTGCGCATTGCAAACAGTGCTAAACTCGCTAATCGAGTCATTTGGCCACAAACGTGTAACTAAGCGTGATTAGTGGTTTAGGGATTAAAAACTTTGGTTAAGATATAACGTTTCACTAGAACGTTTACTGTATACATTGGGATCCCAAAAACATAATTTCAGAGTTTATTACAAGAAAGTGTTTACAACAGGCCGTTCTAAGCGGCAAAACAGGGTTCATCCCTAGTTCCACTTTCAAACCTCGCCCAAGTATTGGTCGAGCAGCTGCATATGTACACGTCATCACCTAAGCTCTCCAACTCAAGGATGGTCTAGCTTCCTTTTGCCTTTACCTGCACCACAAAGCACCCGTGAACCGAAGCCCAGCAAGAAAACTCATATGCTCATAAACAGTCATATCATGATTTCAAGTCATATCTGGCATGCCTAGCATTCATAGCTCTATTCAGCATGCAAATGTATTCAAACAAATTCTGGGGTATCCAGGATAAGAAATCCTGGCCTTCTGATTGGAGGACTATCAAGTCGATCCTAGTCAGATGAGTGACTGCCCAAACAAGTCACTAACCAAATGGAAGAGTGGCTGCTGGGTAAGCCACTAGCCTTCAAGCGCTTATAATATTCATCAAGTGGGTGTCGCAACACCTGAGATTCCGATAAACCATGCTGAGTGACCGACAAGCGAGTCACTAACTCAAATGGAAGGGTGGCTGTTGGGTAAGCCTCTAGCCTTCAATAGGTTCTGGTAAACCATACTGACTGATTGACAAGCAAGTCACCAATTCAAATGGAAGGGTGGCTGTTGGGTAAGCCTCTAACCTTCAATAGGTTATGGTAAACCATACTGAGTGACTGACAAGCACGTCACTGATTCAAATGGGAGAGTGGCTGCTGAGTAAGCCACTAGCCTCCAAGCGCTTATTTCATTCATCGACCCTCGGGGTCGGTCTGGCATTAATGCTCTTTGAGTCATTCAATGCTGATAGTCAAATAGACCTCATCTTTGATGGCTTGCGTGATACACGCTAAGACCATTCTGACTAATTAGTCAGTACCATGCACAGGTAAGCAATGCTATCAATGTGTATCATATGCCAATTATCCAAGAATAGGGCATTCAGCATGCTTACTAAACAGTTGCTAGCATAATCATGATCATGCACAAACTCAGAGACTCAAGCTCTGACCAATCTCATACTCATCATTCATGGCATGCCCTAATCACATGTTTCTCGTGCATCACATGCATCACATTTAATCATCCAGCGTGCCTCAACAATAATCATATGCAGATGGGCAAGATTGCCAAGCATTCATTATGCTATCGATGTTTACATTTAAACATTCAACATGCATCAATCATAACCATGCATGTCACACATGGGGTGCAGTTTTCTCACCTTGGGTCCAAGCACAGGTTACCAACAAACGAGCCGCAAGAACGATCCTGATTCCAAGCCTCTAGTGTTAACCTAGTCACAACCACAAATGGTGATCCAATGAATTCAAGTTCTAAAACCAACCCTTGAACTAAAACTTAGCCTCCAAGATATCAATCCTCACTAATCCAGGTAGTAGGAATGATCCCGAGGCCTAAAACCATGCTTCCGGGGTCAAAACGAGCAAACGGGGTGAAAACAGGGCAAGGGCTGCGGCCCTAGCACCTTGGGCCGCGGCCCCCAGAATTTCCAGAGGCAAGCGCCACGGCGCCCAACCCAGAACCATTCTCCAACGTGTTTTCAACACTTCAAAATCCCCAAAAACATACCTAAATATTCCCCAATCATCAAAACAAAGTTCCCAAGCTTCCCAATACCTCAAAACCCTCAAAACCCAAGGTTCAAACGAACCGAAAACTCAACGATTCACAAAATCAATTCAAAGCTTAGAAACTCGGAATAACTCAAAACTTAAACTTCAATTACCTTTGATTGGGTTGTTTTCCATCAAATCCTTCAGTTAAGAAGCTTCTATTTTTTCCTAGGATCGCTATGCCTCGACCCTCGCTTGATTCTGACTCCTAGAACTCAAGATATCTTCGAAAACGCTCAAACGGTAAAACGGACCGTCAAGAGAGAGAACGAGAGGTTTCCTAACGTACGTTCTTATCTGACAAGCTACTTCAAGCATAAGTAACCTCAAATAAAACCTAGTGCTCGGGGTCCCGAAAACACCCCCGGGGATACCATAGTCAAAACTTCCAGAATTTTCCCCTGGTCTTACTAACTCCCAATTTATCACCAAACATTAAGTCCCATTACCCAATAACCCGGTAATGCTCTAAATACCCCTTGACTTACTCCAAGTCAAGCTTAAATCCCGTTGTGACTTTCCCACTAGCTTACCTCCTAGGATCGTCTTGTGCTGGGTAACCCTGGCATAACCAGATAATAACAAAGCACCACGCCCATTTCACATATATGCCAAAAATGCCCGAAATGGCCAAAATATAAAAATCACCCAATTAATCACAAATGGGTTCACATGCATATTTAATACACCCAAACATGCATATTATCATTAAATAGCATAATAAAGCAATTATGGCCCTCCCGGCCTCCTAATCAAGGTCCTAAACCTTGTTAGGAAATTTGGGGCATTACAACTATCCCCTCCTTACAGAAATTTCATCCTCGAAATTTATCTGAACATTCTGGAATATCAATTCCGCACAACTGATTCCAGTTTCCCAGGTCATTCTCTTATCCTCATTATTTCTGCAACATACCTTAGATCAAGGTACACTTTGTTCCTCATAATCTTATAACTCAACTCATAAGTTCTTTCAACCCATGTTCACTGCATAGAAATACATAACACAATGTACAACCATCAGAACAAAAACTATGGTCCAACAAAAGATAATCGGACTAGTCCTATCCAGGGCTCAAACTGTCATACCAATCTAGGCTTAACTTGCCTTTATTCATCACCCCTTTCCATGGTGATTCTTTAGGAAAACACAACTTCCTATCTGGAACTCCACGTTCCTGCTTTTCAATTTAGTAACACTTTGTCATTCAGTCTGAGAAGTGAGCATCCGTGCTCCAACCTCTAATAACCTCTATGGTCCCCTGAACCATCACATGATCCAGACATAACATCTCACCCATCTCATTCCAATGAAAGGGTGACGAGCATGTTCCACCATACCTTATCTCATAAGGTACCTTTTCAACTCTGGACAATTCTCCCTCTGATTATCATCAGTCTGAGAACAATGAACCGTACTGAGTTCCATCTATATATTTATCGCCTTCCCTCACTCTTCCATAACCTGGAAGTAACAATAAAGTCTTCATCTAATAAGATAAGCCTTTAATTCTCAAGAAGGTACACTATCTCTCTCACAAAGAGATCTGAACACTAATCCACTGTGTTACTTATTCTTATAACCAAAAAGAATCTTACTCACAGCACTGGTCCAAAATGACCCAAGTCAATCATGCTGACCCACCTTCCTGGGTAGCCCCATCACGATGCTTTCTTATTCCTTTTACACAATACTCAAAGGCTGCAACGACCTTACTAGTTCTTGATACCTTGTCTGGACCTGCTAACAGGTTAAGAACTTTACTACACATTCCATTATACCCCTCTTCATCTCAGGCCATCACCGTAAGACTTCCATACTCTAGTACACTGCCATGATGCTTGAACGAAGAGAATTAGAAAGTAACATGAGATTCATCCAGAATCTCCCATTAAATCCCAGTGTCCATCAGACCCCAAGTCTGATCCTTATATTACAATAAATTTACACTTGACTCTGTAACACTCTTAGCTAACCCAGCTAAGACTTCCATTCAACTTTCTTATCTGTGATTCACTTAGTCATTTATTCCTTTTGATTTTCTCTGAGATAAAAATCTCAAGCACAAAACTGGCCATTGCCCCACCAGAAACACCACTCTAGTTCTAATCAAATTCTTTTACCAACGTGTTACATAGGCAATCTTTTCTCTGTATCACTGAGGTGTCATAACAACCTATCAATTGATTCTGATCTGTAAAAAGAAACTCAGAACTCTTTCCATAAAACACATATAGTACCATGCTCATCCAAGGACACTCCCACCTTCTAAGGTATCCCTTGACCTTAGCAAATTCCATAGAGAACACACCACAAAATCATCGTCCCAGACGATCACGAATCCCATTCAAATAACCCCTTGAATGCTCTGTTCATCTGATCCATAACCACTTAGCGTTAAACAAATTCTCAAAATACAATCCAGCACCTCCTAGTGCTCTCTATCTATTATAAGCACAGTCTTTTGCATATTCTTTTCCCCTGATCCCTAACTGGTACTAACCAGATCAAAGATCAACTCTTGAGAATTCCTTCTCACTCAGTATCTAAGCCTCGAGTTCTTACAACTCTACTAAGCCATTCAATATAATGCTTTCCATTCAACTATATCCTTGGCACTAATCAAACCACCATTTTATCTCTTCATATTACAGAAACCCTGACAAATCCCCTGGAAACATATCCAGAAACTCACAGACTAGTCTAGCCTGTCCTGATCCCACTGACACGATCCAGGTGGTACCCATCACACTAGCTAGGATTTCTATGCACCACTCCGCCATAAAACTCTAGCTCTCCACACAGATATCATCAGCATACCAAAGCTATGCACAGCACCAACTGCCTCAAGGCTTTCTATTCCCAGATCACACCCAAGCCAGTCCTAACCAGCTTTACTCAACCACTGAGGGGTCCTTCCATAACCCGACTTACCTCTTAAGCTGCCAGTTCCATACTGTGTTCCCATCACAACATAACCATGTGATCATCATATCAACTTTATACCTCTCTATAAGCAACAAACAAAGGCACAACATGGCATCAAAGCCAATCAGCATAACTCAGAAATAAAACTAGAAAACTGACCTGCCACTCCTGAGGAGCTAGTCCCAGTCCCAGACTCTGACTGCTCTAGAATAAACACTCGAGCTGGAGTTGAGCTGTCTATCCCCTTTTGCTCAAACTCTCTTAGCTTCGGGCAATCCTTCTTGAAATTCCCAACCATGCCACAAGCAAAACATGCTTTTGCTCGGCATTCTCCCAGATGATGCCTCTTGCACCGAGCGCACTCTGGGTAAGGCTTCCAGCTTTTCTTGCTGCTTGCTCCAATAGATGGAGAAACCACTATCTGAGCTCCATGCCTCGTGGCACTCCTTTCCTCATCTCTGATGCTCTCAACGAGCCTTCTCTACCACCTGAGCATAGGTAGAGACTTCATGCACTGGGGAAACTCTGATGCCCTGAGCTATTCCAGGATTCAATCCTTGAACAAACCTTTCCTTTCGAGCCACATCTGTGGGTACCATGTCTAAAGCAAACTTGGTCAACCCATTAAAGTTATTAACATACTCGGATATTGATGCCTTTCCCTGAACGAGATTCAGAAACTCATTCATCTTGGCAGTCTTAGCCACATCACAGTAATACTTTTCATTGAACAGCTGCCGAAATTCTTTCCAATCCATCACAGCTGTGTCTCGTGTCTGGGATATCACTTCCCACCATGTCTGAGCATCATCCCGCAATACATATATCGCACAGATCACCCTATCGTGACCTACCAGCCCCATACTATCAAGAATGGAACTGACCATGCCCATCCATTGCTCAGCTCTGAATGGATCTAGGCCTCCCTCAAAGACTGGAGGGTAATATTCCTGGAATCTTCCACAAAGAAATTCCCATCTGCTCTCAACCCTAGGCTGAGCCAAACCTGGTGCCATTCCTGACACAACATAGGAAGAGGTGCTTCCCAACAGATTCTGCTGTTGCCTCAGACACCTAATCTCTTCCTCATGCCTCTGCAATCTTGATTGCAAATCTGTGACTATCTGTTGTAAACTCTGAGGGGCAGATGAAGAACTCAACCCTTGGCTAAAACTCCCAGCCTCTGAATAACCACCACCAGGCCTCATAACTGCCTTGGCTATATACCTGCTCTGCAGTCAATAACTTGACCCATTAGTCACAATGAGCATATCATGAGTTTTCCCCGACGGGATCACTCTTACCACACCATATTCACAAATCACTGTGGTGCTATAAGCATTCCCATGGCATTCATACATCAATCAAAATCCCTGCTCTTCCAACATCCACACCATGCCTCAACTCAAGCATGCATTTATCACAATTATGTAATCATGGAGCAGGTAATCAAATGATCATGTTCATAAACATATTCATGGAGCATATAGTCAAATAGTCAAGAGCCAAGCTCTATCAGAATCTCATGCTCCCTAATGCAATGTGCAGGTAAAGCATTCATAATCTATTTAAGTAGCTAAGCACATAACTACAAAAATAGTTACAATTCCTTGAGTGAAGCTATCTTCAGTGATGAGTGTACATGCCTAGCTTGTCTTCAGGAACACATAAAACCATGGCATTGCTCTGATACCAAAATTGTAATGCCCCAACCCCAGGGGACCGCTACAGTGCACATTGCAAACAGTGCTAAACTCGCTAATCGAGTCATTTGGCCATAAACGTGTAACTAAGCGTGATTAGCGATTTAGGGATTAAAAACTTTGGTTAAGATATAACGTTTCACTAGAACGTTTATTGTATACATTGGGATCCCAAAAACATAATTTCAGAGTTTATTACAAGAAAGTGTTTACAACAGGCCGTTCTAAGCGGCAAAACAGGGTTCATCCCTAGTTCCACTTTCAAACCTCGCCCAAGTATTGGTCGAGCAGCTGCATATGTACACGTCATCACCTAAGCTCTCTAACTCAAGGATGGTCCAGCTTCCTTTTGCCTTTACCTGCACCACAAAGCACCCGTGAGCCGAAGCCCAGCAAGAAAACTCATATGCTCATAAACAGTCATATCATGATTTCAAGTCATATCTGGCATGCCTAGCATTCATAGCTCTATTCAGCATGCAAATGTATTCAAACAAATTCTGGGGTATCCAGGATAAGAAATCCTGGCCTTCTGATTGGAGGACTATCAAGTCGATCCTACTCAGATGAGTGACTGCCAAACAAGTCACTAACCAAATGGAAGAGTGGCTGCTGGGTAAGCCACTAGCCTTCAAGCGCTTATAATATTCATCAAGTGGGTGTCGCAACACCTGAGATTCCGATAAACCATGCTGAGTGACCGACAAGCGAGTCACTAACTCAAATGGAAGGGTGGCTGTTGGGTAAGCCTCTAGCCTTCAATAGGTTCTGGTAAACCATACTGACTGATTGACAAGCAAGTCACCAATTCAAATGGAAGGGTGGCTGTTGGGTAAGCCTCTAACCTTCAATAGGTTATGGTAAACCATACTGAGTGACTGACAAGCACGTCACTGATTCAAATGGGAGAGTGGCTGCTGAGTAAGCCACTAGCCTCCAAGCGCTTATTTCATTCATCGACCCTCGGGGTCGGTCTGGCATTAATGCTCTTTGAGTCATTCAATGCTGATAGTCAAATAGACCTCATCTTTGATGGCTTGCGTGATACACGCTAAGACCATTCTGACTAATTAGTCAGTACCATGCACAGGTAAGCAATGCTATCAATGTGTATCATATGCCAATTATCCAAGAATAGGGCATTCAGCATGCTTACTAAACAGTTGCTAGCATAATCATGATCATGCACAAACTCAGAGACTCAAGCTCTGACCAATCTCATACTCATCATTCATGGCATGCCCTAATCACATGTTTCTCGTGCATCACATGCATCACATTTAATCATCCAGCATGCCTCAACAATAATCATATGCAGATGGGCAAGATTGCCAAGCATTCATTATGCTATCGATGTTTACATTTAAACATTCAACATGCATCAATCATAACCATGCATGTCACACATGGGGTGCAGTTTTCTCACCTTGGGTCCAAGCACAGGTTACCAACAAACGAGCCGCAAGAACGATCCTGATTCCAAGCCTCTAGTGTTAACCTAGTCACAACCACAAATGGTGATCCAATGAATTCAAGTTCTAAAACCAACCCTTGAACTAAAACTTAGCCTCCAAGATATCAATCCTCACTAATCCAGGTAGTAGGAATGATCCCGAGGCCTAAAACCATGCTTCCGGGGTCAAAACGAGCAAACGGGGTGAAAACAGGGCAAGGGCTGCGGCCCTAGCACCTTGGGCCGCGGCCCCCAGAATTTCCAGAGGCAAGCGCCACGGCGCCCAACCCAGAACCATTCTCCAACGTGTTTTCAACACTTCAAAATCCCCAAAAACATACCTAAATATTCCCCAATCATCAAAACAAAGTTCCCAAGCTTCCCAATACCTCAAAACCCTCAAAACCCAAGGTTCAAACGAACCGAAAACTCAACGATTCACAAAATCAACTCAAAGCTTAGAAACTCGGAATAACTCAAAACTTAAACTTCAATTACCTTTGATTGGGTTGTTTTCCGTCAAATCCTTCAGTTAAGAAGCTTCTATTCTTTCCTAGGATCGCTATGCCTCGACCCTCGCTTGATTCCGACTCCTAGAACTCAAGATATCTTCGAAAACGCTCAAACGGTAAAACGGACCGTCAAGAGAGAGAACGAGAGGTTTCCTAACGTACGTTCTTATCTGACAAGCTACTTCAAGCTTAAGTAACCTCAAATAAAACCTAGTGCTCGGGGTCCCGAAAACACCCCCGGGGATACCATAGTCAAAACTTCCAGAATTTTCCCCTTGTCATACTAACTCCCAATTTATCACCAAACATTAAGTCCCATTACCCAATAACCCGGTAATGCTCTAAATACCCCTTGACTTACTCCAAGTCAAGCTTAAATCCCGTTGTGACTTTCCCACTAGCTTACCTCCTAGGATCGTCTTGTGCTGGGTAACCCTGGCATAACCAGATAATAACAAAGCACCACGCCCATTTCACATATATGCCAAAAATGCCCTAAATGGCCAAAATATAAAAATCACCCAATTAATCACAAATGGGTTCACATGCATATTTAATACACCTAAACATGCATATTATCATTAAATAACATAATAAAGCAATTATGGCCCTCCCGGCCTCCTAATCAAGGTCCTAAACCTTGTTAGGAAATTTGGGGCATTACAAAATCCTAACTTGTTATAATGGATTTTGGTTAGGTGTTTGATTTTCTTGAAACTTAAGGTTTTCGATAAGTTCTTATCTTGATGGTTTAGATCTTCTTTTCATCATCTTTTCTGAAGGAAACTTATTATTTTATTGTTTGGTTTTAGGAGTTTCCAATCCCGCACTTGTCTCCAATACCCTAGTTTTTGGTAAGGAAAACAAGTTAGATTTTATGTGTTATGACTATGTTTATATGCTATGTGTATGTATGTATGTTGGTTGTTTTTTTTTTATGTTTGTAGTCACTTGGGAAATATGGTTGTTAGATAGCAATAAGCAAATCTCGAGATTTTTATCATTATCGTTGACTATAGTTGTGCTTAAACCTACCTCTAAATAGTTGCAAGAGGACCTAGATGATTTTTATCACATACTACGGTAATGAGTTAATGGCCATTAATTTGTAGTCTTATGTTTTATGCTTTTATGTGTTATGATTTATGATATGCTTTAGTTGTTTTTCCTTAATAGGCCTTAGGCTCATACCTTTTTATTTAGATGGTGCAGGAAAATGAAACATGGAAGGCGGGACAGATTCTAGGTGGCTTTGGCATGTGTATTGGGAGAGGATTGAAGGAATGGACCGATGGAATCGATCGAGGATGACCTTTATGTTTCGAGTCTTTTTATTTATGTGTTTGTGATTTCCACATTTAGTATTTAACAATTTAATTAAAGGTTTTGTTTTTTTTTCTTTATGATTTTATGTAATAACAATGGGATCCTGTATTTTGGATTTTCTATAACAAAGTTCTATCATTTTATGTATCTATTCGAAAATAATAGTTATGTCTTAGTAGTAAAACATCCACAAACAAACAAAAAGGAAAATGTTTCAAATGAAAGGGCGTGCGACTGGTTTTCTCTCTTCCCATGGTGAGGCGAAAGAAAACTGCTCAGAAGCCCGTTCTCCGATCATCTGCGATAGTGAGTAGCTCTGTCAAGAATAGTCATGAACGAGTGGAGGAAGAAGAAGAAGTGAGTGGGGATTCCCCAGAGGATATTTTTACTGATACGGTGGATGACTTTCCAGCGGTTGGGGAGGACCAATTACTGGTGGATTGCGAAATGTCCAAAACTGAGAGCATTTCTGGCTCTAGGTCTTGGGTGAAAGAAGCAGAGGAGAATGATTTCCAGGAATTAGCTAAGGAAAAGTGGTCCAATTTTCAAGATCCTTTTGCATCTCAGGGAGGTGCTCGGCTCAAATTTGAGGAACCCCTGGTCCGAGATGGGAAATTGATAGCTCAAGTCGATAAGGAGGAGATAGAAGTGGAAGCTTCCTTCTGGCAATCAGCTATGGTATGTGTTGTTTTAGGAGCAAATCCCTCTTTAGCTGTTTTTGAAGGGTTTATTAATCGTATATGGGGAAAGTTGGGAATAGAGAGAATTGGTCGTATGAATGTGGGTTATACTCTAGTCAAATTTCAGGATGAAGCAACTCGAGACATGGTGTTGGAATCAGGTGTGGTTCACTTTGACAGAAAACCTGTTTTACTCAGGCCTTGGTCAACAAATCTTAATAAAATGAGGTTGGTGAAATCATTTTCGGTCTAGATAAGACTACCAGATTTGGGTCTTAAATATTGGGGTCTTAAAATCCTGAGTGCTCTTGTTAGCACTATAGGAAAGCCTATGATGATGGATAAGGTTACAAAGGATAAGTCAATGGTGAAATTTTCTAGAGTTCTTGTGGATGTAGAGATATCAGATCATATCCCTCAGTTTATTAGCTTTATCAATGAATGAGGTAAATTAATGGAACATGCTATAGAATTTGAATGGCTTCCTACCCATTGTTCGAGTTGTAAGAGTTTAGGCCATACTGCTGCTAGTTGCAAGCATGCTCATGAGGCTGTCTGGAGGCCAAAGAAGAAGGATTCTGGTTTAGATAATGGGGAAAATTGGGGTTCTTCTGAAATGTGTGTGCCTGGTTTTGAGGCTAGGTCCAAGGATCTTCAACAATTGGTAGCTGGAAAGGATGAACAGAAGGCTGGAAAGGGTGATCAGATGGCTGGAATGAGAGAACAGAAGGCTGGAAAGACAAAACAGACAGCAACAGTTAAGGAGGCAAGTAGTTCTATGACTGGGCAGGAGATGAAATGGTCTACACCTAAAAAAGTGGGAGGTTTAAGGCAAAATGTATCAACAGCTATGACTTTGAGACCTAACAAATATAGTATCTTGCAGGAGAATCAGATGGAGGTCTCAAAGAAGAGTATACAAGAGGTTCAGACTTCTAATGGAGGGGTGTAACTTACTGTGTTGGAACATTAGGGGTTTAAATAGAAGGAATAAGCAAAGGTCATTGTTAGACTTTTGTATAGTAAAAAAAATAGGTTTAGGTGCTTTTCTTGAAACTAAATTGAAAGGCCATAAGGTTGAGGAGATGATGAGGAATGTTTTCTTGGGTTGGAATTGGTATAGTAGTCCGATTGTGGAGGGTAGGATTTTGTTAGTTTGGAAGGAAGATATAGTTTCTTTAAATGTTACTCAGACAGTTGACCAACTTATTAATTGTGAGGGGAAGATCAAGGGAGTTTCTCAAAAAATTTGCTTGACTTTTGTGTATGGTAGGAATTTGGTGGAGGAGAGGAAAGGTCTTTGGTCTCAATTATCCTTACTTGAGTTTTCTGTTCTTCCTTGGTTGGTTGTTGGGGACTTCAATGCAGTCTTTGATTTTGATGATCATATTGGGGGTAGGCCAGTTACTGAAATGGAAGTGGAAGATATTCAACTTTGGAGGGCTTATGCTATGATGTCAGAATTACGATCGAGTGGTTCTAATTTTACCTGGTCTAATATGCAAAACGAAGGAAAAAGAATTTTCTCAAAATTGGACAGAATTTTTATAAATGAACCGTGGATAGATGCCTTTCCTGAGTCTGAAGCTTGTATTAACTGGGATACTATTTCTGATCACTGTTTTTGTCTTATCAAAACAGTTCCAATTCAGGTCTCAGGGATTAGGCCTTTAAGATATTTTAATATGTAGGCTAATCATAAGGATTTTCGGAGTATAGTCCTTGGTAACTAGTCTAAAAAGATTGGTGGTTATGGATTACAACGGATTATGCAGAAGTTAAGGAGGCTTAAAACTGTTTTGTATCAGTTTATTAAGTTGCAAGTTGGAGACGTTGTTCAGCAATTTGCTGTTGCTAAACTGAAGTATGAGCAGGCCCAGCTCTTGTTACAGCAGAATCCTTCTTCGATTTTTCTACAGTAGGATGAGAAAGAGGCGTATTTAGATTTTGATAATAAGTTCAGAATGCATGAGAGCTTCCTTCGTCAAAAGAGCAAAATTAATTGGCTTTGATTTGGTGATGAGAATACTGCTTACTTTCTTGCTAGTCTTAAGCAGAGGAGGATTAGGAACCAAATCACTTCTTATATGAATGATGAGGGTCATACTTATGCTGAAGTTGTTGCTCATTTTTATAACCATTTCAAAGGCTTTCTTGGCAAGTCTAGTACAACAACCAGTCGGGTAGATCAGGAATGTTTCCAGCAGGGCTAGTTTTGTCTTTGGAGCAACAACTTGATTTAATTTAGCCTTTTACTAAGAAGGATGTTAAGAGGTCATTATTTAGTATCTCTTCTCTCAAGAGCCCTGGTCCAGATGGTTTTGGCTCAGGCTTCTACAAAGCTTTATGGAAGGACATAGGGGAAGAAATCTCTGAGGCGATTTTGTTATTTTTGAGCGTGGTGAGATACATTTTGAGATGAATGGGACAATTTTACCTCTCATACCTAAGGTAGATTCTCCAGCTAAAGCCACTGATTATAGGCCTATAGCTTGTTGTAATACTCTTTATAAATGTATTTCAAAGATGCCTTGTTATCAGTTAACTAAAATTCTTCCTTTGATTATCCATCAAAACCAAGGAGCCTTCATAAAGAATAGATTGCTTGCACATAATATTTTAATTCTTCAAGATTTACTTCATTGTTATACTAGGAAGAATATTTCTCCTTGGTGCTTGATAAAAATCGATCTTAGTAAGGCCTATGAATCTCTTGACTGGGTTTTTTTGGAGGATATTATGATAGCTTTTTGTTTTCCTAGAAGGTTTATTCAGTGGATAATGATATGTTTGATGGGTACTGTTATCCCCATTTCCTGAGATGGCCCCGGGACGGTGGTCTAGGCCCATGGCCTGGGCATTCAAATGTAGGCTCGGCCCAAGCCCGCTTGGCACGGGAATATCCAAGGGGCGCGGCCCCAGTGTGATTTTGGGCCCGGGACGGTGTCTGGGATGGTGATCTAGGACAGTTGTCCGGGAGACGTACAGAGCTTAGATCCCCGCTGAAGTACATGTAAAACGGTCCCGGATCTTGGTAAACGGTTCGGACCTGTGGTAAACGAAGAGGGACAAAGGTAAACGAACCCGGATCAGGTCCTCCCTATTTGTAGGGAAAAGCATCCGTGACCCTGAAGCCGCCCCACGACACGTGGGGGTTGTCCCCACTTTTCACCCGCGGAAAAGGCCACCTCGGGATTGCACGCCGCTGTTTCAGACCTGCACTGCCAAGTACTCTAACTGGTCTTGTCCCCTGAATCTGCCTCGTACCTCGAAGTGCCCAGACCAAAAGCACCGTTTTGTCGGGCGAAATATAGTTCTTGGACCACCCTATTGGGCCTTAATTAGTCTTGAACTTATGTATGTTTTATCTTTTATATTGGGCTTCCACCAGAGAAGCCAAGAGCATTCACATCTTTGATGGGCCCGGGTCATACCCGGCCCAGATCCAATGTTCCCATGGGCCTATAAATACAGGCGATAGAACACTGGAAAAAGGATATCTCTTCGACTCGTATACAATTACTCTGTCAAAACATAGAGAAACTCCATTGTAAAATACTTTCCAAGCTCTAATACAACTGACTCGTGGACTAAGGCTTATTAACGCCCCAACCACGTAAAAAATCCTGTGTTAATCTTCTACATTCTATATCTTTATTCTTAGCTAATATTCATTAGTGTGGTTTCCGAAAACCTCGGTAAACATTTTGGTGCTTTCATTGAGAGCTGAAGAAAGCTAGTGCTAATACCAAGCCTTTACTACAATGGTGACCACACGACACACAATGTTTGACCCTAGTAATCCGGAGCAGGGCAATGGAGATCCGCTGCCTTCCCAGCATCTTCCTCAGAATCCGCCTGAGAACGCTCCTCCACAAACTTCTCACCACGACGAGTCACAAGACTATGAGGGTGGGACAGAATATGAAGAGGAGAATGAGGAGGAATATTATGAGGAGGAAAATGAGGGGGAGTACCACGACGAAGCTGTGGATCCCGAGATCCCCGAAGGAGAGCCCAACCAGCATGACCTGGAGGTTACCAGACTGAGGCAGCAAGTCCTGGACCAGGAGGCTAGGATCGCTGAGCAAGCAGAGGCGCATCGACGGATGCAAGAGTCCCTCCAAGCCTTGCAGACGCTCATAGTCGTGCAGGGTCCGGCAACCAATCCTACAACTGGTCCACTCTCGGGAGCGCAGCAGCCCGCTTCGCAAGCCCGAGCCAGGGCCCCCAAAGAAGCAAGGCAGGCCCCTCCCCTGGAACAGTTTCATGAGCCAGCCCCGGGAAACCCGGACTGGGAGAAGAAGAAGGCCAGTGGAAAGACTTGAGAAAAGAACACCCCCGTCCCGAAAGCCGGGACCCGTTCCTGGCTGCTCCCAAGGAAAGAGAAGGTGCCCCTCGTCCTAGGATGAGGCCACCTAATTGATCTGCAGGGGACGCGGCCGCGGAACGCCCTAGGGCGAGATGCACAGGAAAGGTCTTTGCACCCAAGTGTCTCAATTAACAAAAACCTTCGGGAGCGGCCGCGCAGCGAGGAGTGACATGCCCTTAGTTCAGGGGACGATACGTCCTTGATAGACCTACGCGACGGACTGAACGCTCGGAAGGAGCGGGCCCGTAAGGGAAAGATCCTCCCCCGAGGTGGCGACCACAAGAACAACATCAACGACAGGAGGAACGCAAGAATTCCCCTGGAGGATGGCGCGGAAAAGCAGCTCATGGAGCAGCTGGCCACGTTGAAAAAGGTCACGGACCGTTTGGTTCGCAAGCAGGAGGGAGCGGATACCGACTCCGGTGAAGAGGATAAAGAGCTCTGCGTGAGGCACATCCTGGACGCTGTACTCCCCAAGGGGTTCAAGATGCCAAGTCTCACCGCCTATACTGGAAACACCGACCCCAGGGACCATCTGTCCCGATACAACCGGCTCATGACAGTGGCCCACGTCAGTGACGATGGCAAGTGCCTCTATTTCTCGATCACTCTAGGCGGTCCCACTGAGGAGTGGTGGAAGAGACTAAAGCCGGGATCCGTCCAATCCTAGTCTGGACTGCAGTCAGCGTTTCGCAAGCAGTTCGTGCCTGCCATGAGGATGGACATGCAGATCAGCGCCCTCGCAAATATCAAGCAGCTCCCCACGGAGACATTGAGGGCCTCCAAAACAAAGGTGGACGACGGACAGTGCCTGGTGGCTTTGCAGTCTGGGATCCGGGCGGGATCCCCCCTTTGGGATGACATGCAGCGGACCAAGGCAGCTACCTTGGAAGAGTTCATCAGGAGGGCCGAAGGATTTATCAATTGGGAAGAGGCCCAGATTCAGGCTTTCGGGTGGCCTTCGGCTCCACAGCCCAACACCCAAGAATTCCCGGGGTACGGGGTGTAGTTCCCGGCACAGTCGTTTGCCGCGCCCCCTGTCGCCCTGGGACCGACCGTTACGCCTGGAATCACCTACACCCCCACGGTGTACGGTCCTGCCGCTTCGATATATGCCCCGGCCCAGTCCACCCACTTCTCCGGATATGGAGCCGCGCTAGCAGGGCACAGCGTCGCCCCTGTCGGGGCCCAGCAGTCACAGGCGGGAGTGACGGAAGAGAGCGTGAACCCCTCTCGGGGAAAGCGGTCCGGCAAAGGCAAGAACCGGTCCGAGCCGGTCAAGAGGGGAAAAAGGGGCTACGAGCCACAATATTCATAATACACCAATTTGATGGACACCAGGGAGAACATCTACCTGGCCACAGAAAGGGCCGTTCACTACCGGAAGCCTAGCCCCATGTTCAAGGGGGGAAGGAATCCGAGGGATACCAGCAAGAGGTGCGCCTATCATAAGGATGTAGGCCACACTACTGAAGAATGTCGATAGCTCAAGGATGAGATTGAAAATATCATCAAGTTAGGGCATCTCCACCAGCGGCTCAGGATGCCTGTGGGAGTCTCGGGCCTGTCAGCGGGCCCCGGACAACCCACGGTTCCAGGAGCGCCCAGGGCATACCTGCCTCAGAGAGGGTATGCGCAAGGACCGATGGCGTAGGCCCTTCAGGGGGCCCTCGTCGTGTAAGCTCCCACCCCCAGAATGCCTTACCCATCTAGGGTCGCACCCCCTCGGGTGGATGGGCATGTGGCCACTATCTCGGGCGGACCTCACCTGGGAGGACCGTCCAGGAACGATCAAAAGCGCTACCTGAGCGAACTGGACCATGATCAGGAGGTATACGCCCTTGTCCAGGCACTGGCTCAGCGACCAAAGTTGATAAACCTCCCCATCACCTTCACAGAGGACGACGCCCGCAATGTCCACTTCCCGCACCATGACCCGCTGGTCATAGATGCGCAAATCGCCAACAAGTTGGTGTCCCGCGTGTTGGTGGATGACGGGAGCTCCGTCAACCTCTTGTTCAAACCCACCTTCACCGCCATTAGCCTGACCGAAGCGGATCTAGCATCATGCCTGACCCAGATCTACGTCTTCAACGGGGATGCACTACTCCCCATGGGGAAGATCCAGTTACCCGTTACGTTGGGAAGCGAGTTGCAGCACTCCTTCAACTTCTGCACCTTTGTAGTGGTGGACTGCCCCACCGCCTATAACGTCATTTTTGGCCGGCCCGCATTAGTAGAATTCGGGGCCATCACCTCTATCCGACATCTTTGCATGAAGTTCCCTTGCGACAACGGAGGGGTGGGTACGGTCCGGGGAGATCAGAAGAGTGCCCAGAAGTGCTACCACGTGTTAGCCCGGCCAATCTATATGGTTCGGGACGAGCCAGTTGGGGACTTCATCGACCCGATTCCTCCCCCCATGCTGAGAGGGTTGTCCGGGAAGAAGATGACCTGGACCCAAGGATAGGGGATGACCGCGTCCTAGAACCAATGGACGAGATAGAGGAGGTGTGCATCAGCGACACCGATCCGACCCGGGTCATCCAATTCTGGAAAAATCTGCCGGTGGATGTTCGGGCCACCATCGTCACCCAAGTTAAGGAGAATCAGGATATCCTAGCCTGGTCTCACTCGGACATGACAGGGATCTACCGCAACATCATCTGCCACGCGTTGAGTATTGACCCAAACGGGACCCCGGTCCGCCAGAAGCGCAGGCCTTTGGGGACGGAGAGAGTCGAGGCCTTTAAGCTGGAAGTTGAGAAGTTGTCTTTAGTCAACTTCATACGCGAGGCTGTGTACCCTGTGTGGCTGGCCAATCCCATCCTGGTGCCGAAACCAAACGGGACATGGAGAACATGCATTGACTTCACGTATCTCAACAAAGCCTATCTGAAGGACTATTTCCCGCTGTCCCGGATCGACCAAATGGTGGATGCTACGTCCGGGTACGAGATCTTAAGCTTCATGGATGCTTACTCCAGCTACAATCAGATCTCTATGCATGTGGCAGATCAGGAGCACACCAGTTTCCAGACCGATAAGGGGATATACTGCTACATACTCATGCCCTTCGGACTGAAAAATGTCGGGGCAACCTATCAAAGGCTTGTCAATCGGATGTTCCGGGCCCAGCTAGGGCGAAACATGGAAGTCTACATTGATGACATGCTGGTCAAGTCCAAGACTTTCGGGAAGCATGCGGACGACCTGGCTGAAGATTTCGCAGTCATTCGGAAGTATGGGATGAAGCTGAATCCCAAAAAGTGTACTTTTGGTGTGGCCTCCGGGAAATTCCTGGGCTTCATAGTGAGTTTTCGGGGAATAGAGGCCAATCCAGATAAGATCAAGGCACTGATTGATATGTCCTCCCCCCGGAAGCATAAGGACGTACAAAGCCTGACAGGGCGGATAGCCGCCTTGAGCCGTTTCGTTTCCAAAGCCACGGACAAATGCATCCCATTCTTCAACGTCCTTCGGGGAAGCCAACGTTTCGAATGGTCAGTTGAGTGCAATGAAGCTTTTCGTAAACTGAAAGAACACCTGGCCCAAGCTCCGATCCTGGTGAAACTGGTGGATGGGGAACCTCTGTACTTCTATCTGGCAGTGCCAGAGCACGCGGTCAGCGCAGCGCTGATACGGGAAAAGGAGAGGACGCAACTCCCGGTGTATTATGTAAGTAAGTGATTGTTGGACGCTGAGTCTCGGTATCCATTGACCGAGAAGCTGACCTTTTGCCTGATGATGGCATCCCAGAAGCTCCAGCCTTACTTCTAGGCCCATGCCATAAAGGTCCTGACCAACCACCCCCTGCGAAAAGTGTTACAGAAGCACGAGTCATCGGGAAGACTCCTGAAGTGGGCCATGGAGCTAAGTCAGTTCGATATATCCTACGTCCCTAGAGTGTCCATCAAGGGGCAAGCCCTGGCCGATTTCATCGTTGAATGTTCCGGGGTATCTCAGGAAGACAATGATCCCAGGGCCCCCGCAGCACCCGTATGGAAGGTCTTCGTGGACGGGGCCTCGAATGAGAACGGGTTCGAGGTTGGGATCATCTTGGTGTCACTGTAGGGGCACCAGTTACAAAATGCTCTTCGTTTCCAGTTCAAGGCATCGAATAACGAAGCGGAGCATGAAGCTGTCCTAGCCGGGCTGCGTTTGGCCCGGGAGGTAGGGGCAGCGAACCTGGAAATCTACAGCGATTCCCAGCTGGTTGTCAGACACATCTTGGAGTAATATCAAACTAAAGGAGAGAGAATGGCAGCTTATGTAACCCAGACGAGAGAGATGTTGCGGGCGTTCACAAGGCACTCCATTCGCCAGATCCCCCGAGAGCAAAATGTCTTCGCAGACACACTAGCAAAGCTAGCCACCGACGCTGAAGCATAACTGACTGGGCTAGTCCCCGTCAACCACCTCCCCATCCCAAGCATCAGGGCCCCCGCGGTCCACACCATCGATCACTCCACATCGTGGATGGGACCGCTTATCCGTTATCTAACAACCGGGGAGGTACCAGCCGAGAGGGCCGCAGCCAGGAAGCTTCAGTACCAAGTCCACTGATACATCATGATGGATGGAAAAATCTATTGCTGGGGGTTGTCCATGCCTTACCTCAGGTGTGTGTCTGGGACGGAACTAAGTGCCATCATGCATGAAGTGAACGAAGGCTTTTGCGGAGATCATACAGCCGGGCCCAGTTTGTCCAAGAAGATCCTGCGCCAAGGATACTTCTGCCCGACCATGAAGAAAGATTGTATTGATTACGTCCACAAATGTGAACAGTGCCAGAGGCACGCAAAGGTTCCATGGCCCCCCCCCCCCCCAACAGAAATAACATTGATGAGTAGCCCCTGGCCCTTCGCGGTGTGGGGGATCGATCTGGTGGGATCGCTCCCAACCGGGAAGGGAGGGGTGAAGTATGCCATCGTGGTCGTGGACTACTACACCAAGTGGGTTGAGGTGGAGCCCATGAACACCATCACTTCCAAGAAGGCATTGGATTTCATCATCAACAACATAGTGTGTCGTTATGGCCTCCCGTACAAAATTATATCTGACAACGGGAGGCAGTTCAACAGCGCCCACTTCACAGATTTTTGCGAGAGACACGGCATCGTGAAGAGCTTCTCCGTGGTTGCTAGGCCCCAGGCAAACGGGCAGGCAGAAGCTGTGAACAAAATCTTAAAAGGGACGCTGAAGAAGAAGCTCCAGGCCTGGAAGAGAAAATGGCCCGAGGAACTTCCCCGCGTACTGTGGGCTTACCGGATGACCGAGAGGACATCGACCGGCCACACTCCTTACTCCATGGTCTATGGATGCGAAGCTGTCATCCCCATCGAGACGACCTTCCCGTCTCACCGAAGAGACACGTACGACCCCGCCCAGAACCACACCTTACTCCAAGAATCACTAGATCTCATCGAGGAGATCCGGAAGGAGTCGTAGGTATAGCTGAAGATGTACCAAAGCAAGATCGCGTGGCACTTCAACTCGAAAGTCAAGAGCCGAAAGTTCAGAGCCGGCGACTTAGTCTTGCGAAAAGTCTTCCCTGCTACTCTAGATCCGGGAGTGGGGGTTCTGGGCTCGAATTGGGTGGGGTCGTATGAGATCCAACATGAAGTATGCCCCAGGACATATCGCTTAAAGCGACTTGATGGCTCGGAAGTCCCACGAGCCTGGAATGCGGAACATCTCCGTAAATACTATCAGTAGTCAGGAGAGCGTGTTCCAATTTAATATTTTCGTTATAAACAATGTACGCCTCAGGGCGACCCCTTTTTAATAATAAAAATGGCTTGTACAAAATGTCATAAAGAAATATTATAAAACAATGAGAATCTTTCCCAAGTGACCCCAGACCAGTCTCAGCTCAATTGTGGGGGGTATCCCGGGTATAAGTGAATACCCGGCGGGGTGCAAGCTCAGGCTATTCCCGGTTCGGACCAACGAGGTCCGGGTAATACGAACCCCGTGGGACCAGAGCCCAAGGCCGGTCCCACCCTGGACGAATGATGTCTGGGGGTATAAAGTTAAGAGGACCAAGCCCAAGGCCGGTCCCACCCCGGACGAACGATGTCCGGGGGGTATAAAGTTAAGAGGACCAAGCCCAAGGCCGGTCCCACCCCGGACGAACGATGTCCGGGGGGTATAAAGTTAAGAGGACCGAGCCCAAGGCCAGTCCCACCCCGGACGAACGATGTCCAGGGGTATAAAGTTAAGAGGACCGAGCCCAAGGTCGGTCCCACCCCGGACGAACGATGTCCGGGGGTATAAAGTTAAGAGCATCAAGCCCAAGGCCGGTCCCACCCGAGACGAACGATGTCTGGGGGTATAAAGTTAAGAGGACCGAGCCCACCCCAGATGAACTATGTCCGGGGGTATAAAGTTAAGAGGACCGAGCCCAAGGCCGATCCCATCCCGGACGAACGATGTCCGGGGGATATAAATTAAAGAGGACCGAGCCCAAGTCTAGTCCCACCCCAGACGAACGATGTCCGGGGGTATAAAGTTAAGAGGACTGAGCCCAAGGCCGGTCCCACCCCGGACGAACGATGTCCGGGGGTATAAAGTTAAGAGGACAAAGCCCAAGGCCGGTCCCACCCCAGACGAACGATGTCCGGGGGATATAAATTAAAGAGGATCGAGCCCAAGGCTGGTCCCACCCCAGACGAACGATGTCCAGGGGTATAAAGTTAAGAGGACCGAGCCTAAGGCCGGTCCCATCCCGGACGAGCGAAGTCCGAGGGTACAAATTAAAGAGGACCAAGCCCAAGGCTGGTCCCGCCCCGGACTAACGATGTCTGGGGGATATAAATTAAAGAGGACTGAGCCTAAGGCCGGTCCCACCTCAGACGAGCCATGTTCGGGGGAATAAAGTTAAAAGGATCGAGCCTAAGGCCGGTCTACCCCTGACAAGCGATGTCCGGGGGTATAATTAGAAAGGACCGAGCCTAAGGCTGGTCCACCCCGGACGGGCGATGTCCAGGGGTATAAAATTAGAAAGGACTGAGCCCAAGGCTCGTCCCGCTCTGGACGAGTGATGTCCGGGAGGGAAAAGCATCCGGTATGCCCCAGGGCAAAGCCGTGGCCTACAACTGATAAAGGGAGAACAAGGTTCCAAAATAAACTCAGCCCCGTTGGTCCTGGCCATTGGAGCTGGGATTAAAAACTCGACAAGCTAGTCAGTTGGTCAAGTCCAGGCCGTTGGAACCAGGATCAAACCCTTAGAATCAATTAGGCACGGCAAGAAAATGAAACTTCTACTCGGAATAAAAAAAAAGAAATACATATATAAAAACCGAAGAAAATAAGTGTTTTGAATGCTTACGCGTCCGAACAAGTCAAAATTACAAAAGAAAAAGAGACAAGGCCAGGATCCGGGCCTAGACTTCATCCGCCAGGAGCTCCACGTCTTCCTTCTCCTTGGCCTCGAACTCGGCCCACTTTGACTCCGGATAAGGGAGGACCAGGAGGTTCATACTCTTGTCCTTCAACCAGGCCATGTAGATGGCCTCCTCGAAGGTGACCTCCAGCATGCCCTCCGCCTCCTCTTTTGCACGGCGGGATGCTTCGTGCGCCGCCTTCTCCTCGAGGAGAGAATCGCCCAGTTCACACACCCGGGCCTTCATGGTCTGGATCTCCTCCTTGTCCCTGACCGACTGAGCCGCGGCCGCCTCCAAGAGTGTTGCCCTCTCGTCGGCCTCTTTTCCCTTCCGGGACAAAGCATCTTCCAATCCGGCCTTGACGCGGTCGAACTCCTCACGATCTGCCCGGGCTTGGGCCATCTCTCGGCCAAGGGCCCCCTTGGCGGTCTCCCTCTAATTCACGGCCGCCTCCAGCTCCAGCTCCAGCTTGGTCGTCTCCATCTTCATGGCCAGTTTGGCCACCAGATCGGCACTTCGATGGGACAATAGATCAACCTGGAGCAAAGAAAAGTTAGGAAAAATCCTTATCAACAAGTAAGAAGGGGAAAGAAAAAGATAAGTAAAACTTACCGCAGTGGCCTGGTGGCGGAGCGCCTGGGAGATGAACAGCACATCCGGGTTGGCTATCGTGGCGTACTACTTAAGCTGGAGGTTGGACATGGTGTTCCCCACCTGGTCCAGTAGGTCAGCCGCCAGGGGGGCCGTGTCCTGCCCGAGCTTAGGGCGGAAGCCCGTTTTGGTGGCTGGCCGATCCACGATTGGCTGAGGGGCGCTGAACACCGCCGGACGCTCCGAAAATTCCACCTGACGGCGGATCGTCAGGGCCTTGTACATTTCGTCCCTCCAGCCTCGACCATTTTCCCAAGTCCGGTTGATCAGTCGGGACTGCTCATCCCACACAACGGACTCCTCCTCGAGAAGAGTCGGACGTATGGGGAGAACTGGTAGGGCGGAGACCTCCTTTGCGATGAGTCGACTCTCACCGTGCGACTCGTCGGCCGAGCCAGCCAGCCTCGTCCAAAGCCTCTTTCCGGGGTTGGTCCCCTCAGTGCCGGCTTCCAGGCCCCTTTTTCCAGAACTTTGGCTAGCCGTTGCACCCGCCTCTAAGTCTATCACCGGGTTTTGAGCGGGGCCGGAGACTATAGGTGGCTCCGCGCCTTGAATGGGGACCGCGGCAAGGGGTCCCCCACCGGGAGGAAGTTCTGTCCCGGACACTTCCTTCTTGAGGCTGGGCTTCAGGCCTGTCGCCTCGTTTGCCTTCCTGGCCACCCTGTCCTTGAGGAGCCGCCTCATTTCGCTGGCTGGAGTAGACATCCCGGAGTCTCCTGTAAAAGCATAGAAAAGGGAATTAGTATGGCAAACCAAATAAAAAAGAAAAAAAATATATATAATAAATATCAGAACTAATCATGACCCGGGATGAACCGTCATCTATGCCCCGGGTGCGACTCAACTCCTCTAAAGCGAAGGAATGGACTCAATCCCCCATGTCGTTCGGGTTCAGGAAATTCCCGTACTGAAAGAACTCGGATAAGAACATAAGGACCTCCGAGCCTACGGGGATGGGAGTCGAAGGTCTCGTCTCCCCGTCAGCCCCGAACGCAGGGCCTTGGAGTACTAGCCTATCTCTAGCTAAGTCCCCAACTTGGGGAGCATAAGTCAAGATTAAAGGCGAGTTACCTCGCCCCAATACGCTAGCCCCGGGAGTCCCCGTGTTCGGTAAGGCGTCCTCGAAGAGCTCCTCCAGCTCCTCTGAAGTGGCCACCTCCGTCTAGGCCTGGTCCTTCTTGCGCTGGGCCGCATCCGCTCGCGCTGGTTTCTCCACTTCTGCAATGTGGTGCAAGGCCAATTGTTCCCAGATGATGACGTTCTTCTCGCAGGCGATGGCCCGAAGGTTCGGGATGACGATGGTTTGGGTGGCCGAGAGCATCCCGATCACTCAGAGGTTGCCTATGTTGACATAGTCGCCTACGTCCAGGTCCTCCGTGCTCAACCCGGAGTAGAACTTCCTCAGTTCCATGATGAACTTGGTGAGGGGAGTTTGAGCGCAAGGTCCTGCCACCCGGAGGAACATGATGAGAAACGGAGAAAAAGAGAATAAAAACGAGAAAAAGGATCGGGGAAGCACTTACCCACTCGCTGGAAATCCAGCAACAGTGTAGGGTTCTTCTCCACGAGGAACCCGGATGTCATAAACCAGTAATGACGGACGTTCGGGGGATGCTTCCAGGAGCTGGTGTGTAACGACCCAAATTTACTAATAAGGCTTAAGGGCCTTGATTAGCGTGCCAGGAGGGCATGATGGGAATTATGTGTGATTTTTATGAATTAAATGCATGATTATGATTTAAAGCATGATATATGACTATTTGTTTATCTGAGATGCATGACCATGTATATTAGTATGCATGTAGGCCCGGATCGTGTTAGAAGGGCATAACTGTAATTTTGGCCTTGTTGGGCATATCTGCATTGATATGTGATAATTGTATTCCGTGATTTGTACCACGTGAGTGTTGTGTTATTGTTGTGATGCACGTGCCGAGACGGTCCTAGAGAGCTAGTTAACTTAAGAGTCACAACGGGATTCCGTACCCGGCTCAGGAGGAGCCTAGGGGTACCTCGGGAATTTTATGGTCAAGTTGAGATTTAGCGGGTAATGGTTATTAGAGATTTAGTAACCTGGGTAACCATTAGTTACTGCTAAGAGTAACAAGTTTTAGAAAGAAAATGGTAGAAATGAAATAGAAGAGTAATGACTTAAGTGCCCTTGAAGGTTTAGTTTGGAAAGGTTAATAGGAAGGGGTAATTTGGTCTTTTGGCAAGGGGATTATGAAAATTTCAGCTGTGATCTAAGGGGGTACGGTTTGGGCATTTGGGGTCACTTGTGGCATTGATAGAAATTGAAGAGAAGAAAGAGGGGGAGAAAGAAGAGCTAGGGCAAGTGAAAAGAGAAGAAG